>NC_044031.1:613989422-614314322 GCF_901765095.1 Microcaecilia unicolor
TCTCTGGATCAGGTCACTCTTGATTCACCCCTTTTTTTACAAACTGTACTTTCAAAGTTGATCTACCCTCATCCTATTCTTCCTCAGGCCCCTTGTAATTCTCATCCAAAATCTCTCACTCTCCACACGTTACTACCCTGACAACATACTACTTCTATCTTACCATGATCCTTATGACCCAGACGTCACCACAGTCCAATCCTGTCTGAATTCCATCTCTCTCTCTCCCTTCTGTGACATTCTCCTTGGTGCATGTTGCACTGTGGCTCTTCAGCTCCCATGGATCTGTGGCAGATCTCCAGTGGTGCCACTCTTTATCCTTGAATGTCTTGAACTGCCACATCTCCGTCCAAAGCCAGGGAGGGGTATATGTGTGCTACCATGAATACATGCACCCCGTACTCCAGTGACAGACACTATGTCTGCCCCCTCCCCCACCCCAGTGCATATTTTTCCTGACACCTGTGTCACAGGAAGCCATCCTCTCCCCCCACCCCTGAGTTCTTCATCAACCAGGATGCTATAGACTTTCAAGGCAGCCCACATTGTTTTGGGGGGGGGGGGCATTTTTCTTCCATGCCTCTGTCAAAATACTTCCATGAATTCCTCCTCTTTCAATTAACTTCAGTTCAGTCTGAATAGGATTATGGCACCCTAAGCCATCATTAGATATTACCCCTTCCAATTCATTCAGCCAAGTTATTTTAATGATTGCCAGCCACCTGCAATTAAGGGACCTAAATGCAGTCAGTAGGTGTCGCCATTGAGCAATGGATGGGACAATGACTCCTTCCCACAGCAACTGTGTGAGCAGCACCCAAAACATCCCAGAGACCGAAAGACCAGATCTGATAATGAATCTTAGGTTGAATATGTGGCAGTGAATGGAGTGATATTGGAAATTTATTTACATGAGTTAGTTCCCACCTTTTCATTTGTAGCTCTTGGTGAATTATATTTAGGGACAGGTATTTTATTTTTTTCTTACATTTGTACCCTGTGCTTTCCCACTCATAGCAGGTTCAATGTGGCTTACATATTATATACAGGTACTTTATTTGTACCTGGGGCAATGGAGGGTTAAGTGACTTGCCCAGAGTCACAAGGAGCTGCCTGTACCTGCAGTGGGAATTGAACCCAGTTCCCCAGGACCAAAGTCCCCCACTCTAAGCACTAGGTCACTCCTCCACTCCATTTCCCTGTCCCCAGAGGACTCACAATCTAAATCTGTACCTGAAGCAACAGAAAGTTAAGTGACTTGCCCAGGGTCACAAGAGCAGTAGTGGAATTTGAACCCTGGCTTTTCTGGTTAATAGTCTGCAGCTCTATCTACTAGGCTGCTCCTCTTAGCATTCAGAAGTTTGAGTTTTTCACTCCAAACAAGGGACAGGAAGTTCCAGGGGGCATGTCGGAAGCATAGCAAAGGCGGGACTGGGGCATGATTAACACATGGGCGTCCTCAGTTGATAATGGAAAAAAGAAGGGCGTCCCTGATGAGCACTTGGCCGACTTTACTTGGTCCATTTTTTCTTGTGACTAAGCCTCAAAAAGGTGCCCGAACTGACCAGATGACCACTGGAGGGAATTGGGGATGACCTCCTCTTACTCCCCCAGTGGTAACTAACCCCCTCCCACCATAAAAAAAACATTTTTTTTACCAGCCTCTATGCCAGCCTCAAATGCTCCATCACAGCAGTATGCAGGTCCCTGAAGCAGTTTTTAGTGGAAGCAGTGCACTTCAGACCAGGCCCATCCCCCCTACCTGTTACACTTGTGGTGGTAAATGTGAGCCCTCCAAAACCCACCAGAAACCCACATGTAGGTGCCCCCCTTCATCTCTTAGGGCTATGGTAGTGATGTACAGTTGTGGGGAGTGGGTTTTGGGAGGCTCAGCACCCAAGGGAGCTATAAACCTGGGAGCAATTTCTGAAGTCCACTGCTGTGCCCCCTAGGGTGCTCAGTTGGTGTCCTGGCATGTCAGGGGGACCTGTGCACTATGAATGTTGGCTCCTCCCATGACCAAAGGGCTTGGATGTGGTCATTTCTGAGATGGGCCCTCGGTTTCCATTATCACCGAAAATCGAGGACAGCCATCTCTAAGGTCGACCTAAATGTTGAGATTTGGGTGTACCCGACCATATTATCGAAACGAAAGATGGACACCCATCTTGTTTCGATAATACAGGTTTCCCCGCCCCTTCGTGGGGATGTCCTGCGAGGACACCCTCAGGAAAACGTGGGAGCCCCGTTTGATTATGCCCCTCTAAGTGTCCCATGCTGGGCACGCCGCTTATAATATTCTCTAAGCTGCACACGGTACTAGGAGAAGTGCCCATGACTCATCTGTGCTTTGACTATATTAACGCTGCACACTAAGGGGTCTCTTTACTACGATGCGCTAATGGATTTAGTGCATGGTAAAAGTTAGCATGCACTAAAGGCTGTGCAGTCCATTGTATACTAGTGGGTACATGGCACTTAAGACACTCTAAATCCATCAGCATAAATAAATCCTTAGTAAAAGGACCCAAAATGGACTTAAGAAGCACACATTTCATAGAATAGTACCTAGCGCTTATGCACGTGACCGCCAATTACTGGTGCCAATTGCATGCATGAATACTGCCATTCTAAAAATATGGCCATTTTTCTTGAGACAGTGAAACCAATATAGAAATGCTAGCCTCTTCCCTGACGAAGTGTAATGAAACCTGGCCATGTCGGCAGAGGTTTGAGCTGGAGGAGATTGTTGCTGCTATTTGTTATAAGATAAGTTAAATTTAAGTAATAAGTTTGAACAAATAATTGAAGATACACAATTTTTAAGATATAAAGAGCAAAATGTAAGAAAAAGATAAAGTAAAAAATTGACGGGTTGATCCATGAGGATGCAAATGACACCATTTACAATTTGTGGCAAAGTCCCGTATGGTGGAAACTTTTGAAATATCTGAAGATCCCCGAATAGTAAAACGTTTATGTTTACATGTCCATTGGTGGTGATAAAGATGGAGAAGTTGGTGTGAGTAATGATGTGTTTGGGAGACTGATTATAGCTATTCTAGAAATATGGGCATGTGATTGGTGTCTAACTTTAGGTGCACCTTATAGAGTTGTCCTTCACATGATGTTTATCATATGTTACAGGGGTCTTGATCACTCTGGACAAAGATAGTGTCACAGCCGTGGTTGTGCCCCACTTCCAGACTCACCTTTTCTTCCGGTGGTCGGGCTCCGTGGTTTCTCCAGACTGCCTCCCTTGCACTACCTTCCTCCTGCTCTGATGCCCCTGCTACCTGTTTCCCAAGCCTCATTCCAGAGATTATCCAAGTCTCAGTCTGATGTCCCAGTATTCTAGCCTCTCACTGGTGTCTCTGCTGTGTTAGTGTGTTCCAAGCCTCATTCCAGGCAACCAGAATTTGTGCTATTGTTAGTGAGGGCCTTTATAAGGAACCATAAGACTTTCGGGCATTGCCTTTGCAACAAGGTTCCTGCCTGGTTTTGTGTATCTCCTATTTGGATTTGACCTGCTTTTCTTGTCTTCAGCTCCAGTTTCAGCCCTGCCTGCCTCCAGCTCCAGCTTTCCTGTCTCCAGCACCAGTTCTGCTTGTCTCCAGCTCCAGCCCTGTCTTGCCTGGTTTCTGACTTAGTGCTCTGTTCTGTCTGGGTGGTTCACCTGCCATAAGCGGTCCAAGGGCTCACCTTCCCTGAGATCGTGACAGACAGCTGAATAGCTGATCTTCATGAGAGGGACTGTGGTGTGCAGGTGTCACACTGATACACATAAAGCAGTAATACAGCTCTGGCACCTGAAATGTGGACCTGATGTAGTAAAACATTAAGGGGTCATCATAAGCACGTAAGTGTTGCCATACTGGGACAGACCAAAGGTCCATCAAGCCCAGTATCCTGTTTCCAACAGTGGCCAATCCAGGTCACAAGTACCTGGCAAGATCCCAAAATAGTACAATACATTTTATGCTGCTTATCCCAAGTCCTTTTTTAATAATAGCTTTTGGACTTTTCTTTTAGGAAGCTAGCCAAACCTTTTTTAAACCCCGCTAAGCTAACTGCTTTTGCCACATTCTCTGGCAACAAATTCCAGAGTTTAATTACACGTTGAGTGAAGAAAAAGTTTCTCCAATTTGTTTTTAATTTTTCTTCTTTGTAGCTTCATTGCATGCCCCCTAGTCCTTCTACTAAGCTGCGTTTAACACACATGCGCATTTACCGCAGCTTCAAAGGGCCTGTGGTAAGTCTGAGATTAGTGCACACAAACATAGTAACATAGTAGATGACGGCAGAAAAAGACCTGCACGGTCCATCCAGTCTGCCCAACAAGATAACTCATATTTGCTGCTTTTTGTGTATATCCTACTTTGATTTGTACCTGTGCTCTTCAGGGCACAGACCGTATAAGTCTGCCCAGCACTATCCCCGCCTCCCAACCACCAGCCCCTCCTCCCAACCACCGGCTCTGGCACAGACCGTATAAGTCTGCCCAGCACTATCCTCACCTCCCAACCACCAGCCCTACCTCCCAACCACCGGCTCTGGCACAGACCGTACAAGTCTGTCCAGCACTATCCCCGCCTCCCAACCACCAGTCCCGCTTCCCACCACCGGCTCTGGCACAGACCGTATAAGTCTGCCCAGCACGATCCCCGCCTCCCAACCACCAGCCCCGCCTCCCGATCTTGACTAAGCTGAGGATCCATTCCTTTGGCACAGGATTCCTTTATGCTTATCCCACGCATATTTGAATTCCGTTACCGTTTTCATTTCCACCACCTCCCATGGGAGGGCATTCCAAGCATCCACTACTCTCTCCGTGAAAAAATACTTCCTGACATTTTTCTTGAGTCTGCCCCCCTTCAATCTCATTTCATGTCCTCTCATTCTACCATCTTCCCATCTCCGGAAAAGGTTCGTTTGCGGATTAATACCTTTCAAATATTTGAACGCCTGTATCATATCACCCCTGTTTCTCCTTTTTCATGTTTTCCACTCCCTCCCGGGTGTCCACTCTGTTACAGATCTTAGTATCATCTGCAAATAGGCAAACTTTACCTTCTAACCCTTCGGCAATGTCACTCACAAATATATTGAACAGAATCGGCCCCAGCACCGATCCCTGAGGCACTCCACTACTCACCTTTCCCTCCTCCGAGTGAATTCCATTCACCACCACCCTCTGGCGTCTGTCCGTCAACCAGTTCCTAATCCAGTTCACCACTTCAGGTCCTATCTTCAGCCCCTCCAGTTTATTTAAGAGCCTCCTGTGGGGAACCATGTCAAAAGCTTTGCTGAAATCTAAGTAGATTACGTCCATAGCTTGTCCCTGATTCAATTCTCCTGTCACCCAATCAAAGAACTCAATGAGATTCGTTTGGCACGATTTCCCTTTCGTAAAACCATGTTGTCTCGGATCTTGCAACTTATTGGCTTCCAGGAAATTCACTATCCTTTCCTTCAGCATCGCTTCCATTACTTTTCCAATAACCGAAGTGAGGCTTACCAGCCTGTAGTTTCTAGCTTCTTCCATATCACCACTTTTGTGAAGAGGGACCACCTCCGCCGTTCTCCAATCCCTCGGAACCTTTCCCATCTGCAAGGATATATTAAACAAATCTTTAAGAGGACCCGCCAAAACCTCTCTGAGCTCCCTCAATATCCTGGGGTGGATCCCGTCCGGTCCCATGGCTTTGTCCACCTTTAGCTTTTCAAGTTGTTGATACACACTTTCTTCCGTGAACGGTGCTCTATCCACGTCATTCTCAATTGTACTATTTCCAGTCCATCGCGGTCCTTCTCCAGGATTTTCCTCTGTGAAAACAGAACAAAAGTATCTATTTAGCAAATTTTCTTCATCATTTTCCACATAGCGGTTCGCAGTATCTTTTAGTCTCACAATTCCCTTTTTAGTCATTCTTCTTTCACTAATATACCTGAAGAAATTTTTGTCACCCCTCCTTACATTTCTAATCATTTGTTCTTCCGCTTGCGCTTTTGCCAGTCGTATCTCTCTCTTGGCTTCTTTCATTTTCATCCGGTATTCCTCCATGTGTTCCTTTTCTTGAGTTTTTCTGTATTTCTGGAGCGCCAACTCTTTAGCCTTTATTTTCTCAACCACTTGCTTGGAGAACCATATCGGTTTCCGTTTTCTCTTGCTTTTATTTACTTTCCTTACATAAAGGTTCGTGGCCCTATTTATAGCTGCATGGTAAAATATATTTTCAATTTTATGGCAGAGGGAACGTGTTGGGACTGAGAGTGGACATGCCAGCACTGATCAGTTAACATACTGCTCACAAACTGATTAGCATACGATTAGTGCATGAGCCCTTACCACTTAAAAAATAGGTGTCAATTAAGTGCTCATGTGCTAATTTGTTTTAATGGCAATATTAGCGTGTAACAATCCTAAACCAAAATAGTGAATATCAAAGTTCTTGAAAACTTTTTTTAAAGGAGGAAAAGGTCTCATAAAACTGCGATATCATGAACCGCTTTTTCAGTGTTCATTCACTCTTGCCCACAGTTAAAACAGTAATCGCAGGTCAAAAACTTCCTTGAAGTGAAAGTGTCCAAAAACAGTATCTTCAACCTGAGTCACTCATAGAAACATATTATGCTGTGAGGTCTCCAGAAGAAGCCTGAAGTGAAACGGGATCCCGTTGTTGACCTATTTCTGTGCTCGAGACTGTGGAAGATTTTATTATTATGTACAACAACTGTACATTACATTGTCGGGACATGAGAAGATAAGTGCTGCTTTTGTAATTATATGAATGACACAGTTTGAAGATATTGTTTTTGGACACTATTTCACTTTAAGAAGGTTTTTGACCTGTGATTACTATATTAACTGTGGGCAAGAGTAAACACTGAAAATGTGGTTCACAATATCTATTATGATGGTTGCCGCAGTTTTATGAGGTCTTTTCCTCCTTTGAAAAAAACTTTTCAAGTACTTTGATATTCACTGTTTTAGTTTAGGATTCTTATACTTCCATTTTTGAGTGAATTAGATCCCGTTTTTGTGCTTTAAAATTAGCACGCAGCAGGACCACGGGGGGGGGGGGGGGGGGGGGGGGGAATTCCCTGGCCCTGGCCTCCAAGGGGGCGCCCGGAGCTGGCAAGCTTCTTTCGTGTCTGACTGACTCTTTCCTGCTCCTGTGTGCCGACCGGGACTCGGATATCGCATTAATGCAATCATCCGGGTCCCAGCACACTGGAGCAGGAGACACAGAAGGTAATGGACCGGTAGTCCAAAGGTGTGTGGGGGGGGGAAGTGGTGTGAGTGGGGGATGTGCGAGTAGGGGGCGTTGAGTGGGGGAGGGGGGCGATGCTTGCGTGGCCCAGGTGGGGGGGGGGGGGGCAGGGGCGGTCTCTTGGCAGCTCTGGCGCAAAGCCAATAATTCTTAAAGAAATGGGAAACTGGCCATTTTACTGCTGTGGTAGAAATTGGCCTTAGTGTGTGGGACCAAGGCACACTGATATCCCCCCCCCCACCCCGCACCTTTGTTAAAGGGTCCCTAATTGAGAAGTCTGCAGCCAGAGAAAGGGATGCTTACCTTGTACTTATGTGTATCCTACCAGAGCTCAGTAGGAGGTTAACAGACAGAAAACATCAGGACAAATACATTTTTAGGCTCAAGAAAACTTTCAGAATAGGTTTAGCACAGGATAGAAAGGGTAGGCAGTTGTGATTGTTGTTTTACAGTCTTCCTGTCCTTTGTTTTGTTAGAAAGATTTGTAAAAAGCCCTGCATTTAAATAGGAAAGAGAGTTCCAAAAATGAGTGGTGTTTTGCACTGTCAGAATATCACCTGATAAATAAATAAATAAAATACAAATAATCCAAGGCAGTTGCTTACACTGAGCCACACAAAGTCTTTTAAAAAAGAACTTCAAACTTCAAATTTGTGAAACTGAATAGGCACCCCTGGGAAATCTATCTAAATACATACATCAGACAACAACAGACAATTGTAAAATCATTAACATGCACATAAAATTCCAAGAACAGGCAAAACATGCAAACATGCAAAAAAGAACAGGCATGTCCTATCAGTTCAGGTCCTGGGGGTGTCAGGGCCATCCCCCCCCCCTCAGTTCTAGCTCATTCATGTAAAGAACAGCAGGGCAGTAAGACACTGTGGGTCACTGTAAGGAGGCACTCACATTTACACATGGAGATGAGCAAGAATACTGTCCCGTACCTATGCCAAAAATCTGGCTATGTGCAATTCTGTCAATAGAAACTGCCAAAGTAATACTTAAAACAGTGAGAATAATAACCATACATCAAACCTCTGCACAATCTTTCAATATTATTTTGTCGGATCTTCAGAAGGCAAAGCTGGTTTATTGTTCAGGCTCAGCTACATGTAACGCGAATATATTGAACAGGGCTAACATGGGTGGAATCTGGACAGACCATGGGCGGGACTTGATGTACTCACAAACCTTATGGAATACTATAAGTCAGTGTTTCCCCAAGTCCAGTCCTGGAGTAACCCCTTGCCAGCCAGGTTTTCAGGGTATACAGAATGAATATGCATTAGCTTGATTTGCATACACTGCCTCCATTATATGCAAATCTCATGCATATTCATTGTGGATATCCTGAAAACCTGACTGGCAAGAAGTACTCCAGGACCACTTGAGAATTACTTCTACAATTTATGAATGTCTCCCTCTAATCTAGATGTGAACATTTACACCAGCTCTGTTAGTATCTAGGAAAGGAAAATAGGTGCTTATTAGAGCAGGGGCTCTCAACCCAGTCCTTGGGACACACCTAGCCAGTCTGGTTTTCAGGATACCCACGATGAATATGCAAGAGCTACATTTGCATGCGCTGCCCTTATTATGTGCAAATCTATCTCATGCAAATTCATTGTGGGTATCCTGAAAACCAGGGGCGTATCTGGAATCCGGCGGTAGGGGGGGCCAGAGCCAGAGAGGGGGGGCACATTTTTGCCTCCCCCCTCCCCCCCCGCCGCCGCCGCCGCCGCTCTCCACCCCCTCCCCGCCGTCAACCCTCCCCCGCTGCTTACTTTTGCTGGCGGGGTCCGACCCGCAATCTCCATATTTCGGCTTCCTCCGTGGCCATGTGCTTCCAGGAAGTAACGCTGCAGCGCTGATTCGTTGAATCTAGTTCGGCGTCTGACGTGCTGGGACGTCAGACGCCGAACTGGATTCAACGAATCAGCGCTGCAGCGTTACTTCCTGGAAGCACATGGCCACGGAGGAAGCCGAAATATGGAGATTGCGGGTCGGACCCCGCCAGCAAAAGTAAGCAGCGGGGGAGGGTTGACGGCGGGGAGGGGGGCCAGGGCGAAATCTGCGGGGGCCCAGGCCCCTGTGGCCCCACGCAGATACGCCCCTGCTGAAAACTAGACTGGCTAGGTGTGTCCTGAGGACTGGGTTGAGAGCCCCTGCATCAGAGAAAAGACTCCACATGAGCGCCCTCTAGGGGCCCTTTTATAGTATTTCTCTTCATGTGTAGCTATTACAATGTGGTTTCTAATATAGTTTCATTTATGTTTCATTTCCAAGGTGAATCCATGTCCCATACTTTTTCCTCTTTGTTATTATGAATGTAAAATGAGGGTGCTTCTGCACTGTGATGAAAAGCTGTGTCAGATGTGTTATGATAACATAAGTAAGATTTTTGTGACTGATTTTTTGTTTGTGAAATACTTTGTTCTATAATATTTATGGTTATAAATCTTTGGATTACTTTTAGTTTGAATAGAAATTTGAAGTGACTAAGTTAGGAGCATAAATTTATTTAATTATTTTGGAAAGTTCTTTGGAGTATTTTTGACCTGAAATAATATCTCTACTACTACTACTACTACTACTTAACATTTCTAAAGCGCTACTAGGGTTACACAGCGCTGTACAATTTAACATAAAAGGACAGGCCCTGGGTCTCTTTCTTCATATGGACTCTATTGTAAAAGTGTGCAGCAGGTTTATTGTTTTTTTTTTTTAAAGGGAAACCTGGTTTCCAATGATTGTTCTAAATCCAAGTATGGTTGTCTGTTGATTCATTGGAAACATGAAATGCTGAGGACCCCCCTGTCTCTATAAGAGTGGATAGTTTGTTATATTTGGCCAATTCTGATTACAGCAGAAAATCATTTTGGCCTAGTGTTTCTTGGATCTGTTGTTTCTCATTATGTTTCTGGATTGGTGTTTCTGTGCTGCTCATCATCAGACTCTGTCCCCATGCAGGCATCACACTGACACATATGCAGGTTAATGTACATGGAGGGATCATTGTATTTAGGTGTGCTTGGTAGTGTGGGTATGCAGCTCACTGTGTCCCTCTGGGCCAGGCAGAGCTTTGCAGCTCACCCTTCCCCCTTTCATCTGGTTTCCTCTCCCCCACTCCTAGATTTGGGATGCTGACAGCACAATGAGCTGGAAATCATCCGTTATTTATGAAGTACATTGCAGGCCCTTGTAAGTGGTGACTGATTCAGGGGATGGTCCAGGAAGGAAAAAGCTATTTACACACTTGAGGAGAGGCTACGAAACTGACAATGAGAGGGGAGGGAAGGGGACTTACTTTGCTTTTCTTAGATTTCATATTTGATGAATGCTGTTCCAAGAACTGGCAGTCCTGTCCAGGCAGAAATGGCTCCGCAGCCACAGGATACCTTCTGGATGTGTGTGCTCTTCCTGACCTATTTCTTTCATGACAGACACTTTTTGAGCATTCACAAGTCACACAAGGACTAGTCAAGAGGCAGAATGAGGGGCTCATCTTATGGCTCGAAGAGACACTGTCAGCACCAGTTCATCCCCTTGAAGCTCAGCTGCCAGATCTGTACATTCATCCATGAGAGTAACTTTCCAGTTTATGAGAACCCTGGGGAAAGGTGCATTAGATGTGTGCGTAGAGATGAGGACTGTGAGGGGGTCTACAGAACACTGCCCCTTTCCCTTAAGAAAACTCCCTCCGATAGCCTGGGCCACCTTAACAACAGTCCCTCCAATAGCCTGAACCACCTTAAGAGCAAGAGACTCACCCCAGAAGGAGGTGAGTTGGGAGGGGCGGAGCCCATACCTGGCAGTATAGAAGACAGAAGGATAAGGAGGCCCAGGGAGAGAGCAGATTTGAATCCTCAGCGCATGACGTGGAAGATACTGTTCCATAATCATGATGTGGCTGAGGTAAGCCATTTGATTTATCAGACTGAATAGATCCTGACTGTCACGCAAACTCAAGGAGCCATCAGTACATACTTTAACCTGCAGCAACTACAATCAAAGCAAAACAATAGGTCCTGACAGCCAGACAGAACCATTAGCACGTATTTCAACCTGTATGATGATCATGATGTTGAGTTTAATTATAAAAATCTTGGGGTGAGGGGCTGCACATTTGTGACCTGAAAGTGCATTGTGTGTGTGTGTGTGTGTTTTGGGAAGGGGGGGGGGGGATTTATAAGGCTGAAAGTTCACCTAGGGTGCCCACATATTCCAACATTTTAGACCACATACAATCAACAGAAACAATATCATGCACAAAACAGTCCAAAAATAGAAGACAGCGGACTTCAGGTAATGCACAGCTAGAGGACAGTCGCAACCCCAGGGAGCTTTCATGCCGCTGACCACAATCTGCTGAAATCGAAAAGAGCAGAGCGACGAGAAGCTGATCCAAAATAAAAAAACAAATGAAAGCAAATGCCAAGAAACCGACCAGAACAACTCCTCTACCAGTGAAAAATGGAAAGCTGACACAACAGCAAACCATGACGGAGTGCATGAAAGCACAAGATGGCATAGGAGGCCTCTCAGCGCCATCCTTACCAGAGACATTGGGCGAAAGCTCACCGTAAAGAGAGAACATACCTTCACCAATTGATCAAGAAGAACCCGCAATAAATACAGCGGCGATCCTTGCCTCTATAAACGAAGGCACAGCATCACTACATGGTACCCTGGCACAAATCCAAACCGACTTAAATGGAGTGCGGGTGGACATCAGGGCCACAATAGAGAGAATTGAACATGCAGAGCAGAGCATTACCGAAGCGGAGGAGGATATAACGCTGCTAAGACAGGAGATCTTCTCACAAGCAAACACCATACAGGAACTCCTCAACAAAGTAGATGAACTAGAGAACAGATCCTGCTGCTCAAACATCTGCATTGTGGGTCTGCCAGTAGGAGCAGAAAAGCTCTTCCCTGAGACTTTCCTGGAAAACCAACTCCAAGACCTGTTCGCAGCACAGGGTTTAGCAGCGGGCCTGACCGTCAAAAGGGCACACAGAGTACCAAGACAGCCACCACAGGAGATGATACTACAAACACTAAAATAGACAGTCCACCTTTTCCAGGACTACGGTTCTGACCTTGACCAGAAGCAACAGGAATACCACAATGTAAAAAAATGTCTACACATCCATAACATACAATTTGCAATGCTATACCCGGCAAAGATAAACGTATGGTGGAAGGGAGAGCAAATAACTTTCACGGATCTAAAAGATCCACTGAAATTTCTGAAACTGCATTTCCCAGATGACCCTTAGATCAAGAACCACCCGCCTGTCCCAAGGGCAGAACTATACTAGGAACAGGCCAGAAACTGGAAAAAAACCTGGCTCACCACACCAACCTCAACTGCCCATGCAGTCAAAAGCAGAGGAAGGAAACTCACGAAGCATCTGACACCATACCTCAGTAATAAAGAGAAACCGCATCACTGTCTCCAACGAGGGAGCCACCCTAACAACGGACCGGAGGAAAGAAACCAGAGCGCAGCAACCAGTGGAAAAGCGCACCTCAAACTAAATACACCCCACCCGATAGACTCCTTGACATTGGGGAAGTGGAATCATTGACTACTTACAGAACCACTTTGTAAAGTTGTACAGTTGATAACAATACCCACCTGCACAGGGAGATAAGAACTCCACAGAGTGACATGGCTTATAGCGAGGAACGTCCAAAGTGTGTAATAGAAGCAGTTACCACAGAAGAGCCTACGTATACCCTTGGAGCAGATGAAGGCACCACTGAAATGTGATGAAAATGTATGTACTAACCTGTTTTGGGGTTGGGGAGAAGGAGGGGTGAGGGGAAAGGGGAGAAAGAGGAAGGGAGAGGGAGGGGGGATAGGGGGTCAGAGTGGGAGTAGCAGAAAGAAAGAAAGAGAAGATGGAAAGACAGGAAAGAGACATATCCACATCACACACCCAAACCACAAAGAATATGGCTAACCACAAGAGATATAACCAGTTAAGCACATATAACATCAGAGGCATGCAAATCGTTTTCAAAAAATGAAAAAAAAAATCATGAAAGAACTAGACAAAACGGGGGCAGATATCTACTTGCTGCAAGAAACACACTTGAGGAAAAAACAATTAAAACTGCTCAAAGAAAACTGGGTGGGGGAGGCACACAACCCCTCCAACAGCCTACAGGTGGCCATTATTATTCGGAGAGGAGTGGACACCAAGACAGGACGCATCTGGACAGATAGACAGGGGAGGGGCATAGCCATCGAAGTAAACTGGAAGGAAATGACATGTGTCTTGCCAATTTATATGCACCCAATAGTGGACAAATAGCCTATATCCAGAGCATACTTATACACCTGATAGGGTGGTCTTCCAGACCCTTAATAATGGGTAGAGACCTTAACACGGTCATGCACTCAGGAATGAGAAGGACACGAGCAGACCACAAATACTGAACTACAAACAGTATGTCAGGAACATAACCTCATAGACATATGGAAATGAGCAGACCCGAATGGCAGAGACTACACTTGCCTCTCCACTAGCCATAACTCGTAATCAAGAAAAGACTAAATTTTGGCAGACAAATAGGATACACACATGTGAGATAGGCCTAATAACAAGCTCAGACCATGCCCCTGTGACCCTCTTCCTGGAAAAAAACAAAACAAAAAAAAAAAACAGGGACAGGCCACACACCTGAGCACTAAACGCAGCCCTACTACAAAAAGAGGAATACAGGCAAAAAATACAGAACTGCCTGGAAGATTTCTACCAGCTGAACGACACAGGAGAGGTAGGGACTATCACACTCTTGGAAACCATGAAAGTAGTGTTGAGAGGAAAGCTCATCGAACTAGGGGCCAGATAAAATAAAACCTCCCAGAAAGAAAGACAACAACTAGGAAGTGCCCTTGAGAAGGCACAAGCAGCCCACAAAAGCAAGCCCACCAAAGAAATTACCCAAAAATGACAGACCTCAGAAAGGAGATCCATAAACATGATATACAAAGAATAGAGGATATATGCAAATGAATGAGAATAAGGCAATACACACAGAGGTAGGAAGATAGACCAGCTCCTAGCAGCTCAGCTAAAAAAAAAAAAAAAGAATAGCACAGAACTCAATACACTCCATAGGGGATGAATAAGGGACGCTACATAACAAACAGGAAGTGATAGCACACGAGTGATGTTTTCAGATAAACAATACAAAATCTCACTTCACTATAACCCTGTTCAGTTTATCATTAGCTAGATGTAGTGCTTAATCCACGATTAGAAAAAATCTGAAAAATGGGGAGGAAAAAGCCTCAGTTCTTTGAATAATCCTGCTGCTTGAATCACTGGCATAAAAACCTTTCCTTAAATCAGAAAACACTTGAAAACATTTATCTTTATTTAATACTTTTATATCCTTGTATTGTGTATCTATAATATTCAAAAACCAGCTACTTAGCTTAAACATGGCAGCTGTGACTCTCCCTGACGCTGGCCACTGTTTCACAGGAGAAATTTCTCAAATGTGCTGCCTTGCTTATTATCACTTAGCTGAGCGCTTTCACGTGTTTTCTGATTCCAGGAGAGGTTTTTTATGCCAGTGATCATAGGCGCCGACGCTGTGGGTGCTCGAGCACCCCCAATATTTTAACCTGCTGAAAGTTCCGGTTCCAACCTCAGCCAGCCCAACCTGCCTGCCCTCTTCTTTCCACCGCGACCAGAGCTGAGTGAGATGGGAAGGCTGAAGCGCCGTGCCTGCTCGCCTTTCACTGCTGCCGGTAAGATGAGTTTTAAATTCTGGGTGGCAGGAAGGCAAGGACGGAGGACTGTTGAGGAAGAAGAGGGCGGGCTGGGGTTGGGACTGGCACTCGGAGGAGAGGGGGGGCCTGGAACTCAGAGGAGAGGGGGGGCTGAAAAAGGGGCAGGTGGTGTTTGGAGCGAGTTACTGGACATGGAGGGGAGGGGAGGGAAGAGAAATCGCTGGACATGGAAGAGAGGGCAGGGGAGAGATGAGACTTGTTGGACATGGATGGAGGGAGGGGAGGGCAGGGGAGAGAGGAGAATTCGCTGGACATGAATGAGAGGGGAGGGCAGGGGAGAGAGGAGAATTGCTCGATGTGGAGGGAGGGGGGAGAGGGGGAAGGGAGAGAGAGGGGGGGAGAGAGGGGGTGAGGGGGGGGGGAATGCACCACCTGTAAAAAAATAATAATAATCATTTTCAGCACCCCTAATCATTTTGAAAAGTTGGCTCCTATGCCAGTGATTGATGCAGCAGGATTATTCAAATGACTGAAATGACCTGCACAATCTGAGGCTTTTTCCTTCCCGTTTTTCAGATTTTTTCTTATCTTGGATGAAGCAGTACATCTAGCTAATAATAAACTGAACATGGTTGTAGCGAAGTGAGATTTTATATTGCAAATCTCTTTCATGGATATTCAGTGTGGATATCCTGAAAATCTGACTGGCAAGGGGGTACACCAGGCATAAAACAGTAGAGCAACCAAAAAGGAACCTCTCGCAGATGGTATCCAAAAAAGTCTTGATTAAAATCTTCGACTTGTAGAGTTAGAGTCCTTCCTTTACCCAAAGACACAGCGATTTGGACTGCATTTGTGTCCGAGAGATTACCCAGTGGTAAGTTTCTTCGTACAAGGTCAGTCACCCTGTGCTTCTTTTGTTTACAGTGCTTTTTATTTTACAGACGGCCACTGATTCTTTTGTAGCTGTTCTGATTTTGCTGATTTTTTTCTCCCCTTTCTCAGACAGATATACATTTTGTCCTACCACCTTCCCTGGCGCTCCATGCAGTTGATTTATGTTTTGAAACAGCTCTTTTATCGCTTAAATATAGAATGTTTTATTTAGCGTCCTTTTGAGTGACATATCTGCCCCTTTTTGGCGTAACAATTTGCATTTTACAGTTTGTTTCGGACAAGCATTACACAACTAGCCCTTTTTTGCTTGACAACGTTCATTATTTATTGTTTTGCTGATCCTCAGAGCCCCTTTCGAGCCTCTTTGCAATCAACAGCACCAGTGGCGTTCCGACGCTGGCTGGCACCCGGGGCGGATCGCCGATGCGCCCCCCGGGTGCAGCGCGACCCCCCCACGACGAAATGACACCTCCCCCCCCAGCAAAATGACACCCCCCGGGTGCACGCCGCTGGGGGGGGTGCCGCGGCGTGCGCCTGTTGCCCTGCCTCCGAGTTCGCAATTCACATGTGTTCACTGCTCCCTCTGATTCTGCCCCGGAACAGGAACCTGTTCCGGGGCAGACTCAGAGGGAGCAATGAACAAATGCGAATTGCGAACTCGGAGACAGGGCAACAGGCGCGCGCCACGGCACCCCCCCAGCGGCGTGCACCCGGGGCGGACCGCCCCCCCCCTTGGTACGCCACTGAACAGCACATTAAATCTTTTTATTTAAGTTTTTACTTTTTAAAACTTTTGGATATCAACACATCCATAAATGCAGCCAATATGTACCAGGTGACATGTATTATCATTTTTTCCAGAAATCTTTTTAAATTTTCTTGCAAAAACAAAATTGCAACTTGCAATGTAATGTAGAAAGTACAAAATACATAGACATATTGTGCTTAGGGAGAAGTAAACTAATTTAGTACATATGAATCCATTATTGCAGAGTGTGTATATAGTCTTTAAGAGGTGACCATATTAGGTTCTTCTTGCTGACGGCTCGCATTGAGGAGTTAGAGAAAAGACCTGATCTTGCTGCCTTACAACTCAGGGGCGTAGCCAGACAACTGATTTTGGGTGGGCCTTGACAAGAAGTGGGTGGGCACCAAGTGTTCTCCCCTCCATCACCACCACCAAAAAAATATCTCAGTTGGCAGGACAATGCTTCTTTCCACCTTGGCACTCTGCAGTAGGCATGTGCTGAAAACTGAGAATGCGTGGGTGCCGGTATCGTGGAGAGTCGCATTTTTGTTACCATCAGGGGGAAGACTTCAGCTGGTGGCGCTTGGGATCCCCATCAGCTACCGCTAAATGTGTGTTACTGTTGGGTGGGCCTGAGCCCTAAGTGGGTAGGCCCTGGCCCACCCAGGCCCACCTGTGGCTACGCCACTGTTACAACTCACCAGGATACAGGATGCGACAACTTCCAACTTTAAAAAGCTTGAGCAAGAAATTGAAGACTTAGCTAACATTTATTATCATTTTTGCAACTATGCATAGCACTTACTTTATTAGACACATCTGCTTTGTGCGCTTAGCCCATTTTTCTTAACTTCTTTGATGTTGACATAAGCTGTTGTTATGTGCTGTGTGATAATTATCTTTTTTTGCATTTAGTTTTGTTTTAACAGAGAAACGTATGTTTTTCTTTTTTTAGATACTGGTTCAGTGTTAATCTTAAATGTCACTACGTCATTATAATTGTATGATTTACGTGCTATTTATTATTGAGCTTTTTATATGTCTCATTTAAGCGAGCATATATTTTTTATGTTTTTTTTTTTTTACAATTCAAGTGTCTTTTATATATAAGTATATTGGTTTTGTCTCTTTTATCCACATTTTATATATGTTTTGAATTGTCAGTAGGAGACTTGGCTGTTTGATGACTAATCTATGAACACGTATTGTATGACAGATTCCTAGGTATGGATCTTTCTATATATATATATAACGTTTTAGTTTGTATATGTATTTATGCATATGTTTAGATCCTGATTAGTTTGTATTTTTTTTACAACCTTTTCAGACCCCTGATGCAGGTCGGTAGGGCCGAAACACGAGTCGTGTCGGGTCTCTCTTACTGTTTTAGAAGATTTTAATAAAGACTTTTTTGGACCCCCCTCTGTGAGAGGTTCCTTTTTTCTTGCTCTACTGTTTTATGCCTGGCATTTTTCTTTCAGTGGAGTGCTTTCCTTCTGTTGATGACTGGCAAGGGGGTACTCCAGGATTTGGGAAACACAGATCTAACATTCTGCCTTCTGGAGTTGTCTCTTCGTTAATCAAAGACCATGGAGTGCAATGAGTACCTGCTTTCAGAACACCCCACAGCAGGTCTGGGTGGCATTTCTGGTCATTTTCGAAGCTTTATTGTGTTCGTGGTACAGCTGGCTGTGTCTATAAGTTCAGGGCATCTAGCTGGAAGCTTTCCCTTACGTGGTGGCGAGAGCTGAGAGGCTAAAGCCAACAGACAAGGTTTAAACCTTGGCTCTCCAATTTATATTTTCTGGGTCTTCCCTCAAGATTCAATGCTATTTCTAGTGCTACTACCAATAGGGCACTATGACACTCAATTTCCTCAAATTTAGCGCATGGTTTGTCTCGGGGCAATTTGTCCAAATGGGTTAGTTTTGCAGATATGGCAGGAATGAACCTCACTCCATTTGAGATCAGCAGAGTATATTTTCTCTTAGTTACCAATGATGTCATCACATTTTCCAAAGTATAATACCATTGGTGGAGCCTGAGGGATTTTATTTATTTAAAACATTTCTAATCTGCCTAATTACTGTCCTAGGCAAAGTACAGGTAAACATTCACGAAGGTATGAAACAAATACAACATATTAAAAATATTGTGTCTGCAGTACTGCCTCTTATTACGTAGGAATGCTAGTGTGAGGTGTGCAGCTTTTTTTTTGTGTGTGTGTGTGTGTGTGGGGGGGGGGGGGGGGGCTATATATTTCTCCATTTTTAGCCACCCTGAGTCTTTGCTTCAGCTATCTGTGCTGTATCTGGTTTTGTTTCTCATTATGACACCTGCATGGGACCATGATGAAAAAAATCCTAACCTAACTTAATAGAGCAGCGGGCTGAAAAGCAGGGAAGCCTGGTTCAAAGCTCACTGCTGCTCCTTGTATCTTCGACAAGTCACTTAACCCTCTTGCCTCAGGTTCAAACTTACATTTTAAACCATCTGGGCTCAGGGAGATACCTACTAAACCTGAATGTAACTTGCCTTGAACTACTGTTGAAAAACTACTTTGCTAAATCTAAATCTTCTTTCATCAGTCTGTGCTGCATTCCTGCTTTACATTCATCAGTGTGGCACCCACAAGGGACTAATAAATGTTCACTCTTCAGCTGTCTGTGCTATATTCCTGCATGCATCAGAACGTCCAAATTTGAAAGCGGGGAAAAGGTCATTTTCGAAAAAAGATGGACGTCCATCTTTGTGTTTGAAAATACCTTGGACGTCCTTGGATTTGGACGTCTTTGATTTTCAGCCATTTTCGAAACCAAAGATGTCCAAGTCTAAAACGTCCAAATTCAAGCCATTTGGACTTGGGAGGAGCCAGCATTTTTAGTACACTGGTTCCCCTGACATGCCAGGACAGCAATCGGGCACCCTAGGGGGCACTGCAGTGGACTTCATAAAATGCTCCCAGGTACACATCTCACCATTGCTCCCTTACCTTGTATGCTGAGCCCCCTCAACCCCCCAAAAAACCCACTACCCCCAATTGTACACCACTACCATAGCCCTTACGGGTGAAGGGGGCATCTATATATGGGTACAGTGGGTTTCTGGTGAGTTTTGGAGGGCTCACAGTTTCCTCCACAATTGTAACAGGTAGTGGGGGTATGGGCCTGTGTCCACCTGTCTGAAGTGCACTGCACCTACCACTAAAATACTCCAGGGATCTGCATGCGCTGTCATGGACCTGAGTATGACATCTGAGGCTGGCATAGAGGCTAGCAGGTAATATTTTTAGTCATGTTTTTTGAGGGTGGGAGGGGGTTTGTGACCACTGGGGGAGTAACTGGAGGTCATCTCTGATTCCCTCCAATGGCCATCAGGTCATTTCGGGCACCTTTTTGTGCCTTATTCTTAATAAAAATAGGTCTAGGTGAAAAAGTCCAAGTTTTAGTCCTGAACGTCTTAGCTTTTTTCCATTATGGTTCAAAGACGTCCAAGTCTTAGGAACGCCCAAGTCCCGCCTCAACCACGCCTTCCATACGCCCTCTTGAGATTTGGACGTCCTTGCGACGGACTTCTGAGAAAGACATCCAAAAATTGGGTTTCGATTATACCGATTTGGACGTCTCTGTGAGATGGATGTCCAAGTGCCGATTTATGACACTTTTTGGACGTCCATCTCTTTCGAAAATGAGCCTGATAGTAACATAGTAGATGATGGCACATAAAGACCTGATTGCCTCTTAAGCTGTCTGTGCTGCATTCCTGTGTTATACGCATCATTCTGACACCTGCATAGTGCTCTAATAAGATTTACTCTTCAGCTGTCTGTGCTATATCCCTGCTTTCATGCATCAGTGAGACACCTGCATGAGGCTCTAATAAAAAGTCACTCTTCAGCTGTCTCTGCTGTATTCCTGCTTTAAATGTATCAGTGTGACACCCACAAGGGGTTCTAATAAGATTGACTCTTCAGCTGTTTGTGCTGTATTCCTGTGTTATAAGCATCAGTGTGACACCCGCTTTGGGCTCGACTAAGATTCACTCTTCAACTGTCTGTCCTGAGTTCCTGCTTTACATTCATCAGTGTGGCACCCATATGGAGCTCTAATAAAGATTCACTCTTCAGCTGTCTGTGCTGTATTCCTGCTTTACATGCATCAGTGTGACACCTGCATGAAGCTCTAATATAAATTAAATCTTCAGCTGTCTGTGCTGTATTCCTGCTTTACATGCATCAGTATGACCCACATGTGGTTCTAATAAGATTCACTCTTCAGTTGTTTGTTCTGTATTCCTGCCTTACATGCATTGGTGTGGCACTCACATGGGCCTCTAATAAAGATTCACTCTTCAGCTGTCTGTGCTGTATTCCTGCTTTAATTGCATCTGCGTGACATCTGTTACAGCCCTTTGTCAATTTAGAGTATGCAAAAACTATCTGGATTTGGATTCTCTCCGTACTTTGGCTTATGCTTTCATCAACTCCTGCTGTGACTACTGTAATGCCATTTATGCTGGATTACCCAAGTACAGTATTAAACGATTGCAGGCTCTATAGAATACCGCAGCTCGCTTCATCTACCATGCGAAACATAGAGACCATGCTACTCCTCTTTTAAAACATCTTCATTTGCTTCCAGTTCCCGTGCTTAGCGAATTTAAAATCCTTACCTTGACTTACAAATCTTTGTATCATGGCAAACCTGACTGCCCTTACTATTCACTATTCTCCGCGTTCTCTTTGATCAGTGAATGGTCACAGGCTGGTTCTTCCTTCTCCTTCTGGGGCAAAATGGGATTCTACCCATAAGAGAACTTTTTTTCTTTTTGGATCCTTCTTTATGGAAGTCATTACCTCTGTCCCTGAGATCCAAAGATTCCTATATGAACTGCTTTTGATCAGCTCTGAAAACATATTTGTTTCAGCTGGCATTTAATCCTACCTGAATCATTCTGTTGCTCTCTAACTTTTGGTTGGCTGCTGTGGCCTGCCTTTGGGTGGCGGTCATGCTGCCATCACAGTCCAGTAACCTTTGTTAATATTGCCACGGATTGTTTGGTGTTAACCTTGTTATTGACTGCTTGAATGTGTTTGTCTGGTTTTATTCTTTTATATTTTAATGGATATCTTTTCCTTCTTTTATTTAGTTTTTTTAAATTGTGAACTGCTCTTATATGTAATTCGAAAAGGGCGGTATACCAAGTATAATAAATGGTAAACAAATTATAGGAGACTGGAGCCGGCACATCTGTTAAATTCTGCAATAGAAAAGCTGTAACATTTGTCATTGTTAAAGCGGACAAATTCTGAAACATCACTTTGATTTTTAATTTATTACTTTGTCTTATCTAAGTCAAAGCTCACGCCCAGTTAAAACAAACCAGAGAAAATATTTCTTCATTCAATTTGTAATTAAATTCCGGAATTCATTGCCAGGAAATGTAGTAAAAGCATTAGCTTAGCAGGGTTTAAAAAAGCTTTGGATAATTTCCTTAAAGAAAAGTCCAGAAGCCATTATTAAGATGGACTTGGGAAAATCCACTGCTTATTTCTTGGATAAGAAGCACAAAATCTGTTTTAATATTCTGGGATCTTGCCAGGTACTTTTGACCTGGATTGGCCACTGTTTGGAAACAGGATACTGGGCTTGATGGACCTTCGGGCTGTCCCAGTATTGCAACGCTTATATTGTTATGTTCTCATTCAGTTATTTGAGTTATTTCTCTGCCCAAACAGGCTCACAAGCTATTTACCTGAGGTAAAGGACTGCAAAGTGATACAGTTGGGATCTTTTCAGCCCTGGGATATATAATTCATAATTACACTCCCTCCTGACTTTTTTTCTTTTTAATTTGAGGTTGCTTTAGTGGTGTGGGTGGGGCATTGCATGGAACAATGGTGCTGCAAGAAAGCCAATGGTATGTATTGAAGGAACAATTTTACAGTTTCCCATTTATTATACTTGGTATACCACCCTTTTTGAATTACAAATCAGAGCGGGTCACAATTTAAAAACCTAAATAAAAGAAGGAGACAATATCCATTAAAATATAAAAGAATAAAACCAGACAAACACATTCAAGCAGTCAATAACAAGGTTAACACATCCAAGCAATCCATGGCAACATTAACAAAGGTTGCTGGACTGTGATCATAGCACGACCGCCACCCGAAGGCAGCCCACAGCTGCCAACCTAAAAGATAGTGAATAACAGAATAATTCAGGTGGAATTAAATGCCAGCTGAAACAAGTTGATTTTACAGTTCCTTCAATACATACCATTCTACAATCAAATTGAGTACTCCCCAGAAAAAGTCAACTTTCTAGACACCACAGTTTCCATCAGCAACGGCTATATACAAATATCGATATACAGGAAACCTACAGACAGATGCAGCTATCTCCACAACTCCAGCTTCCACCCTTCATATACAAAAAAATCCATTACACACAGCCAAGCCACATGATACTACCGTATCTGCTCTGACCCAAGATAAACACCTCAAAATCCTGACTAATTCCTTCAAATGAAAAGGTTACAACCCCAAAATAATCTCCAAGAATATTGCTTCTTTCATTAAAATACCTAGAGAAAACCTACTGCAGTACAGAGAAGAAAGCCACAGGGAGAATCCCTCTTGTGACATACAATCCAGAGCTAGAAAAGTTGAGCAGAATTATAAAACATCTACAGCCAATACTCCAGGAGGATGAATTACTGAAAGAGATATTCCCGGCCCCACCAGTGCTGGCCTTCCGACAGCCACTTAATTTGAAAGAGAAATTAGTGAAAAGCAAACTCCCAGTACAAGCTCAAAAAGTAGAGACTGGCACACGTCCCTGCAATATGCCTAGCTGCAAACTGTGCCAACACATCTCACAGGATCCTACAATCACTCACATGGGAAAAACAGTCAGCATAAAGGGATCATTTACATGCTCATCCTCAAATGTGGTATATAACATTCAATGCAAAAAGTGTGAAGAAGGGTGCTATATTGGAGAAGCAAGCCAGCTGCTAAAGACAAAGTTCAATTTACATAGATGCAATATTAAACATTCCAATGCCAACCAGGATGCCATCTCTGTGGGACAACACTTTACAAAACCAGAACACTGTATCAATGATCTTATGGTAAGAATACTAAAAGGACATTTTAAGACAATCCAGGAACATAAGACCTTTGAAGTCAAAATGATGAAATATTTTGAAACCCACCAGACAGGATTCAACAAAGATCTTGGTTTCCTACCCCATTATAAACCATAAAATCCTACTTCTTTGTCGCCCTCTTATCTACCATCCATCTCTCCCTGACTCTCATCCACCCAACTCTCCCTGTTTCTCACCTATCCCACCCCACCCCACCCTCTTCCTGTGAGACTGTCATTGGAATGCTTTTGTGTTTCACTTATATGTTCTGATATTTGTCAACATTTGCTTATTACCGATCTGAAGAAGAAGGGTTATCTTCGAAAGCTAATCAAACGATGTATTAAGTTAGTCCGATAAAAAAAGCTATCATCTTATTTTCTTTTCTCTGTTTTGATTTATTTCTATTTATTGCTTCTACATTTGAATAAACCCTGATTCATAGAGGATTACACCCTGCATCTCCAGTTCTGTTACATATACTCCACATTCTCCACAATGGTGCTAGGATATTTCCCCTTACAACTCATCATACAGCTGGCAGGGGGTAGGTTTAGGAGGTGGTGCAGTTGCAGGGGGCAGTTTTTGGGTGTGGGGTAGTTGCAGGGGGTAGTTTTGAAGGATAGGGCACTTTGTGAGATGTTACGGCATTTGGGGTTGCTTTGTGCTGTGGGGGCAGTTTGAGAGTTGAGCACTTGAGGGGGGAGTACTTTTGAGGAGGGGTAGGGAAAGTCTAAGGGTTTGCAAGCTAGGGAATTCTTCCTTTTAAACTGCCCTGCCCTGTTTTCTAACTGCTACATTGCACTCTATCAAAGTTTCTATGCTACAGAAACTGGAATTCCTTTTCTCACAGAAATGCATTGGACCACTTTTTTGGGAAGGGGGGGGGGGGGGGGTTATTTCTCCATAACTCCCAGTTCAGTCTGGGCCATTTTCAAACTCAATGTGTCTTTAATCTGTTTTTCCCTTTGCCAAGTTTCATCCCAATCCGTTAAATTTTCAGAGAGTTATTTTGCCCCTAGACAAATAGATGGATAAGAATATAAGAATAGCCATATTGGGTCAGACCAGTGGTCCATGTAGTGACTAGCCCAATATCCTGTTTCAACAATGGCCACTGGCCAATCCAGATCACAAATACCTGACAGAACCTCAAATAGTAGCAAGATTCATGCTACTGATCCCAGGGACAAGCAGTGGCTTTCCCATGACTATATCAATATTAGACTGTGGACTTTTCTTCCGGGAACTTGTCCACACTTTTTAAAAATCCAGATACACTAACTACTGATACTACATCCTCTGGCAACGAGTTCCAGAGCTTAATTATACGTTGAGTGAAAAAAAATATTTCCTCCTATTTGTTTTAAAAGTATTTCCATGTAATTTCAATGAGTGTCCCCTGGTCTTTGTGCTTTTTGAAAGAGTGAAAAATCAATTCACTTGTACCCGTTTTACACCACTCAGGACTTTGTAGACCTCAGTCATATCTCCCTCAGCCATCTCTTTTTCAAGCTGAAAACCCTAACCTCTTTAGCCTTTCCTCAAATGAGAGGAGTTCCATCCCCTTTATCATTTTGGTCATTCTTCTTTGAACCTTTTCTAATTCTGCTATCTCTTTTTTGAGATACGGCAACCAGAATTGAACGCAATACTCAAGGTGAGGTTGCACCATGGAGTGATACAGAGGCAATATAGTATTCTTGGTCTTATTTGGCATCCATTTCCTAATAATCCCTAGCATCCTGTTTGCTTTTTTGGCTGCCGCCACACACTAGCCAGAAGATTTCAGCATATTGTCTACGATGACACCTTGATCTTTTTCTCAGGTGCTGACTCTCAAGATGGACCCTAGCATCGGGTAACTCTGATTTAGGTTATTCTTCCCAATGTGCATCATTTTGCATTTGTCCACGTTAAATTTCATCTGCCATTTGGATGCCCAGTCTTACAATTTCCTAAGGTTTCCCTGCAGTTTTTCATAGTCCATACAACTAGAAAAGCCAGACTTGACACGGCCATTTTTTGGTATGCATGCCTGCGTCGGCAGCCAAAGTGCTACTGTGTCATGAGTGTCACCATGTCTAGAATTATTATTATGATCACTTACGTTCCCGCCCGTAACCTCCGCTCACAGGACAAATCCCTCCTCTCAGTACCCTTCTCCACCACCGCCAACTCCAGGCTCCGCTCATTCTGCCTCGCCTCACCCTATGCTTGGAATAAACTTCCTGAGCCCTTACGCCAAGCCCCCTCCCTACCCATCTTCAAATCTTTGCTCAAAGTCCACCTCTTCAATGTTGCTTTCGGCACCTAACCTTTATACCTTTCAGGAAATCTAGACTGCCCCAATTTGACTGCCCCTATTAGACTGACTGTACATTTATCCTTTAGATTGTAAGCTCCTTTGAGCAGGGACTGTCCTTCTATGTTAAATTGTACAGCGCTGCGTAACCCTAGTAGCGCTTTAGAAATGTCAAGTTGTAGTAGTAGTAATAATCACTGATATCAAAGAATGGAGTGATGCATGCCACTGAAGTGAATCCAGCAAATACATGTTCAGCATCAGTTTTGAGAATAAGGCTGAACTCACCTTTGCAGGATTCACTACAGTGGCACACTGTACTCGGGTGTACATGCTGAAACATTTCTGTGTCAGGTCCAGCTTCTCCAATTGCATGGTTTTATTTTGCCTGATGAAGTTTGTGATTTATCAGTAAATAGAAGTATCCTCCACACATCTTTTGGACTCTGTGTTTCTCCTTTCTGAACCTCGCTATGTTTCCAGTGGTTAATACCCACGAGGACCTTGTTCTCCTTTTCTTCGTTTTGAATACACGGATATCTTATATAACATGTATTTTGCAGGTAGGCAGACACATTGGCAGAATCTGGATGAAACATGGGCAGGACTAGAGAATGACACGGGAACAAAGTTTGTCCCCGTACCCGCCCCGTACCCGTGTGTTCTGTCTTCATCCCCGCCCCGTCCCCAAAACGTTCTGTCTCCATCCCTGCCCCATCCCCGCAGGCCCTGTCTCCATCCCTGCCCCGTCCCCACAGATTCTGTCCCTGTTCCTGCCCTGTCCCCGTGGGCTCTGTCTTCATCTACAGAAGCCTTGAACACTTATGATTTTATATTTAAATCTTTTTATTAAAGTATAAAAAGGAACAATATGCTGTGCAACTGTTGTGTATAAATTACAAATAGAAAACAATAATAACAATGAGCAGCTATAATAACCCTCCTTCCCACCACCACCCTCTACCCGTCCAACTAAAAAATGACACGGGGGAAAAGTTTGTCCCCGTCCCTGTGGATTCTGTCCCCATCCCCGCCCCGTCCCCGTGGGATCTGACCCTGTCCCCATCCCCGCGGTTACTGCGGTTCCCCGTCCCCGTGTCATTCTCTAGGCAGGACTGACACTTGTAAAGTGTAGAATACTATAGGTTATGCACGTGTCTCTGGCATTTGGGCTCAATCAATTAAACCAACTCTATGGCTGGAATATGAAAATTAATCACCTAAACAATAATACTTCACTATAAACACTGTGCTCAGTCTTACATACTCTAAAAAGTGATATATATATAGAAAAATAGGAAGGAAAAACCTCAGACTTCTGACGGGAGCATTTTAACTTTTCTACCCATTCATATATCCATCACAAGCATAAAAACCTTCCAACCTCCCTACTTTCACTAAAAACTTAGAGCCCTGTTTACTAAGGTGATGGGAAAAGTAGTGGATGTCTGGTATGTTGACTGGGTATTTTTTAAAGCGAAAAAGGTGCCGGTACTCAAATACTAGGCCACCCTTCAGGGGTGGGGATCCCTGATGGACCCACCCCACAATAGCCAGGCCCCCCTGTAACCAATCACAGAATCTATGACAAGGCAGAATTGGTGTGTAGAGCCTGAGCTCTTTCATTAAAACTTGGGGACCATGGGTCAATTTTAGCAGACAATGGAAAAGGTGCCGGTACTCAGTACCCCCAAGTACCCCCTCAAAAAAAGCCCTGGTTGTCCCAGAGGAGTTGATGGAGACACGTGGTCTAAACCACAGTAAAATGATGTTTTACACTTTTGAAATAACATGCAGGTGGAGTTAAATTGCATGGAATGACAGTTACAACCATGTATGAAGAGGCATGGAGGGGAGAATAGATATGATACAGGTCTATAAAATACTGAGTGCAGTGGAACGAGTAGACATGAATTGCTTATTTACTCTTTCCAAAAATACTAGGATTAGGGGGCATGCAATGAAGCTACTAAGTGGTAAATTTAAAACAAACCTGAGAAAATATTTCTTCACTCAACAAGTAATTAAACTCTGGAATTCATTGCCAGAAAATGTGGTAAAAGCAGTTAGCTTAGCAGGGTTTTTAAAAAATTTGGATAATTTCCTGAAAGAAAAAGTCCATAAGTCATTATTAAGATGGACTTGGGGAAAATCCACTGCTTTTTTTTTTTTTTTAGGATAAGCAGCAGAAAATCTGGTTTACTATTTTGGTATTGTGCCAGGTACTTGTGACCTGGATTGGCCACTGTTGGAAACAGGATACTGGGCTTGATGGATCTTCAGTCTGTCCCAGTATGGCAATGCTTATGTTCTTATGGTTACCCTGCACAGAGAGGCAGTTGCAAGTAACTATCCTACTAATCAGACTAGACAGGATGCTTTTGCCTTCATCTGCCATCATCTACTCTTACTGTACTACAGGACCAGGGTTTAAGACCTTTATAATTCTTTTTTCTGTATTTATAAACTTTTTTTATTCTATGGACATAGCCAAACCCAGGCACTCCCAGAAATCATGCTTGGTTTCTCCTACATGGCGAAAACTCGTTGATTTTTCCCTGCCCAGATGAGGAGGCCCTTTTCCCACAGTTATTAAAGACGCCCCGTCCATCTGCGTCTGGCCTGTAATGGAAGAGCTCTAGGAAATGGCTTTTGAATCTTTAATAAAGAAAACATTGGTTGTGCCATAAAGATAGGATGACAGCAGCAGGGCTCTCAGACTTATTACCTCCCTGCTAGTTCCTTACTTAACTCTACAATAAGGGCTCTAATTGCCCAAGAGGGAGCTGAGGTGAAAGGCCCTATTAAAAAATGTATTTCCGAATTTAATTGAGGCTCCATCTGTGGGGAGAGATGGAGGAGACGATAGGTCACCTCACAGGGGAGCCATGAAAGCATCTCTAAGCCCTGGTATGTTACAGCGGTTAGAGGGGAGGGTGAAAGAGCCCCTAGGCGTGGATGAGAGCACTCTAAGAGATGAGAGACGAGACTGCTGCGCAGTCATCTCCGTGGGAAAATTCCATCAAGCTTCCGCTCTGCCACCTTGTACAGCCTGGCTTCTTCAGCCCGATTCCTGGTTTGAAACTTGATTTCCTTTAAAGGAAATCTGGTTCTGCATTGATCTTTGTTTTTCAATTTTTTTTCCTGTCTCCAAATTCTGGTCCTGCAGTCGGGTTTCTGACTCGGGAATGAAGTAGGAATGGTTGGGGGACAATATACCCCAGGTAGAAGTGGGAGTGGGCATGTCTCACTCCTGGCAGGACTTGCTTTGAACCAGTGACCGGGATGGGTCAGAGTAAGTGAAGAGATTATGTGGAGATGATTGAGGACTGATAGGGAGCAGTGCGAGATTACCATGTGCTGACACCCTGGTTGTAAATACAGGAGATTTAAGACAGAACTGAACTATGAGTTTGAACACCCTGATATCATATAGAAACTTTATTTTGCGCTGTGCTGACCACCTGAAGAAAAACACCCCGAATTATAGACCAAGTTGACAAGTTTTTGAACTGTTTATCAAATTATTGTTAGTAAAGAAAATTAAAGTTTTCTGCAATGGAGACTGCTGACTAATTTGTGGAGTGAGAGAGGATGAAAGAAAAAGAGTACCCTCAGCCTACCAGAGTAAGTCCGTCCCTGGCCTGCGCCCAAGTTGTGAGATCCAGTAGGAGCAGAGAGTGTGTGAGCAGAAGTGATCCTTTTGTGTGGTTCTGGTTCCCAGGGGAGATGCGAGAACCCCGGGGTGAGGAGCTGAGTCGGAGGTGTGCCCAGGGTTACAGACAGGTGAATCCAATCCTGGTACTCATTACCCTCATGTCTGGATTAGAGTTGAGCTCTGTCTAGGGTAGGGGTTCTCAACCCAGCTCTTGGGGCAAACCTAGTCATTCAGGTTTTCAGTTTACCCACAATGAATATGCATGAGACAAATTTTCATGCACTACCATGGTATGCAAATCTCTCTCATGCCTGTTCATTGCGGGTATCCTGAAAACCGGCCTGGCAGGGTGTGTCCCGAGGACTGGGTTGAGAACCCCTGGTTTGAGGTGATGAGATCTACACTTCCCATGCACGCCAAGTGTGTGTGTGTGTGTGTGTAGGGGGGAGGGGTGATGGGAATCAGGAATGAATTTGACCATCCCAAAAAATGAAGACTGTTGGTAAATCAATTGATCTCTCAGGCTTGAAATTTCAAACACAACATCAGTTGTTCTAAACACAGATAGTTCAGTAACCTACATAAGTACATAAGTAAAGCCACACTGGGAAAAGACCAAGGGTCCATCGAGCCCAGCATCCTATCCACGACAGCGGCCAATCCAGGCCAAGGGCACCTGGCGAGCTTCCCATACGTACAAACATTCTATACATGTTATTCCTGGAATTGTGGATTTTTCCTAAGTCCATTTAGTAGCGGTTTAAGGACTTGTCCTTTAGGAAACCGTCTAACCCCTTTTTAAACTCTGCCAAGCTAACCGCCTTCACCACGTTCTCCGGCAACGAATTCCAGAGTTTAATTACGTGTTGGGTGAAGAAACATTTTCTCCGATTTGTTTTAAATTTACTACACTGTAGTTTCATCGCATGCCCCCTAGTCCTAGTATTTTTGGAAAGCATGAATAGACGCTTCACATCCACCTGTTCCACTCCACTCATTATTTTATATACCTCTATCATGGCTAAGGTTGTCAGCTGGCCGGTTCTGAGCCAGCCTGTTTTTAATGACCAGGCTGGCTACTGGTAGACTCCCCCAAAACAGCACTACAAAAGCCATTTTTTGGTCCCTGACCTCTCAAGGTCTCTCTCTTTCCTTCTCTTGACCCTACACTCCGAAGTCCATCGTTTCTCCCTCACCTCCCCCTAGGGTTGCCAACTTTTTGACAGAGAAAAACCAGATATCTGCCTTGCTCCATGCTCCACCTTTGTTCTACACCCATGTCTGATGTTATGACAACTAAAATTATATTAAAATTTTGATGTCCCTTCAGTAAGGCCAACACACACTGGAAAACAGTATGTACAAACACCTTACCATACTATAACAGCACTGACTCCCAGGACTCAAAGAACAGCAATTTACCCGTGGAAAGGCAGCACTGTAAATATTACACACCAGGCCCTAAAACGTTTGTCCCACGCTTGTCTCACATTGCCTTTGGCCCTGTCCTGTATTCAGTTGCTTTGCACGCTCATTTTAATGAAACTGAGCATGCAAAGCGACTGAAAACAGAACAGGGCGCCAGGCAATGTGAGACCAGCGTGGGACAAACGCTTTAGCTGGCGGGGGTTGGGGACTCCCGCCAGCCAAGGTACCTTCGCAGTGACGGTGGGGGGGGGGGGGGGGGAGCGGCGGCGGAGGGGCGAAAGCTGTGGCAGGAGGGCGGAGGCAGTAATGGCTGTGCGGGGGGTGCAGAGGTGGCGGCAGGAGGGCGGTGGCAGGGAGGCAGGCCAAAATGTGCCCCCCACCGTGGGCTCTGGCCCCCCTCCTGTCGAGTTCTGTCTACGCCCCTGCTCTTCACTCTGCTGTATTGCCTGCCAAGCAGCTGCTTTTCCCCTCAGGCCATGTATGCTCAGTTTTAAAAGGAGCATGCACGATGTGAGAGAAAAAGCAGTCACAGGGGCAGGGCAGGCAACACAGTTGAGTGAAGAGCAGCGCTGGAGGAAGATTTCTTCTGCTGGTGGGACCTTGGGATCCCCACCAGCCAAGGTATTTGGAGTTGCGGCAGCAGGGAGGGGGTGGCAGAAGCGGCGGTGATCCTGGGGGGGGGGTGGGGTGGCAGTGGTGATGATCCTGAAGGGGGCAGTGGCCCTGCCCCAGGCCCGGCTCAGTCCCTCGGCGGCCTTGAATGCATATAGAGGTGTGTTTTCATGAACCTTTTTAGCAGCTGATTAAATTTCCCGCATTAAACAGGAAGTGGGTATCTCAAAGTGGGCGGGACAGTCACAGGGGCAGAGACTACAGCTCTTTCAATATCCCTCTGCTGCCACAGCCACAAATCTTTGGTTTTGGGGCTACAGGATGACTGGCTTCAGGGCTGTCAAAAGAACAGATGAGGCCGAAAGGGAAGAGGGGGCCAAAATCAAACTTTCTTTCAAATGCCATTTGGTTCAGCAACTCTCCTAACTAGACTTTTCCTTCTCCTTGTTAGCAAGACTCATGTTATTTTTCCTGACACAGGGAGACTGGAGGAAGATTCTTTCTGTCACCTGAATCTGCCTCCACAACAGCTTCTTAAAATCATCTAGGTATTAATTTCTGGGGGAACAGCCTGGAACCTAGTTCTGCCACTTCTTGTCAGACTCCAGAGCAGCAGGGATGTTATGCAGCCTGCAGAGAAAAGGTGAAGGTGGAGCAGAGCAGAGAAAGTCAACATGGATATAGCCAAGGGAAATCTTGCCTCACTAATCTACATTTCTTTGAAGGCGTGGATAAAGATGAGCTGCTTGTTTATAGTGTATCTGGATTTTCAGAAAACGTCTGACAAAATCCCTCATGAGAAACACCTGAGAAAATAAAGCCATGGGATATGAGGGACTAAATTGACAGTTTTAGGAAGGTGAATAGTGGAGTGCCACAGGGATCTGTACTGGGTCTGGTGTTTTTTATAAATGATCTGTAAATGGGAACAGTGAGTGAGTTGATCAAGGTCCTTTTACTAAGCTGCGGTAAACACTAACACGTGCTCAGGTGTCCCGTGTTACTTCATTCATGTGTATGCACTGAATTGCTGCTTGCTAATCGATTAGCAAATGGTTAGCGTGTGAGCCTCTACCACCTACAAAACAGGTGTCGGTAAGTACTCATGCACTTTGGCCATGCACTAATGTGAAAACTAATGTGTGAACATTGTTGCCAAAATAGAAAAATCTGCCATTTCCTGGCAGCACTAAAAATGGCCTTAGCATGCGCAAAAGACCAACGCAAGGGATAGCGCAGAGCACTTTTTAGCGCTGCTTAGTAAAAGGGCTCCCAAATTTTCAGATGACACAAAATTATTCAAAGCTTTTAAATTACATTTGAAAAATTGCAAGAGGACTTTAGGAGGCTGAGAAACTGGGCATCCAAATGGCAGATGAAATTTGAAGTGGACAAGTGCAAAGTGATGCAAGTAGAGAAGAATAACCCAAATAATAGCTACATGATACTAGGTACCACATTAGGAGTCACCACCCAGGAAAAGGATCTAGGTGTCATGGTGGACAATGCGTTGAAATATGTTCGGTAAACAGTAGAGAATGACACGGGGACAAAAGTTGTCCCCATCTCCACCCCATCCCCGCAAAATCAAGCTCCATTCCCACCCTGTTTCCACAAGCTTTGACCCCCCCCCCCCATCACTGCGGATTTACTGCAGTTTGCCGCAGGCCCCCTCCCCGTGTCATTCTCTAGTGTACAGTGATGGTCAACCCCCCCCCCCCCCCCAAAACATACAGAATGCTTAAGAAAGAAATCCTCTCTACCGTAGTCCACGGCAGCTCTGTTCTCATCGTCTCTCTTGATCTCTCAGCTGCCTTTGACTTAGTCGATCACTCATTGCTGACCTTGGAATCTGTGACACTTATGCAATATTTTTTCTTTCCTTATTTGGATCAATGCTCCTTTCAGGTTGCCTCTGGCACGTCCCTCATATCCCCCTTCTCCATGTCTTGTAACGCCCTTCAGGCTTCCCTGTTGCTGCCCACCCATTTTTCTCTACTTGTCCACACTCTAGGATGTAGCCCCTACATCTATGCAGCCGACATTCAGATTCTTTCACCATTAGCTCCTCATTATCCTGCCTTAAAGCAGTGGGTGATTGGTTTCATAATAATAGACTTTACTGAAACCTCTCCAAATGCAAGGAAACAGGATATTGGGCTAGCTAGACCATTGATCTGATCCAGTATGGCTATTCTTATGTGCATTCATTTTCCATGGCCTTATTCTCTTATTCCCCGACCCTTGACAGATGATGTTTCCTTAGCTTTCTGTGACTCGGTACAAATTCTGGGCGTCATCTTCAACCCCTTCCTTTCACTCTGATTGCACTTCAGTTCTGTTGTCCATGATTCCCTTTACTCACTTCGTTACACAAATTCCATCAATCCATCCCTCTTTCATCCACCTGCGGTCATTATATATATTGACTACTGTAATGCTTTGTTTTATGGTCTTCCCCTTTCTGCTCTTAAGCAGCTCCATCTAGTCCAATCTTTGGCCAACATGCTGTTGCTGGTGCCCACTGTTTTCACCATGTCTCGCCTCCTCTTCTTTCACAGCATTGACTTCTGTCACTGCTCATCTTAAATTCAAGATTCTAACCCTAGTTCACCATGCTCTTTTTGCCAATATCCCCCTTATTTAGCCTGCATGTGGCTTCCTTTTTGCTCATTGAATTCCTCACAGTCTTCTTTCCAGGCCTCTTCTCCTTCCCTTGCATCTATGCTTGGCTATCTCTTGTGATTTTTGCCTTTTCTTCTCTTGGCCCTGCCCTTTAGAATTCTCTTCCCCATTCATATACCTTGACAACTCCATTCCCAAATTTAAGAAGGCCATTAAGACTTGGTTCTTTGAATTTTTCCTTTGGCTTGGCCTCCGGTTGTGCTAAGTAATGCATTCTGTTACTCTGCCTTCCTCTTCCCACCTTAATTCCTCTCCTGTCAATTCTTTTTCTTCTGTATTGTAATTTCTCTTATTTTTGTGAATTTGAGAACCATCTTGCTGCACTTTTAGTCTGATGTACAGTATAGTAAATGTTTATAAATAAATAATATGAAACAATAACTTTCTATTGCTGCATAGTACAACTTCACCTTGAGTATTGTATGCAATTATGGTTGCCATATCTTAACAAAAATACATAGCATAACTAGAAGCAGCACTAGAAAAGATACAGAAAAAGGCAACCAAACTGATAAAAGGGATGGAATGATTATCATATGAGGAAAAGCTAAAGAAGGTCAGAGCTCTTTAACTAGGAGAAGAGATAGCTAGGGGGAGATATGATGAAACCTATAATATCCTGAGTGGAACAGAACAGCTAAACAGGAATCAATTGTTTACTCTTTCAAAAATACTAAAGTGTTGATAAACAACTTGAAAAATTGAAGGTGGACAAACCCTTGGGACTGGACGGGATTCATCCCAGGATATTGAGGGAGCTCAGAGAGGTTCTGGTGAGTCCTCTTAAAGATTTGTTTACTAAATCCTTGGAGAAAGGAGAGAGAGGTTCTGCAGTATTGGAGAAGAGCGGATGTGGTCCCTGTTCACAAAAGTGGTGACATGCTACTAGATGCACGCAGAGTGAAGGGGCAGAGTGAAGACCGGCACTGGAGGAAGATCTCTTCTGCTGATGGGGCCCTCACCAGCCAAACCAGAGGTCCTGCTGTGTCTTCTCCTCCGGGTCCTCCCTTAGCCTCCAAGGGAGGCCTGGCGCCGGAGTTTTCTCTCTCCTGCTCCTGTCAGGATGCGATCACCTGGGTCCTGTAAGGAGCAGAACAGAGAGAGACCCGGTGCTCAGCCCCCCCCTTCTCGGCGTCCCTGTTTGGGATCCCCCACCTCCATGGAAGAATCGGGACCATCATTATTACTGCATGTGTGTCCCTCACTGCAGAAAGCATCTTGCAAGAAAGGTTACTGTTGCTGAATGACTCCACTTCCCCTTCTTTTCCTTTTCTTTCTCTGCCCCTCTCCCTCTTTCTATTGGTCCTGTATCCCTACTGGTTCCCTTCTCCATCCCCTTTTTCCCTCCCCTTGCCCTGCCTTGTGTTCTCCCTGGCGCTAGGCCACCCCACCCTATCTTGCATTAAAACTCACTCAGTGGTTTGCAATGAAGTGGGAAATTTCAGTGAGCTGACCACTAAAGAAATTACCTGGGCTCCTCAGTTCTTTGCTATACAAAATGAGAAATGGTGACATATACAGTAATCCAAACTGTAATGAAGAGTCCAGTAAAATTCTGGGACAAATATACTATCCGTTTTTAATTTTTTAATTTTCTCTTTTTTTCTTGAACATTTTCTGAAAAAACGAGGAAAAGACTCAAAATACCCTACCACTTACTTATTGATTTTCGGCGGCTTTAAATGGGGGTGTGGAGTTCATCACAGCTCATAAAATCCTCGTATTTCTTTATTTTCTTTATTCTTATAAAAACTTTTCTTCTAATATCTTGATTGACCACTTCTTTGAAACTAATCAGTTTAACCCACATATATTATATATATATATATGTCTCTGCACTGTAGACAATATTATATTTGAAGCAAAAAAGTCGAGCACTTATCTGTTGCCCGACGGTGGCCACATCCGTTTTACTTGATTGGCTTCATCAGGGGCTGTGCCTCGACGTTTCATACATGAAGGATAACTTTCAAATTATCTAAATGATAAATGTCACATTATTGATGAGAAAACAAGACTGGCAGCTTTACATCATTTTTCGTCTGATCTTTAATATATAATCGATATATTCCTTCCACAATAATAATCAACCATCTTTTTTACTCACTTTTTAACCTGTTGGCAGTTGGCTCAACAGAGCTTCACACACCGGATATCTTGGACATCGCGGTATTTATATCCTTTAGATTGTACGGTAGACCAATCAGAACATCACAATGTCATTTCAAATTTATTGGTTCTGATTTGCGTCAATCTTCATTATTACTTATTGTCATGATTCTTCCTTTTCTTTCAGAACATGTTTTATATACGACATGTTGAATCTTTGGAATGATGTTGAATTAACATTGTTTTTATTCTTATCTATTTTCAAAACAGCAATTTTAACACATTCTGACCATTCATGACTTTAATGAAACTGTATGAACATTTCAATGATTGTTCAAAAGATGTTAACATTAATAAATCTGTTGTTTAAATATCTGATTGGTTTGATCATTTTCATTTAAACCTAATGTCAAAAATCGGAATGGAACCACATTCAATTAGCTCACAATCTCATATTGTTTCAATTTTTTACAATTTTTTTGTTTATCAAATGCTCATTCAACTACTAACAAGATCTTGTGACCTATTATTTAGTTACTCTTTTGGTATTGATTGAATTGTGATGTCGATGATCAATAAATGAAAAAAAACAAACATTACTTAAAAAAATGTCCTCCACTCAATGTTGTTATTTAAACCCGACGGTTCTAGCGTATTTAACCGATGTATCCATCTTTGTTCAGATTGTAACAAACGTTTTGCACGGTCACCACCTCTAATGTTAGATTTAATCACATCAATAATGAAACATTTAAGCTGTTCAAATTTGTGATTGAATGTTACACAGTGGTTGACTAATGGAGCCTCCATTCTGTTTCTTTTCACATTGCTCCGATGTTCATTGAGTCTAGTTTTAAAACTTCCAGTAGTTTTCCCTACATACAGTTTATTGCATGGACAGGAAATAACATAAACCGCAATTACTGAAATTCTTTAGATAATATCTTTTAATATCATATGGATTTTTAAATGATTTTAGTTGCAAGGTAACATCACAATTTTTGCAGTTTCCACATTTAAAATGTCCATGTACAGCGCTGGTGGATTTCATTGCAGTGGGTTCTAGATAAGACAGACTTCTTTAAGATTTCTTCCTCTAGAATATGTTATTCTTAAAGACATATCGTTGAACATGGGATGTGATTTCATTATATGCCATTGGTTTTTAATAATGTTTGCGATTTTTGGGCTGGCATTATTGTATTTACTAATGAAAGTTAAAGTATTTTCAGGATACATTTTATTTTCTGACTTTTTTTAATAGCCAGCTCCTATCGTTAGATTTTTTGATTGTTTTTTGAAATCTTCTTTTTTACTACATATTCTTTGAAAACATAAAAATTGTGAATGTGGTAATGCATCCTTGCAGTGTTTCGGGTGACAACTATTAGAATGCAAAAAGGTATTTTTATTGGTAGTTTTCCGATGCACTTTCGTGACAAAAACCTTGTCATTTTGTATGATGTCAACGTCCAAAAAGGTAATTTCTTTAATGGAAAAATTACATGTAAACTGTATTGCAGGATTACAAGAATTAACCCAAGAGACGAAAGAGTTCAATTCTGGAATGTCTCCGTTCCATAGTAAAAATACATCATCAATGTACCTGTGCCAAGAATGAATACGTTCTGCAAATGTTGAATTAAAGATCCATTGACTCTCAAAATCATTCATAAAAAGGCAAGCTGTGGAAGGGGCAAACGTAGTACCCATTGCCACACCCAATATTTGATGATAAAGTTGTCCATTAAAAAGAAAAACATGTTCTTTTATAGCAATCCTTGCTAACGAGATGATAAATTCTGTAGGGACCCTATGTGGTCTTTCATGTTTTTCTAGCACCATTTTTAGAACCAACAAAGCATCATCTTGGGGTATTGATGTATATAACGAAGTAACATCCAAAGTTACCATTGTAAAAAATTGAAACAATATAGGATTGTGAGCTAATTGAATGTAGTTCCATTACGATTTTTGACATTAGGTTTAAATGAAAATGATCAAGCCAATCAGATATTTAAACAACAGATTCATTGATGTTCACGTCTTTTGAACAATCATTGAAATGTTCATACAGTTTCATTAAATTCATGAATGGTCAGAATGTGTTAAAATTGCTGTTTTGAAAATAGATAAGAATAAAAACAATGTTAATTCAACATCATTCCAAAGATTCAATGGTATATAAGACATGTTCTGAAAGAAAAGAAAGAATCATGACAATAAGTAATAATGAAGATTGACGCAAATCAGAACCAATAAATTTGAAATGACATTGTGATGTTCTGATTGGTCTACCGTATAATCTAAAGGATATAAATACCGCGATGTCCTAGATATCTGGTGTTTGAAGCTCTGTTGAGCCAACTGCCAACAGGTTAAAAAGTGAGTAAAAAAGATGGTTGATTCTTATTATTGTGGAAGGAATATATAGATTATATATTAAAGATCAGACGAAAAACGATGTAAAGCTGCCAGTCTTGTTTCCTCATCAATAATGTGACATTTATAATTTAGATAATTTGAAAGTTATCCTTACTGTATGAAACGTCGAGGCACAGCCCCTGATGAAGCCAATCAAGTGAAACAGATGTGGCCGCCGTCGGGCAACAGATAAGTGCTTGACTTTTTTGCTTCAAATATAATATTGTCTACAGTGCAGAGACATATGTATATATAATATATGTGGGTTAAACTGACTAGTTTCAAAGAAGTGGTCAATCAAGATATAAGAAGAATTTTTTTTTTATAAAGATAAAGAAAATAAAGAAATACGAGGTTTTTAAGACCTGTGATGAACTCCACACCCCCATTTAAAGCCGCTGAAAATCAATAAGTAAGCAGTAGGGTATTTTGAGGTCTTTTCTTCATTTTTTCAGAAAACGTTTGAGAAAAAAAGAGAAAATTAAAAAAATTAAAAACAGATAGTATATTTGTCCCAGAATTTTACTGGACTCTTCATTACAGTTTGGACTACCACAGATTTAGAGTCTCAGTTCGCTTCTTCTAGTTTTAGTGTTTGCCCGACATATACAGTAAACCAGGGGATGTTTTGAAGAGCTGACCCTTCCACCGTTTGAATAGGACATATTCCCCCCCCCCCCCGACCAAAACGCTTGCTTCAGCTTTCAAAACAGTTTATTATTACACTGGCGCACAGTAACTTTAATTAAGAAAAAGCAGGATAAGAAAAAAACTTTATGATTGTTTTAGATAATGGTGTAAGCAGTTAATCCACTCCCCGGAGGTTGCTGTTTGTAAACAGTTATTTTAATTAGCAGCAGAGCAAAAAAAAAAATTAAAATTAAAATGAAATTCTTTCCATCCCTTCCTCCTTTCCTTGCCTGTTAAGATTCACCCGGCATCAGCACATCTACTGAGGTCAGGCCACCGTTTTTATTAATTTGATTAATAAAAATGTACATCACAGAGGTAATTACCAAGTAATTGGGGATGACAAGTTTGTCAAGAGTTTGTCCCTCAAAGGAACAATTTCATATCTCTTCCCTCCGTCCAACCTGTCCCCTTCCACAATACATACTCTTCCTTCAATCACATTAATTAAAAACCAGCAAGAGCAGAGATACACTCAGCTGGAAGCTGCTTGAAATTAGCAGCCTCACTTAGCCAGGCTGAGGGGGGAGAGCATAAGAGGTTCAGTCCCTATGTGATCTCGCTTTCTGTCCCAAACTAAGACATGTTGAATTTAGCTCACAGTAATTTACCTTCAGGTTTACATTCTAAGGTTGTGCCTGAGGCATTGGAAGGTTAACTGTTCTGAAAAGCAGAGTAGGTTTTCCACTCTGGGCTTCCCTGGTTCTCAGTCTCCTGTCCTGACCACTAGGCCACCCTTCCACTCTGTCCACTGCCTGATCCCTGGTTGAGATGGGCAGCAGCAGATGATCAGCTCCTGTTTTTTCATAGGTAGGAATTCCTATAATAATGCTCTGGTTCTTCTGTTACTGGTATCCTGGGGCTAGGGTTGTCACTTCACTGGATCAACCGTGGCAGCCTGATCCAGTTCAGGTTTTGCCACAGTGCGTCTGTGGTTTATGCTGATTCCTAAAAAACGTACGGATTGTGCCCTCTGTTCCCTCTAAGCTGAGTGAGAGTCCTCCACCTACAGTCCTGCCAGTGGGGGGTGCTGTTTCACTATCACGTTTTCAATAGTGAGGGCCAGGGAAGCTCTGCGGGATTTCAGGGAACCTGCCAGTCCCTAGCAATTGAAAACACAATGCTGAAGCACTGCCCCCAACTGGCAGCAATGCAGCTGGAGGATTCCTGCTAAGCTTAAAGGGAACAGAGATTGTGCCCCGTGTTGTATGAGGGTTATGTATGCGGTACATTGCACAGGGTGCAAGAAGTGGGGGCATCAGTATTGTTCCCCATCCACTGTCTCCTCTGCTTGGCCATGGCACAGGGGGTAGGGTGGGGATCCAGGGGGCTGTCGCACAGGGTGTGATTCCAGCTCAGTACAATCCTGTTCCCTTCATATGGCAGACTAGGGAGCCCTTCTAGTGTTACGGTTAATTTCTCATAGTCCGCTAATTCCATTTGCATAGTTCAAAGCGGATTACAGTAACACTCTAGACCACAGTACGTCTAGGATGCAACAAATATAGAATAACCCAACAGAGCTAACACCCATTATTTCTTAAGTCACATATTCAGAGAACAATAGGGTCTTTAGACTCTTCTTAAGCATATCAAGAGAAGATAAAACCCGTAAATTATTGGATAAAGATTTCTAGAACTTGGCTGCCTGATACATAAACAGGCACATAAAATATCTCTTCAAAATAATAGTGGAGTGCTCTGGGCACATTTCATGCTGTCTTTGGTCAGAGGGACAGAGTTGTTTTGACTGGGCTGGTCTCAGGTGACAGAGTCAGATAATTTTATTGTCATTACATTTCATGTCTTGGTAATGTAATACATGAGAGAACTAATACTGAAGATTGGTCTGGTTAACGTCAGAGGACAAATCTGAATTTTAAAATTTCCTGCCACACTGACTGGTTAACTTTCAGCTGGTGACATTTTGTGGGCCCAAAGTGAACTGACTAACTATGGGAAGAGTGAGAGGCGTGCCAGGGGGCACGGTCATAATTTAACCAGATAGCTCTGGTATTCAGTGTCACTGGGTTAATGTAGGGGTTGTCGACCCAATTCTCGAGACACACCCACTCACTCATGTTTTCAGGATGTCCATTGCATGCAGATTTAAGTAACGCATATTCATTATGGTTGTCTCCCGACGACTGGGTTGAAAACCACTGCTTGAAAGATAGCTGGTTAAGGAGTTCTTTTACTAAGATGCGCTGAAAAATAGCTTGCGGTAGTGTAGGTATGGGTTTTGGGAACTCGCCAAGCCATTTTTCAGGGCACCTGTAAAAAAGGCCTTTTTAAAATTTTTGCTGAAAATGGATATTTGACAAAATCAAAATTGCCGCACATCCATGTTGGGTCTGAGACCTTACTGCCAGCCATTGTCCTAGTGGTAAAGACTCACATGGTAACCGGGTGGTAATGACCTACGCATGTCAAATGCCACTTGGCATGCGTCCGATACACGCGTCCAAAAATAAAAATTATTTTTCAGATGCGCATATCGGACACACGCCAAAAATGAAATGCCCTCAAGAGCCACGTGGTAGCCAGGCGGTAACTCCATTTTGGCATGTGTTGGCCACGCCTAGATGCTTATGCGGCTTAGTAAAAGGGCTTCTGAATCTGGCCAGAAAATTTGCTTTCTAATGATATTTGGCTAACTTTGGGACAATGAAGTGATAGTAATGTAGAGAGCCACAAACAAAACAATGAGGCAGAGCCAAAATTCAGTGGAAGCAGATTTTATTGAAGGACCTGACATGGCTAATGCCTGCATCAGGGGTCTGCACACATCAAAATACACAAATAAATTAAACATAAATAATTTTTTTAAAAATTTTGGATTTAAATTTAAAATTCCATGCTAAGTACAAAAAGTATGTGAAACAAAAAAAGTGAGGAGAACCAAGGAGGATACAAAAAAAAACTTTATTGGGTAATTACCCAATAAAGTTTTTTTTGGTATCCTCCTTGGTTCTCCTCGCTTTTTTTGTTTCACATCTCACGGCACCGTGAGGTTTTATACCTCTTTTTTTTTTGCTTATTTAAGTACAAAAAGTAAACATTTAAATATATAAAAAATATATAACAAAATAATATCACAAGCATGCATAAATACCATGAGAACATAACAGTAGTACAAAATTATGTTCCTATCAAACACTGACTAGTCTTTCTTAGCACAAATTCTTTTGGCAGACTGCACTGCATGTGAGATACATATATAAGTAACGCATTTGTATATGGAGACCACTACCTCCCTGTTGTAGGCTCCGCTTGGGAATTGCTGTTTTTATTTTAAGGTCAATTTGTTCCTTTTGAAATCCTTCTCGATGTTATTATTTATTACATTTGTATCCCACGCTTTCCCACACATAGTAGGTTCAATGCGGCTTACATAGTAAATAGAATTACAAGTTTTGAATGAGATTATTATAAATTGTAGTAAACATAGTAATGGTGGGGTTTTAAGGATATGTAAATTAGACGTGGAGAGATAAATAAGGATGTGCAAAAGGAAAGGAGACAGGGAGAGGTAAGGAGTATGAAGAATAAGAAGACAAGATTGGGGGATGAGCATAAGGAGATTGGGAGACATGGTCAAGGTCAGGTATAATAATCATCTGGACATGTTGAGTAGATGAATGTAAAATTTTCATGCCAGAGGGCTGTTCATGGCAATGAACATCATAGTCCAATATATCATTAGGGACAATTTGTGTATAAAGTGGTTTCCAAAGTACATTTAAAAAAAACCAAACGAGAACTGTAATGGTTAAGAGTTTCATGTTACAGGGCTAATGTTGACCAAGGCTTTTCAATTAGCATACTAGGAATGCTCTATGTATATAATCATCACTTAGGGCCATGTTTTCTAAGGTGCGCTATTGTTTTTAGTGCACCTACACTTAGCGTGTGCGTTAACCATGTAGGTGCCTATAGGGATACAGTTCGGCCCGCCCCTTCACGGACCCGTTCTCGGAGATAAATGCCCATGGAGATAGGCGTTTGCGTTCGATTATGCACCTCCACGTAACTTCATGGAGGTTCCTGTAGTCTTTGTACTTTTTGATAGAGTTAACAATACTACTACTACTACTATTTAGCATTTCTATAGCGCTACAAGGCGTACGCAGCGCTGCACAAACATAGAAGAAAGACAGTCCCTGCTCAAAGAGCTTACAATCTAATAGACAAAAAATAAAGTAAGCAAATCAATTAATGTGTACAGGAAGGAGGAGAGGAGGGTAGGTGGAGGCGAGTGGTTACAAGTGGTTACGAGTCAAAAGCAATGTTAAAGAGGTGGGCTTTCAGTCTAGATTTAAAGGTGACCAAGGATGGGGCAAGACGTAGGGGCTCAGGAAGTTTATTCCAGGCGTAGGGTGCAGCGAGACAGAAGGCGCGAAGTCTGGAGTTGGCAGTAGTGGAGAAGGGAACAGATAAGAAGGATTTATCCATGGAGTGGAGTGCACGGGAAGGGGTGTAGGGAAGGACGAGTGTGGAGAGATACTGAGGAGCAGCAGAGTGAGTACATTTATAGGTTAGTAGAAGAAGTTTGAACAGGATGCGAAAACGGATAGGGAGCCAGTGAAGGGTCTTGAGGAGAGGGGTAGTATGAGTAAAGCGACCCTGGCGGAAGACGAGACGGGCAGCAGAGTTTTGAACCGACTGGAGAGGGGAGAGGTGACTAAGTGGGAAGCCAGCAAGAAGCAGATTGCAGTAGTCTAAACGAGAGGTGACAAGCGTGTGGACGAGGGTTTTGGTAGAGTGCTCGGAAAGAAAGGGGCGGATTTTACGGATGTTGTAAAGAAAGAAAATTACCCGTTCCACTCCATCCAGGATTTTATGGATCTTTATCATATTATCAAATGCCAGGTATACATTTACAGTTCTGAAATCCAAGGGAATAGAATGAAAGAGCAAGTGAGACATGATGTGCCCAAAAAGGATTAGATCTTATGGCAGGGGTTCTCAGGCCAGTCTTTGGACATACCCAGTCAGTTAGATTTTCAGTATACCCACAATGAATAGGCATTAAATAGATTTCCATGCAATAGAGACAGTGCATGCAAATTTATCTCATGCAATATTCACTGTGGATATCCTGAAAACATATCAGCTTTGTGTATCCTGAGGACTGAGTTGAGAACCCCTGTCTTAAGGTGATCACATCTGATGATCTCAGGTTTACAAATTTGTGCACCCCGGTGATGGCCAGATCCAGAGGAATGCCCAAGTCAATAAGGAAGGACAAAACCAGTAGAAGAAAGGAGGTGGTGATGATACCTTTGTACTGGTCATTGGTGAGACACCACCTGTGTCCACCTCTGAAAGGATATAGATAAAGCAGAGGTAGTTCTGAGAGAGGTTTCCAAAATAGTAGATGGTTCACCAAAATTCATGAGACTTTTGGGCAGTGATGACTCTTTCTTTTAACATGGTTCATTTTCCCCATTAGAACTGGTACATTTTTTTCCTTTTATTTATTATTAATTTGATAGAATGTCTCTTTTGATCATTGTAAGCTCTTTTGAGCAGGGACTGTCTCTTCATGTTGAAATGTACAGCGCTGCGTACGTCTTGTAGCGCTATAGAAATGAAAAGTAGTAGTAGAGTCAAGGCAGTTTATACACAATTGTATAGGTACTTGCACTGTCTCTAATGGGCTCACAATCTAAGCAGCCTATTTGTACCTGGGGCAGTGGAGGGCCAAGCAGTTGCGTACCAAGGGGGGGGGGGGGCGGTGGGGGCGGTCCGCCCCGGTTGCACGCCACTGGGGGTGCCACGGCGCGCGCCTACTCTGAGTTCCCTGACTTCGCGCGTTCACTGCAGCTCCCTCTGCCCTGGAACAGGTTACTTCCTGTTCCGGGTCAAAGCAAGGGAGCTGCAGCGAATGCGCGAAGTCAGGGAACTCAGAGCAGGCGCGCGCCGCGGCACCCCCCCCCCCGCGGCATGCACCAGGGGGGGGGTCCGCGCTGCATCGGGGGGGTGCTGCACCCGGGGGGGGGCGGGGCGCTGCCCCGGGTGTCCGCCCCCCTAGGAACGCCACTGGGGCCAAGTGAACCACCGGGGACCACACAGAGCTGCAGAGGGAATCAAACCTGGCTCCCCAGGTCTGCAACCCACTGCATCAGCCATCAGGCCACGTCTCCACAAGCATGTGAACAATACAGTTAATAAGTGTATGCCGGAAGAGCTGTTTGCTGTTGGAGACTGTCTGTTCTCGGGCAAATTCTGGGGTACAAGGGAGTTTGTCACAGAGCTCAGAGAACAACTGTGTTTTTTGATTCCAGCCATCCACACTTAGCAGACAAAAGCCCCAGAACCCCGATTCTAAGAACTGGAGAGTTCAGCCCCACAAAACAAAATGCAGAAACCTGAAGGTGTACTGGCCTGCCTCCTGTAAGGCATAAGCAGCAGCAGGGTAGATAGGGCGGCCCTGGGGTTACACTAGTAAGTCACCTACACTCTTATTTATTTATTTATTCGGATTTATTAACCACCTTTTTGAAGGAATTCACTCAAGGCAGTATACAGTAAGAATAGATCAAACATGAGCAGTAGGCAATTACAGCAGTAAAATATTCAAATAACAATGCAAAACATGGCAATGTCAACACAATGTCTTGATTAATTCTCTAAAACTTGACATGGGAATGCAGTATTGACTCTCATTGCATAACCATTTTTCATTGTAACGTTTACTTGAACACAACTTGGAATATTACCTTGTTTGAATCCTAGCTCCCGCTGTAACTGTGATCTCTGTGTTACCTGGATTGGCTTTCCAGCCTCACAGGATACACATAGGACCTGATATTCAAAGCCAATTTAAGCGGGCAGGAGAGGCTCCTCCTGCCTAATTAAATCATGCTCAGCAGGCCGCCCACTGATATTCAGCAGCACTTAACTGGGCAGTAACTGGCCATTTTAAAAGTGGGCAGAAAAGAGACATTGTGGAGGCAGAGCTGGGGAGCAGCCCAGGAGTTATGTGGGTGCCTGCATAGCTAAGCAACTGCATAGGCTTGCATAAATAACAGTCACAACTTTGGTCATTTAGCTATGCGGGTGCCAAAACTGAATATTGGCTGGCATCCACATAGCTTCTGGGTAGAGGCCAAGGATGTGGTTGAGTTCCCCTCTCCCTCCACCCCCCAACCTGGTTCAACCCCCCCCCCTTGACCCCTACCAACATGACCCAACCCACTCCACAACCATAACCCCCCTTTCAGAAAATCACCACTGCTCAATGACCTAAATATGCATACCCTGATGGAGAAAAGAGAAGGAAGTGAGGGAATATGATAATGATATTCAAATACCTTGTATGTATAAATGACAACAGGAAATGGGGGAAGGGAGAGGACCAAAGCAAGAGGATAAGGGATACACAGGAAGAAGAGAAGGGCAGGGTCTAAAGGGATGGGGCAGGGATACAGGAGGAAGATTGAGGCAGTTGAAGGAAGTGATGGAGATACATAGGAGGGAAAGGTTAGGGACACTGAAGAGGAAGAGAAGGATAAGGGCACAGGGGATGAGAATGGAGGAAGGGGAGAAGGCGAAAGAGTACAGGGGTAGGAGGACAAAGGTATAGAAAATGGGAAGAAGAAGCAGAGAATGAGAAAAGAGAGAGGAGTGCAGAGAACAAGAGTGAAGAAAAGTTAATGCTTTGCCTAGTGACCTGAGAAAGAGAGCAGAAGCAGAGCCAAAGAAACAAGTTATAGGGTTTTTGGAAGGGAGAGTAGGAAGAAGCCAGAGAAGAAAAATCTAGGAGAGAGAGTACTCGGGCTTTAGTGTTTTACCGTATAGATGAGGTTGCTGTATTACTGGCAGTGTGTCAGGCTGTTAGTACCCACTCAATAATGTCTGGCACTCTAGGAGTAAATTATCCTCCCTTCTCCTGTTTCCTCTGCTAATCTCAGAGTGAGCCCAAGCCGCTTTTAGGAGTGGCCAAGCAGGAGGCCTCAGTGCAACTAGAATCTTCTTGGCCAAGATGAATGATGACACTGAGGTGGTGTTTCAGGATATTTGATGCTTCCTGGGCCTAGCCTTACTTTTTGTCTTGGGCCCAGTGTGCTTAACATTGGCCTTGGGGTCAGCAAAACTCAAAAGCTTCAGGATATGTTAGTAAACACTGGGAACGCATTCCCATGTCCAGATAAGCCTTTCCAGGTCTTTAGTACTTTAACTGGATTAATCTAAAATGCCTAGTCCAGCCTGGCACCTGCCGAAGCACCATAGTTACTCATAGAGACAGAGAGAGAAAGCTTTCCCTGAACTCCATCAGTCTTCAGACAGGGCTCTCCTGAAAGCACTTCAGCCTTTTATTGCTTTGATTCTCTCCCCCTCCTTTCTTTACAGGAAAACAAATTTTGTACATGACAAAAAGCAGCCAGGCAGTAAGCAAAGAGCCACCAGGACATTCATCAATAGCCTGATAATTGTTAGAGTGAGGAAAAAATGGCAAAACATTGTGTTGTAAGGGCGGAGGGGAGGAGAAGAAGGAGGAGGGATGTGGTCCTAATGTATTCACATCCTATTCACAGCATCAATATATACAGCCCATTTGACAGGCGGTGACAGGCCTGTGCATTATTTAAAAAGGAGAGTATATGCTCATTATTCACTTTAATAAGCGCTTTGACGTCCGCAGGTTGGCCTAGGCAGGCTGCAGGATAGATGAGCTCAGCACTGACAGGATCCCTGTGTACGACCCAGGTGAGGAGAGGGATAGAGTGGGTCAATGGCACAGTGTAGTCAGCATGGGGTTCAGTGTAAGGTGGGCAGAGGAAGGGGCACCAGGGGTATGTTTGCTGGAAAATGGAGCAGAAAAACTCATCCTCTGGTCACTCTGTTGTTAGAGGAAGGAGTTTGTAAGTGCTTTTCCCAAGCTTTCTTGAATTATATTGCTGTTTTGTCTCCACTGAGTGGTTGGTTGTTCCTTACACCCACCACCACTTCCAGGAAGAATTATTTTTTGATGTCTCCTGAGTTTGCCCCCCTTCTGAGCCTCACATCTTGCTTTTCTCCATGGGAGAGAAGTTTGCTTCTTGTCCTTTATATAAACCATTGAGATATTTGAATGTTTCCTATCATTTCTCCCCTGTTTCACCTCTCCTTTTGGCTATCTGTGATTAGATCCCAGAGTCTCATCTGACAGGGCTTTTGGTAGTACATCTCTAGTCTACGTTTTGTAAACTTATTACAGGTTGGGGCCCTTTTCCTTTTATTAAAGGGTGGTACAGCTACCACGCAGGTAGCGTGTACCATAACAGCACCACCGTGGGGTGTGCTGATGCATCCCATGGTATTACCGTGATCAGTGTGTGCCGATTCCCACAGTAGAAAATAGAAATTAGTTTCTAGCACAGGGGGCGGGGAGTAGGCATGCCCTGCGCTAATCAGGTAGCACGGATACATTACCGCATACTACCCGATTAGCGCAGGAGTAGCGCAGAAGCCCCTTACCACCTCCTAAATAGGTGGTGGTAAGAGTTTCTGGCAGTAATGGCCACGCACTAATGGGGAAATTAAAATTAATGCGGCCATTTTTCAGCCGTGCTAGAAAGTGGCCCATTGTGTATTTATTTATTTGTTGCATTTGTATCCCACATTTTCCCACCTTTTTGCAGGCTCAATGTGGCTTACAGTATGCCGTACTGGCGATCACCATTTCCGGAATGAGAAATACAAAGTGGTATTGCATTAAGTTCATAAATGGTAGAGTAAATTATAGAATAAGTTAGATAATCATTTCTGGCATGAGAATAAGGTGGTAGTGCGTTAACGTTCGTTAGTGACAGAGTGACTGAATTAGTCAGGTATAGAGAGTTCAGTTATGTCTAGTTTTGGAAGAATTTCGTTGTCTGCTACTTAAGATGGATCACTGTGGTATGCCTTTTTGAACAGGTTGGTTTTTAGTAATTTTTGGAAGATTGTTAGGTCGTGCGTTGTTTTTATGGCATTTGGTAGTGTATTCCATTGTTTTTTTTTATTTTTATTTTGTATTATTTAAGCAAAATTTTACAAGAAACATCTTGTTTAGGAAAGTGCATATTTTACAGAAATTTACAAATGATAATAAGCAAAATAAAAGGAAAAATGCATTCCATAGTTGCGTGCTAATGTAGGAAAAGCTGGATGCATATGCTGATTTATATTTAAGTCCTTTGCAACTGGGGTAGCGGAGATTCAGGAATGTGCGTGCTGACCTTTTTGTGTTCCTGGTTGGTAAGTCATAACATAGTAACGTAGTAGATGACGGCAGAAAAAGACCTGCATGGTCCATCCAGTCTGCCCAAGACAAACTCATATGTGTATACCTTACCTTGAATTTGTACCTGTCCTTTTCAGGGCACAGACCATATAAGTCTGCCCAGCAGCATTTCCCGCCTCCCAACCACCAGTCCCACCTCCCATCACCGGCTCTGGTACAGACCGTATAAGTCTGCCCTCCCCTATCCTCGCCTCCCAACCACCAACCCCTCTTCCCCCCACCTGCTCCGCCACCCAATTTCAGCTAAGCTTCTGAGGATCCATTCCTTCTGCACAGGATTCCTCTATGCATATCCCACGCATGTTTGAACTCCGTTACCGTTTTCATCTCCACCATCTCCCGCGGGAGGGCATTCCAAGCGTCCACCACCCTCTCCGTGAAAAAATACTTCCTGACATCTTTCCTGAATCTGCCCCCCTTCAATCTCATTTCATGTCCTCTCGTTCTACCGCCTTCCCATCTCCGGAAAAGATTCGTTTGCGGATTAATACCTTTCAAATATTTGAACGTCTGTATCATATCACCCCTGTTCCTCCTTTCCTCCAGGGTGTACATGTTCAGGTCGTAGCTTTTCTTTGCACCGCTTCCATTTTTGTAACATCCTTCGCAAGATACGGCTTCCAAAACTGAACACAATACTCCAGGTGGGGCCTCACCAAAGTCAATGAGGTCTGACATATATACCGGGGCCTCACCGTGAATGATTTTATGGACCAGGGTATAGATTTTGAACTCAATTTGTTCTTTTAGTGGGAGCCAGTGTAGTTTTTCTATTAAGAAAACTATTAAGGATACACCGTTTTTTGATATTTTATTTATTTATTGATTGGGATCTATTAACTGCCTTTATGAAGAGATTCACCCAAGGCGGTGTACAGCAGGTACAGTTTAACATAAACTTACAATTTTGTTAACAGCATAACAATAGTAAAATAACCAAGACTAAACATAAATACAATAAATGAGGTAAACTTGAAAAAAGTAGATTGAAACCTAATAACAGAACTACTGTGAAACAGTCTCAAAAATATACACATTTAACAGCACTGGAATTCAAATACCAGAGATATAGTACAATGTTAGCATAATACTAATGATACACCTAATAAGCATGCATTAGAGCATTCAGCTAACATAGATATGATACTAAAGAATTTCTACAATACAGCTTACCATATAGCTGTATGAAATACTGTATATCAATTCAATTTTTAGGTTAGTTTAAAAAAAAAAAAAGGAAAGAAAAATGAATTAGAAGGGAAATGGGACTTGATATACCACCTTTCTGTGGTATTTTGCAACTACATTCAAAGTGGTTTACATATATAGGAGGTACTTATTTTTGTACCAGGGGCAATGGAGGGTTAAGTGACTTGCCCACAGTCACAAGGAGCTGCAGTGGGAATTGAACCCAGTTCCCCAGGATCAAAGTCCGCTGCACTAACCACTAAGACATTTATGCTTTGTTTCTATCATTTTGCTATGTCTCTCTCTTCACACGGGTCTCCACAGTACCCTGGGCCCTCCCGAGCATTCACGGGATCTCAAGCTCAGGACACAACTCCTCCCCACAGGTCTTTTATGGGCAGGAATGATCTCTGGCTACTTCTGTTTTATGGCTGCCAGTGCTGAGATGTAGATTCAGCTGTATGAGGAAATGGTGCTGGCCTTGGGTCTGTTGATGCCATCTTGAAAGCTACCAGGAGCAACAGGAGATGTCTCCTGCCCACGGAAGACCTACGGGCACAGAAGGGGATAGATGGTGGATTGTTGAAATCCTAAACCTTGGGGTGGGGGACTTTTAAAAGAAGATCAATGGGTTGGGCACAGACCTGACCTTTGTTGTTTTTCTGCTTGTTTCTGTTTTTAAATATAACTATAGGAGCCCACGCTGCTTGCCCTGTGTTAGTTTATGCCTTGAAGAAGACAAGCCCCCATGCACCTTTAGGTTTCTGGAGTTTCTTTTAAGGCTGAGTCTTCAAGTGTCTGGAATCAGAGTTCTGGGACCTGGACCTGCTAAAATGCAGATGGCTGGTTTTAAAACATCCAGTTGCTGTCTGAGCTCTGTGACAAACCTCCCTTGCACCCCAGAGTAAACCCAGTCACATCCCATGTGTTCCATTGGCATGGTTTCACATAATGGACTGATCCTATCTGTGCCCATCTCCAGTATGTTTAACTCCCGACTGGAACAGAGAGCTGGCTATTCTACCTAAGACAGTCAGAGGAGGAGACACCCTTTGGAGGGAAACGTTTGGTATAAATGCCAAGCCTAGTGGAGGTAGCCTTGTCTTTGGGATGATCTCCCCAGCTATGGTACCACTACAGCAAGGGGAAGAGGCTTGGTTGTAATCTCCCTAACTAAAACACACCTATGAGGAAGAGTATCTCTGGCTATTCAGGAGAGAGGGAGAAGGAGGGAAGTGCATCAAACAGAGTCAAAGAACCTGTTACATTGGTGCACAGTGTGATCTGGAATGCGAACCAGCTCACCTCTCTTTCTATGAAGAACCAAAGGAGAAAAAGAAAGAAGATCAAGCCTGAAGAAACAGGACAGAGGACTCCAGTAGCTGTGTGTTCATCAGGGAACGGTGCCTGAAGGGTCAGGGAGCCCATCGAAATCTCAAAAAAGATATAGTGGAATTAGAAAAGGTACAGAGAAGGACGACGAAAATGATAAAGGGGAAGGGACAACTTCCCTGTGAGGAAAGGCTAAAGCGGCTAAGGTTCTTCAGGTTGAGAAAAGATAGCCGAGGGGAGATATGATAGAGGTCTATAAAATAATAAGTGGAGTGGAACGGGTAGACATGAATCGCTTGTTTACTCTTTCCAAAAATACTAGGGGGAATGAAATGAAGCTACAAAGTAGTAAATTTAAAAAGATTCAAAGAAAATATTTCTTCACTCAACTTGTAATTAAACTCTGTAATTCGTTGCCAGAGAATGTGGTAGAAACAGTTAGCTTAGCAGAGTTTTAAAAAGTTTGGATAATTCCTAAAAGTCCATCAGCCATTATTAAAATGGACTTGGCGAAAATCCACTATAAGCAGCATAAAACGTATTGTACAGTTTTGAGATCTAGCCAGGTACTTGTGACCTGAATTGGTGACTGTTGGAAACAGGATGCTGGGCTTGGTGGACCTTCGTCTGTCCCAGTATGGCAATACTTGTGTACTTATGATAAAGGATTTACAGAGCAGTATTCCTCAAGAGGATGGGTCCATATAGAGTAGAACTCTATAGGACTTTTACCAGGATGCTCTACCAAGGCAAAGTGTTCATAAAGACATCTTCCAAAGACTTTACGAGACTGAAGCTACTTTTTTCTATCACAGTATATATTACTACTAAGCTTAGTCTAATGTTTTTGCACTATCCAAGTTTAAGTATACCCTGGATTGACTAATTAGATGAAAAGAGAGCGCTGAGTGAGTGGATTAATGTACCTTTGGCCTCTCAGTTCCAACCGGCCCCGGCCCTGATCCCATAAACAAACTCTAAAATTACTTCAAGTAACTCACCCTGATGTTCACTGGGCAATCAAGGGTTACATGTTTTTGTGCACATTGAAAAGGGTCCGATAAATGGATATTTTTAGTCTAATTCTTACTAGCTTTTTTCAGTTATTCCATTTTATGTTTTATGTGTCTGTTCAAAGACTACATTCTAAGTATACAGCCAGGCTTCAGGGATGCTTATACATACTTGTTCTGTGCACTTAGCAAGAGGATTTGGGAAGAGACTGTAATTTTCTAGCCACAAACTCCAAAAATAATGTGTGTGCCATAGGGGTCGCCCTCAGTCCTACTGCACTGGGGGACTACATAGTAACGTAGAAACATAGTAGATTATGTACTTTTCTAAGCCGCCTTGGATAAAGGTGGATTAAAAATAATAAATCCAATCCAAATAAAGACCTGCACGTTCTATCCAGTCTGCCCAACATGATAAAATCATAGCATATGATATAACATATCTATACTTGATCTTGATTTGTTCTTGCCATTTTCAGGGCACAGACTGCAGAAGTCTGCATGCCACTGGCTTAGTTTTCATCTACTGGAGCCACCATTGAAGCCAGCTTCAGCCCATCCAGACCTATCTAGCTATAATCAGGACACAGACCGTAGAAGTCTGCCCAGTACTACTTACGTCCAATTACTGGACTTGCTGTCTAAGTATGGCAACAGTTTTTTTTTTTATTCCATTCTCTTTCAATACAGTTCATTCTCGATTATCCGACCTTCACTGATCTGACCATCCGGCATGTCCGACAGACCCCCGGTGACATCACATAGCTTCTCTTTCTGTTTTTCAAACCCGGGACCCTACTTTTACCAGCATTGTGAACTGGGACCCTGCTTTTACTGCCTTTGTTTCTACATCATTTGAGGGGTTACCATTGTTTTCCATAGTATCCAACTTTTCATTTATCCGACAACGGGTCAGTCTCCTTTAGGTTGGATAATCGAGACTTTACTGTATATGGATCCTTTGGGGCTGATATTCAAAAGTGATATAAATAGAAAAGAGGGGCTCCGGCCTGCTTAAATCATTCATGGCCACCAAACCAGGTTTAGTGCTGGACAGACTTGTATGGTCTGTGCCAGAGCCGGTGGTGGGCAGCGGGACTGGTGGTTGGGAGGCGGGGATAGTGCTGGACAGACTTGTACGGTCTGTGCCAGAGCTGGTGGTTGGGAGGCAGGGCTGGTGGTTGGGAGGTGAGGATAGTGCTGGGCAGACTTGTACGGTCTGTGCCGGAGCCGGTGGTTGGGGGGAGGGGCGGGTGGTTGGGAGGCGGGGATGGTGCTGGGCGGACTTGTACGGTCTGTGCCCTGAAGAGCACAGGTGCAAATTGGGGTGGGGTATACACAGAAAGCGGCAGATATGAGTTGTCTTGTTGGGCAGACTGGATGGACCGTGCAGGTCTTTTTCTGCCGTCATCTACTATGTTACTATGTAAACCGTCAATAGTCAGCGCACTTAACCGGGCAGTGCCGTTGAGTATCGGCTCTGACCGGCCATTAAAACAAGAGGCACTGGGGAGGAGCCGGCTGTTATGTGGATACTGGCAATATTCAGTGCTGGGGCCTGCACAGCAAACCCGGCCAAGTTAGGACAGCTCAAAAGCTACAGCAAGAGAGCTTTGCTCCTGCCCCCACCACCCCTGCTGGACGACCAGGGACTGCAGGTATGCCGGGGGAGGGTCTATCCTGGTTTGGAAGTGAGGAGGATGGTAATGGGATATGGTATGGACCTGTGGGTGGGGGAACTTCACTCATCAGTGGTGGGGTGGGAGGGGGCTATGGGGGGTGGGGAGTAGGAGAGGGAACAGAGGGAAACTGGAATAATATTTTTTTATGCGGGTCCCAGCTAATGAGGACCCGTCTGAATATCAGCCAGGACCCACTTAAGCTCCAGCTGCCAGGCCACATGTCATTATCCCTGAATATTCAGTGCCAGTGCCCAGATATGGCCTGGCACTGAATATCCAGGGCTAATTTATTTATTTATTTGCAGCATTTGTATCCCACATTTTCCCACCTATTTGCAGGCTCAATGTGGCTTACATTATGCTGTAATGGCGATCGCCATTCTGGAATTAAAAATACAGAATATTATTACATTTAAAGTACAGAAAATATAAAATAAGTTATAAGAAGTAGATATACAGTTCAATTCAGGCATTAAAGATCAAGGGTAAATGTAAACCATTCAACAGTAACAATGTGAATAAACAAATAAAAAAGAGTTCAACGTTATCTTGTTTTGGTAAAGTTTTGATGTCTGGTCATTTATGAAGGATCCTTTAGGTAAGTCTCTTTGAACAGGTTAGTCTTTGGTAATTTACGAAAGTCTGTCAAAACATGCATAGCTTTTATGGCAGTTGGTAGTGCATTCCACAGTTGCGTACTGATATAGGAGAAGCTAGATGCATAAATTGATTTATATTTAAGTCTTTGCAACTGGTGAACGTCAGTGTTTAAAAAAATGCTGACTGCCACTGGCTGAATATCTGCTGGTTTGCATTTATCCCATGCATTTTGGAATTCTGTTACTGTTTTTGTCTCCACCACCTCCCATGGGCTGGCTATTTATGGAAAGGTGAATTTTGGCAATGAAATAGAGAAAGAAATGATACATTATTAGCAATATTTTAGATGTGTGCAGAGGAGAGAACTGAGTTAATGATGACTCCCAAGATTGCAGAATGTGGGGGCTGGGAGGATGAGTTATCTACTGTATATAATTTGCGTGTTCCCCCACCTATTCTGATCTCATACTCCCCCAGACTGCTCTTACACAGTCCAGGAATTAATGAACTCCATAATCAGAAGGACTCGCTGGGATATAAGAAGATAGTTTATTTCAACCTTACCAATTGCAATACAGGCAAATCAGGCAGTCATATGATGGAGCAGCTTTACATGACACGTCTGTCACCCTCCTTCTCTTGTAGCCTTCCTTCTGTTCTAATACCCTTCTGACTCCCATTTTTATACTATTCTCACCCTATTCATTTCAATGGACCCTAGCTTTGTCACCAGGGTTCTTGGACCTTATCAGCTGATCAAAATGACTTCACATACTATCAAGCTCTAAGTATAAACAAGATATGCTCAGAGCACATCTTATTAGATGGCTTTGCATTTTCCCCAAACTTTCCCTAGCCCCCTCCTTTGGATGTTCTCACCCGGGGTGCAGCTGACCCAGTATTATCTCTACATAACCATGGCAATCTTGCTCATGACGTCTTGTAGGTGCCAGTCTCAGGGAGCAAAGCCCCACTCCCTTGCCAGCTCAGCACTTGCTACAGTGAAATGTAACTGTGTCAAAGGTGATCACTGATTTTCACAAGCTAGCTCTCTTTTGTATCAGAGATGATTTTGATTTTAAGAAGCCTAGCTCTTATTATGAGCCATTGGCCTGTATTTTACTGAGAGCAAGGGCTAGCATAACTCTTCACTACTAAGATTGAAAAATTGTGTGGAGGAGTAGGGGATGGGGTGAGTATAGTACACTGATTACATAGTCCATAGCCTACACCCTCAACTCCCACACATTAGCCCTGATGATTAGAGCAGCAAGTTGAGACCTAGGGAAGCCTGGTTCAAACCCTGTGCAGCATCCTGTGATCTTGGGCTAATCACTTAACTTTCCATTGCCTCAGGTAGAAACTTAGGGCTCCTTTTACTAAGGTGTGCTGATGGATTTACTGCACTCTGACAATTAGCGTGTGCTAAATGCTAAGAAGCCTATCTTATTCCCATCTTAGCGGTAGCTCATGTTGATAATATCCTCCCTTAATTAATGAAAAAAGAAATGTCTCTAGAAATTGAAATCACTGCTATATGTAATAAAAGTGATGCAAGTAGAAGACAATCAAGTCATTGTGACATCACTGGTGATGTTGGCTCTTAGGCATTGGTGGAATGTGGTATTATGACAATATCAGCTCTGGTTACCAGAGACTGAAACTCTTCACACTAAGGGGAAGTTATCCACGTGGGCTACCATTAAGAACTGGTGCTATTTTAGCACAGGTCACATTTTATGCAATGAGGCCTAGTTACTAATAACTGGAGTTACCAGTATCATAACAGCTCAGGTCTTAACTCGAGGCACTTATGTGTCTTTATAAAATAGCCTCAAAATAGGCAGCTATTTGGCCTCCCTCAGAAGGCTCAGAACCCAAGCCTAAGTGTCTTTATCAAATAGCAGCTAAATAAGCATCTACCACCTCTTAACTTAAGCACCTTTTATAAAATTACCAGTATTGAGTCTAATGTTTAGAACACTGGTTCCCAATCTGTCCTGGGGGAACCCCAGCCAGTCAGGTTTTCAGGATATCCACAATGAATATTCATGAGTTAGATTTGCATGCACTGCCTCCATTACATGCAGACCTAACTCATGAATATTCATTGCAGATATCCTGAAAACCTAACTGGCTGGGGTTTCTACGGGTTAAAAGTGAAGAGAAGACTAGACGATTTAATATAAAAAGTTTATTTACAATTGTACTGCATACCTTTTATGAGGTATGCAGGAAGCATGTTCAGACAAAGCAGTCAGAGAATGCTTAAAGGCACAGATCTCTCATTGGTCTTATATAGCTTTCTTTGGCATCTGACTATACAACATCCCTGTGCAAGTCTCTGAATACCACAAACTGTTAATCATGTGCAGAACATCTGCTTTCTATTACCCCCCTACCTTCTATCCCACAGACTTTCTGGAGCCTGCCTCTGGCTAATGTGGGCCCCATCATGTCCCAGGAGATTTTAGTGTTGAAACAGCTAGCTCTGCATGTTTTTTTTTTTTGAAGCATTCCACTCCAATTTTTTTATGCTTTTATTCAACATTTTTATGCTTTTATTCAACATCCTCCCTTTGAGGACTGATATTCCAGGCCTCAACACATCTGTTTCAGCTCCAGTCTGTTTTCTTACCTCCTTTCTAAATCTCCTCCCCCCTTGTTTGTGGCATTCAGTTTCTGCACGCTTTTTCAATATTTTGGCTGACATATTAAAGTTCTATTTATTCTGAATTTCAGTTATCATTGTTATTTTAAAAACATCCTGGCACATCTTTGCAAACATGCTAATACATGTTGCATTAAACAGATTCAATTGTACTAGGGTACAAAATTTATATTTCCTTTGAATACAGACAGTGAGCTTCATCAAAGGGGAATACACTGTCATTCATTCTTACTTCTCATTAGTTGATGTGGCATTAAAAATTACACAAATTAAAAGCATAACATTCATTGAATCAGTTGTTACAACATTCTGCGTGTAAGTGCACTTTATCGGGGGAATGTGTTCAGTTGTCATACTATTAATCAGACACCAACATGATGTCTGTGGGTACTTGTCCATAAGCAAGGCTTGCTTATAAATAGTCTCATTTGTCCAATGAAGGTTTTCATCATCTCTTACACAGGTATTATTGGGATAACAGACATGATTTTATCATTGTAGTCCCATATATCATAGTTGGCAAGGACAAGGATGATGTCAGTCAGTGGGCACATATGATACAATCAGTCAAATTCAACATCTTGGCCACTGTAACAAGTCTATTATCATATGTGTTCATTGTCCATTAACAAACAACAACAGTCCAATACCATCATGTTTAGGGACATGATGTTTGTTTATTCTTTGTCCATTTCAATGTTATTAATTCGTCGAATATCTGCTAAATGTATCCAAGAAGTATGACCTTCCAGACAGGCAGCGGTCTGAGTAAGGGCCGTGATAGCAAAAGGCCCTACATACACAGGATCCTTCCATGTTTTATGTGTAAAATTCTTTCGTAGCACTAGGTCACCTACTTTAAAAGCACAAACATCATTAGTAGTTCCTGCCTGTGATGCTACATTTGTTCGGATCATATCACTTGTCAGGTTCAACATAGGTTGTAGCTTTTGCCAGTACTGAGCTGTGCTATCAGTACTTGCTGTCTGCATCGGGAAAAAATGACGTCCTGTCTGAATTTGGAATGGGGTCAATTTAGTACGCCCATTAGGTTGGGCCCTTATAACCATCAAAGCTAATGGTAACAAATCAAGCCAGGTATATGGTTTACCTGCTGTTTCCTTGTTTAAAGCCTTCAGTAATACTCTCAATTTAGTTTTTAAAATACCATTGTAGCGTTCCACCAAACCATTGGAGGTGGGGCGATACACTGATACTTTTCTGTGTGTTAAACCCATAATCGTTGCCATTTCTTTCAAAACACTGTTATTAAAATGTGTCCCGTTATCAGAAATTATTCTAGACGGACACCCATGCCTTGGCATAATATGAGTTACCAGGCATTGCACCACTTCATGTGCTGTCTCCCTTTTACATGGAAATGCTTCTACCCACCTTGAAAAAGCATCCACCCAAACTAACAAATACCTTTTTCCCTGCACTGGAACAATCATATCGGTAAAATCAATATACCATTCTTTTGCTGGGCCTTCTGGTATTGGAAGTGTCCCAGGCGATATTTTAGGACCTCTTTTAGGTATGTTAATATTGCATACCATGCAATTTTGCACAACCTGTTGAATCAGGTTATCAATTTTTAAGGTCCAAAACCTTTGTTCAAACTGTTGTCTCATTGTTTCCTTATTCCAATGCATGGTTGCATGCCACTCAGCCAATACCTTAATCGCCTGGCTCATTGGCATGCAAGGTAATCCTTCTTCTGCATTAAACCATTCACTTCCCAATTTCATACATCCTCTCTTCAACCATTTTTCACTTTCCTGTCCCTCTGGCTGCCACAATTCAATCTTATCTACATTCGTAAGTGGCCCTTCCTGTGTCTGTCTAGTATTATACAAAATCTTTTCACTTTGCTTAACCACCTCCGTTGCTGCTGCATCAGCCATTGCATTACCTAGTGCCTCAAAGGTTGGCCTTTCAGTGTGGGCCGGGGTCCACACAACTGCAGTTTTTCTACCTTCACGTTCCCTTCTTGCCAAAATTTCAAACAGCAATTTCCAATATGTGTAATGTTGTAAATTTTTACCTGCACTGGTTATCATCCCCCTACGCTGCCATTTTAATATACAGTGGGGGAAATAAGTATTTGATCCCTTGCTGATTTTGTAAGTTTGCCCACTGACAAAGACATGAGCAGCCCATAATTGAAGGGTAGGTTATTGGTAACAGTGAGAGATAGCACATCACAAATTAAATCCGGAAAATCACATTGTGGAAAGTATATGAATTTATTTGCATTCTGCAGAGGGAAATAAGTATTTGATCCCCCACCAACCAGTAAGAGATCTGGCCCCTACAGACCAGGTAGATGCTCCAAATCAACTCGTTACCTGCATGACAGACAGCTGTCGGCAATGGTCACCTGTATGAAAGACACCTGTCCACAGACTCAGTGAATCAGTCAGACTCTAACCTCTACAAAATGGCCAAGAGCAAGGAGCTGTCTAAGGATGTCAGGGACAAGATCATACACCTGCACAAGGCTGGAATGGGCTACAAAACCATCAGTAAGACGCTGGGCGAGAAGGAGACAACTGTTGGTGCCATAGTAAGAAATGGAAGAAGTACAAAATGACTGTCAATCGACAAAGATCTGGGGCTCCACGCAAAATCTCACCTCGTGGGGTATCCTTGATCATGAGGAAGGTTAGAAATCAGCCTACAACTACAAGGGGGGAACTTGTCAATGATCTCAAGGCAGCTGGGACCACTGTCACCACGAAAACCATTGGTAACACATTACGACATAACGGATTGCAATCCTGCAGTGCCCGCAAGGTCCCCCTGCTCCGGAAGGCACATGTGACAGCCCGTCTGAAGTTTGCCAGTGAACACCTGGATGATGCCGAGAGTGATTGGGAGAAGGTGCGTTGGTCAGATGAGACAAAAATTGAGCTCTTTGGCATGAACTCAACTCGCCGTGTTTGGAGGAAGAGAAATGCTGCCTATGACCCAAAGAACACCGTCCCCACTGTCAAGCATGGAGGTGGAAATGTTATGTTTTGGGGTGTTTCTCTGCTAAGGGCACAGGACTACTTCACCGCATCAATGGGAGAATGGATGGGGCCATGTACCGTACAATTCTGAGTGACAACCTCCTTCCCTCCGCCAGGGCCTTAAAAATGGGTCGTGGCTGGGTCTTCCAGCACGACAATGACCCAAAACATACAGCCAAGGCAACAAAGGAGTGGCTCAGGAAGAAGCACATTAGGGTCATGGAGTGGCCTAGCCAGTCACCAGACCTTAATCCCATTGAAAACTTATGGAGGGAGCTGAAGCTGCGAGTTGCCAAGCGACAGCCCAGAACTCTTAATGATTTAGAGATGATCTGCAAAGAGGAGTGGACCAAAATTCCTCCTGACATGTGTGCAAACCTCATCATCAACTACAGAAGACGTCTGACCGCTGTGCTTGCCAACAAGGGTTTTGCCACCAAGTATTAGGTCTTGTTTGCCAGAGGGATTAAATACTTATTTCCCTCTGCAGAATGCAAATAAATTCATATACTTTCCACAATGTGATTTTCCGGATTTAATTTGTGATGTGCTATCTCTCACTGTTACCAATAACCTACCCTTCAATTATGGGCTGCTCATGTCTTTGTCAGTGGGCAAACTTACAAAATCAGCAAGGGATCAAATACTTATTTCCCCCACTGTATGATACTGTAGTGAACTTGCAACATAACCACTATCAGTATATATAGTGACATTTTGAGTCATATCAGTGTGTTGTAAGGCCGTAATAACGGCTAAAAGTTCAGCATGCTGTGCAGTATGGTCAGGAGGGGTTTTATATTGTACTTGCATTATCTTTCTTAGATTCTCATCTACCTGCACGCAGGCAAAGCCTGCAACAGTCCTTTCACAAGCTCCATCTGTAAACCATATTAACCCATCAGATAAGGGTTCAAAAGTAAGACAGTGAAATGTAGGGATTTCTATAGTATCGATCTCACCCTCTTGATCGACAGGAAAAAGCAGATCTATCTTATTTCTCTGTTCTTTAGTTAATGGTATTATTCTTATATCTTGTCCTAAAAGTACTGCTTGATATTTTCCAAATCTAGTGGTTGTCAATGCTGTTTGGCTAGGGCTCAACAGCGTTTTAATCGTGTGGTTGGTATGTATTACAATAGGAACAAAAGGCATTTGTGCTCTCCATTTGCCTATTGCAGCCACTATAGCTGTCAGTAACTTTGGTATTTCTTTCATTCCCTTCTCCACATGATTAAAAGAGCCTGACAAAAAAGCTACTGGTGCATTTACTTCATTGTTTTGATTAATCATAGCTGCCCAACTATTTCCCATGTCTTTTACCCACAGATGCACAGGTGATTGGATATCTATTACTGCTAACGGTCCTGGAGATAACAAATCCCTCACAATCTTAGCCAGTACCATCTTATCCTGCTCTTCCAATACAATTAGTGTATTCTTTGGTGTGGCTGCGGGCAGTTTCAAATGTTTATAAAGTCTCATTACTTTTTGTGTATAATTTGGTATCCATTGTCTGCAGTAATTTAACATTCCCAAAACAGCACGTAACTGGGTAACTGTTTGCGGTACCGGAGTCTCATTTAAAATAGATATAACTTCCGGTATAATGACCTTATGTTCTGCTGAAACATTTTGTCCTAAAAAGGTGACAGTAGACTGAGCTATAACACATTTTTCCCTGTTACATTTATATCCTAACTCTCCTAATAACAAAAATAATTTTGTAGTCCAATCTAGGCATTCTGCTTCAGTCTCAGCAGACAGTAGAATATCATCTACATAGACAAACAATGACACCGTGTCAGGCAATTGACTCCTGAAATCCTTTAAATCCATCATTAGTTGTTTTGAGAATACCGATGGACTATCAGTAAAGCCTTGAGGCATCCTAGTCCACCTGTATGCCTCATTCTGTACTATAAATGACGTCAAATCCCTAGACTCTGGATGAAGAGGTATTGAAAAGAATGCATTAGACAAGTCAATAACAGTGTTATATGCATATATATTCTGAGTGTGCAAAAGTGTAGCAGGATTTGCACAAATCGGAAATTGATTTTTTGTAACCTCATTTAGCTCTCTTAAATCATGTACTATCCTTACATTGTTTTCCCCTTTTGGGACAGGAAACAATGGGGTATTGTACGGGGATACTGAAGGTTCAATAATACCACATTTCAATAATTTATCAATGTGTTCCAAGGTTTTGGATACTAATTTAGGTCGTATGGGGTAAGGGTCTTGCTTCGGCCCCTTTGCCCCTTCTATTAATTCTATCTTATGGGGTTTTGCATTTATGGCTAGTCCATATGGTGAATCACTTGTACTCCAAATATGTTGTGGTAATTCTTCCATAACCCTTACTTTATTTTCATTATTCAACTGTTGAACCATGGTGAGCAAACTTGGTATTTCTTTATTTCCAAAATCTAAACACAATCCTAATTGAGGCAATAAGTCTCTACCACACAAATTTACTGGGCAATCAGGTGCCACTAAGAAGGGTACCACAGCCTCCCTTGAACCGTGCGGTTGGCATTCCAATCGCACCAGAGTCGGTTCCGTTAGCCTTTTTCTTTGTTCTATCCCCGTAAATCCCACTGTTGTTCTATACTGATTTGAAAGCTTAACTCCCAGTGGTTTTGCACACAACACAGAGGTACTCGCCCCTGTATCTATCAAAAATCTCACAGGAGGTCCATATTTGCCAATTGTCAATGTAATAAAGGGTTCCCTTGTGTCTAACCTGAAAATCATTCCCTCTTCCTGACACGGGTTTGCTTCCAGTCAATAGCATTGGTCTGGAATATTCTGCCAAGTTGGAAAAGCATTTACAGTGCCTTGTCTCTGTACTGCAGCCCCTGGTCCCTGTGATTGCATCGCCGGCTGCTGTATTGCAGTCTGCGGGGCACTCACAGGCATCCCTACTACTTGTGGCATCAATCCTTGCTGCGTCTGCATTTGTACTTGGGGCATTCCTGCATTCTGATAACATTCTGAAGCATAGTGACCAAATTGCTGACAAATCATATTGTTCAGATGTTATTAAAGATTTTAAATCACCTCTTCTATTAAACCTACACACAGAACTAGCTAGGACTGTGACTAATTCAAGACAGATGAGCTCTTAACACTGCAGGAATCTCACTTAAAAAAGAGTCAAACAAAGTTAAATTGCAAAGACTCCACATAGAGAACTAGAAACAGAATAACACATATTTTAAAATAAACAGAGATCACCTTATAAGACAAAATCAAACTTATTTAAATCTAATCTAAAACAATCTTTTAAAAGGAACAAAGAAAATTTCAGTTCTTCCTGACCTTTCTAACCTTTATACCCGAGAAATCAAAAACAGATGACATTCCTCAACCTTCAGGCTGAACCAAAGGCTGATTTTCCTGTTCTCGCTGTATTTTTTCTACATCTGCATGAAGAAGATCTGCTGCTACAGAAAATAAATTCCAAATTGTAAGATGCTTTTCTAAGCTGTTCTTCTTTTTCTTATTTTCTTGTATATATGTCAGGAGAGATAATAATTTTGGACGATCAAACGATCCATCCTGAGACCAGCTCAAAACAGAATCTTTTCCTTCATATTTGACCCATTTCTCATGTATTTTTTCAATCTGTTTTTTTTCTAATGGGAATAATTCTATGACATGCTGCAAAGGGGAGCATTTTTTTGAACTATCTAAATCTAAATACATAGCATACACAGGAGGCTTTTCTTTCTTATCTGCCCCTTTCCCTTTCATTTTATTCTGACTATTACAATTTCTCCTATAGAGCCACAATCTACAAAAATATACTAATGCACTTAAACAAAGAAAATATACAAAACAGAAAACTACAAAGCTAAACAAATATACCAGTAATAAGGCCACAGTGTAAGCTTACTCACGCGTCTTCTTATTTCTCTTTTTAGCAAGCCCAGGAGTTATCACCTGTATGTCCACGTCAGTAGTTTGATCAATCCCACATCAGTGGAGCACAGAAATCATCAGGTTTAAACAACGCTTGCTCTCTCTCAAAATCCTGTAAAAAACTTCATTAACAACAAACACAACACTTAATTTGTTCTTCGTCTCGCCTTCTCTTTTCCGTTTGCGGCCTACTCCTGGCTGGCTCGCCACTTTGAAGAGAAGACTAGACGATTTAATATAAAAAGTTTATTTACAATTGTACTGCATACCTTTTATGAGGTATGCAGGAAGCATGTTCAGACAAAGCAGTCAGAGAATGCTTAAAGGCACAGATCTCTCATTGGTCTTATATAGCTTTCTTTGGCATCTGACTATACAACATCCCTGTGCAAGTCTCTGAATACCACAAACTGTTAATCATGTGCAGAACATCTGCTTTCTATTACCCCCCTACCTTCTATCCCACAGACTTTCTGGAGCCTGCCTCTGGCTAATGTGGGCCCCATCATGTCCCAGGAGATTTTAGTGTTGAAACAGCTAGCTCTGCATGTTTTTTTTTTTTTGAAGCATTCCACTCCAATTTTTTTATGCTTTTATTCAACATTTTTATGCTTTTATTCAACAAAAGGATGATTATATAGGCGCTCTTTCCATACATAAATTTAAATGCTTAGAGCTTAAGTGCTAGTCTTTAATGGCAGAGGGACTTTGTGGGTGATGGTGTACGAGGATCTCAAGGTGACAAAATAATGCGACAAGGCAGTGGATGTGGCCAGAAGGATGCTAGGCTGCATAGAGAGAGGTATAACCAGCAAAAGAAAGGAAGTGTTGATGCCCCTGTATAAGTCATTGGTGAGGCCCCACTTGGAGTATTATATTCAGTTTTGGAGGCCATATCTTGCTAACGATGTTAAAAAACTTGAAGCGGTCCAAAGAAAAATGATGAAAACAGTATGGAGTTTGGATAGCAAGGCGTATGAGGAGAGACTTGCTGACCTGAACATGTATACCCTGGAGGAATGGAGAAACAGGGGTGATATGATACAGATGTTCAAATATTTGAAAAGTATTAATCTACAAACAAACCTTTTCCATAGATGGGAAGGTGGTAGAACTAGAGGACATGAATTGAGGTTGTGGGGGGCCAACTCAGAACTAATGTCAGGAAGTACTTTTTCAAGGAGAGGGTGGTAGATATCTGTAATGCCCTCCTGCGAGAGGTGGTGGAGACAAAAACAGTAACGGAATTCAAAAATGCACGGGATAAACATGAAGGAATCCTGTTTAGAAGGAATGGATCCAACACCTGTAGTTGAGAAGCAAAGCCAGTACTGGGCAGACTTCTATTGTCTGTGCCCTGATCGTGGCTGGACAGATTCAGCTTCAGAAGTTGGAGAAAAAGGCCAGTGCTGGGCAGACTTCTGCAGGCTGTGCCCTGATCATGGCTGAATAGATTTGGATGGGCTGGAGTGGAACTTTTCAGGGGCTTCAATGACAACTCCATAAGCTTTATAACAAGGCCAGTGCCGGGCAAACTTCTACAGTCTATGCCCTGAGAATGGCAAGGACAATCAAGAGCAGGTATACATATGAAGTATCACATCATACCTTATGTAATGAGTTTATCTTGTTGAGCAGACCGGATGGATCGTACAGGTCTTGATCTGCCATTTTCGATATATCTAAATCTGATTTTGGACATTTTGATGAAAATATCCAAAAATCAAGTGGTGAGCATAATGATTTTTGAACCAGAAAAATGTTTATCTTTTTGTTTCAAAAATAGACATGTCTTAGATGTTTTGTAGAGATTTTGTACTCAGTGTTTTCTTTTTTTATGACCATTTTTGAAAAAAAAAAAAATGCTCAAAAACATGCCATTCGGATGAATGGGCTGTGTTGGCATTAGCAAACCACCAGCCGCTAGCACAGCTTAGTAAACAGGGGGGGTAAGTTTGCAAAAGATAACCAGTTAATAAACATACACTGCTTTGGTTGTACCGCAAAAAGGCAGGATATCAAATCCATGACCCTCTATGTGCTGTTACATAACCGGTTATCTTTGCGATCTTAGAAACATAGCCATTATGTGACATAACTGGTTATTTGTCGATTTTGAATGTTCATAAATGTCCATTTCTCCTGTATTTTTGAACAGGCTCTATGTCAGCGGTTCTGTTCTAAAATACTGGTGAGACGTAAAGTTTCAATTTCTACTTCTACGAGCTATCTACAACGGCATTGATAATGTCATTAAACATGGAGATTGGTGCTGTTTCAGTACTGTGCCCCTCTTGAAACCCTGACTGATAAGGATAAAAAGTATTATTAATCTTCCAGAATGTAAGTAGCTGAGAGAGGACTGCTTTCTCACATAATTTTGCCAAGAAAGGTAAATTAGCAATAGGGCAAACATTTGAACAGATATTAGGATCTTTGGCAGCGTGGCTAGTTGCAGGACCTCTTGAAACTGTGGCATGCGTGTGTGTGCACACACACACACGTTGCATGTAAAAGTCAAAAGTACTTTATGTACACCAAAAAGGCTATAATCAACGTTGTTACTTCAAAGGCTTAGTTCTTTTAAGTAGATTCCTTCTCTCTCTATCTCTCTGTATTTCTCTGTCTCATAATATGTCCCAGTCAATACTCTTCATAGGGCTGGCTCCTAGGCAGGCCAAAACACTATGGCAATAAGTGCTGTCGCAGGTCCCTTCTGGACACACCAAATTCATATACTTTTGGAATATTCTGCAAGGTTCTCTCCTACCTTGTCAGTCTTCTGTCCATGTAAAATCAACTCCTGGAGACTGACTTGACTACTTACAGTTTCCCACCCCAGGAAAACTCTTAGGCTCAGGCTACTCCTCTTCCTTCAGGGCTGTAGCCTTCTTTCTCTCTCTGTATTGCTGCTGAGAGGTTCTCACTCAGGGCTGCTCCCTTGACTCAGGACTCTCTCACTACTCCCTTGGAGAGCTCTTGCCTCAGGGCATTTAACCACCTCCCTGCCTGAGCCCTGCCCCTCTGACTCAGCAGGTGTAACTCCACCTACACTGAGGTGGGCTCACTCTCAGTCTCAGTGAAAGAGTGATCCTATGGGAACCCAACCATGTACCACCCACTTCCTGACCTGGTCCAAGCCTGATTTTTTGAGACATGGTCTTATCACAGATTGTTTCCAAAGCTATGGAACAACTTCCTGGCTAAGATTTATCATTAATGAGTTCTATGAATATAGGAAAAAGCATAGCAGAATATTGTTTAAGCAGGAGAATTGCCATGAAGAGAAATTGATGGATAAACCGCAAAGGGGAGCTTTTTGAATTCTGTAGTGGTTAAAGGTGTAAGAACATAAGAACATAAGCATTGACATACTAGGACAGATCGAAGGTCTATCAAGCTCAGTACTCTGTTTCCAACAGTGGCCAATCTAGCTTACAAGTACCTGGCAAGATCCCAGAACAGTAAAACAGATTTTATACTGCTTATCTTAGAATATGCAGTGGATTTTCCCAAGTTATGGCTGCATGTGTCACTTATATGTAGGTATAGTAGGTTTTTGGTGGGTTTTGGAGATCTCATACTTTTCACCACAAGTGTAAAAGTTAAAATGGGATATGACCCTCAGTTTCCCTCTCTACAGTCCACTACTCTGACCACCAAGTTACTTCAAGGACCTGCTTGCTGCTATAATAGAACTGACCATAACATCTGAAGCTGTCATAGAGGGTGGTATGTATGTATGTATGTATGTTATTTATTTATTGCATTTGTATCCCACACCTCTTTGCAGGCTCAATGTGGCTTACAATACATCATGAATAGTGGAAGTATCATAGAAAATAAACATTTAGTGTTACAGAAGGATCTTGGGCTACATGATAATGATCAAGCATGATAGTAATATAACAAGTAAATGATGTAAGACAGTTCTGAATATATGTGGAAGAGTTGTGTGTATTCACAATGGTTGATCTTTGTGGTATGTCTTGTTAAAGAGATGGGTCTTCAGTAGTTTGCGAAAGTTTGTTAGTTCGTTCTTTCACATCTTTAGGGGCAGGGGGGGGTCAGTGTCCACTGGGGGAGTAAGGGGGTTTATGTCCTAATCCCTCCAGTGGTATCTTAGTTGTGATTGAAACTGGTCTAGCCAAAAAATATCTTAATTTTGGCCCTAGACGTTTTCATTTTGTTCCATTATTGCAGAAAAATGCTGTCCATGTTCCATCCAAAACCTGCCCCCTTGAAATTTGGACGAACTGTGGAGCGAAGCATCTAAAATTGGGGTGTCGAAAATTGCAAACTTGGACTTTTTGGAGAGAAAAACGTCCCTCTGGCACCTTATGATGTTTTTTGGACATTGTTTTGTTTTAAAAATGAGCTCCTTAATTCTGAGATGTTGGAATTTCCTCACTGATGCAGTATTTCAAAATTGTGTTATTTGCCTAATAGTGGGATTCATGAGAATGTGGAGTGTGAAGGTCAGGATGTTCTTTTGAGGGTAATTCAGATATGTAGGAAAGTTTTTTTTTTTGCAGCTGAGAACCTATGTTTTGGTGAGGTGTGGGGTATTTATTTCTTAAATTTCCTTGCAAATCTTCACCTAAATCTTCACTACCCAAGCTGCAAAGAACTAAAATATAAATCAACCTATGCATCCAGCTTCTCTTACATAAGCACACAACTATGGAATGTACTACCAAACGTAATGAAAACAATGCATGACCTAACAAAATTCCGGAAATCATTAAAGACCAACTTGTTCAAAAAGGCATACCAAAACGATCCAACTTAAACACCAGAAACATGCAACACAACAAAACCTATAATGGATCTGGATAAAACTCAACTCCTCTACTTAATTTACTACACCACCCTTGAACTCTAACGCAATACCACTCTGTATTTCTCATACCGGAATTGGTGATTGCCATCACGGTACTATGTAAGCCACATGGAGCCTGCAAATAGGTGGGAAAATGTGGGATACAAATGCAACAAATAAATAAATAAATATCTGATTACTCTAGAGGGTATCAGGTATGTTTTTTTTTTTAACTTTTGCAACTGAGACTTTTTTGAATGAGAAGAAATTATAGAGTAGCTCTGTTGTTTGCTCTTAGTTATATTTCAGATGAAAATTCTGTTCTTCTTTAGATTGTTTTTCGTTTTTGAGCCTCTCCTCTCCTCCTTATGATGTGGGCTAGATGGAATTATAGGGGCTGATATTCAAAGCGATTTAGCTGGCCGCTGACCGTTTAAATTGCTTGGTTGGGGCTAGCCCTTAATTTTCAGCGACACATAACCAACTAAGGCCCTTTTAAAAACCCCCTATAACATCGCAAGAAGTGCAGGCAACATATCCAAACCATTCTGAGAAAAGATACCGATAAAATTGTGTAGAGACCTCCAGGTGGACACTTGTTCGAGGGCAATCTCTGGGGGTACACATAATAAGATGATAGTCCCATGGGGTGGGGGAAGAATTTTCTGCAGAGCCTTCACTTTTTTCAGATCTCCTGATCTTTAATTACCACTCTGCTTTCCACTCTGAGGAAGTGTTGCTATAAATGAGTTCACACTTGATTAGGTAGCTGTAACTCCAAGTTTGATTGTAATCCAACAGGGTCAAACTTCAGGAATAGTTATTAATCAAGTAGTAAAAGGAAGACAAAGTAGTTAGGGTTTCATTAGTAGATTTACAATAGTATATACAATTCCTTTACTCTTTTCCTCTCCTGACAAGAACACTTGGCTCTTCCTTGCTTTCCTCTTGCTCACTCCTCTCTGGGTGTGTGTGACAGGCAGGTTCCTGACACCCTAGCTGAGTTATCTGGGATAGGATCCCCTTCCCTTAAGAGGTTTCAGGAACATCTCCTGGGGAATTGATTCCAGCTTTGACTCTATCACTCCTTCCTTAGTTTAGATATAAGTAGACTTCCAGGCACCCCACTCCTGTCTTTTTCTTTTGTTTCCACTCCTTGTGGACTTCACTGGTTTGGGCTAGTCCAGCATTCAGGCAAGCTTGATAGAAGAAAGAAGCCTTCCATGTGGTTGCCTTCGCACTCTACCTGGAGTGATGCTGAGCTGGGTGTGCTAAGTCAGCTTATAGAAGTAAGCGGTCACCTTTCTCTGTCTTTTCATATTGGAACAGAGCGTTTCTGTATTCCAGGCCCTGTTGCTTAAGTGAAATAGACAAGGTGGTTGGCTTTCTTCCAAGGCCAGCTTTTGCTTTTTGGCTTCCAGGATTCAGGAAAATGATACTTTTTTCCAAACCTTGAGTATATATTGACTACCAACTACCATCCAGGTCCTTCCTATAGGGTTGGGCTTAATAGGTGCTCTACTGCACTAGATGTGGACTCATGCTGATTCCAGAGCACAACTCTTCCCTGCATTGCCCAGCGTGTCCAGAACTAGGAGCCAACACCAGGCTTTTGACAGCCCAGACCTGTCAAACAAAGATTGTCAAGTGCCGGAGGACTGTGTCTGAGCGCATGATCAGGCACAGTCCTCCCACACTTCTACCCCATGATCATAGAGAATTGTGTGCTTCAATTTGCATGCAATTATCTCTGATCATAGGTCTGGTAAAGCCCCACGCTCTTCCAGTGTTATTTTTAGAGTGCTGTTTGGAACAGAGTGGGGCTTTTGATCATCTGCTTTGAAAATGAGCCCCTGAGTCACATGGTTAGGGAGACAAAATTTCTCCCGCCCAATGGTGATACACACACACACACTGCATTTTGAAGCAAGGAGTGAGCCACAAATCCTATTTGCCATGGAACCTGCCAGAGCATAAGGCTAGCCCTGAGTGTAAAACATCTTTAAGTCTCCTTTCACTTAATCCTCGCTTTGGCTTTAGCAATTTTAGATCCAAGACAAATCTTTAGACTAATGGTAAGTCCATAGGTCATACTTGTCTCTGTGTTATTTCCATTATAATGGATGGACAGATTTTCCTTTACACCGTGTTTCCATTAGATTGGATACAGAATCTGATCAGTGAAGCTATAAATCAGCTTCTGGGATCATCAGATGATATAATAATGGCATTATGATGTCATCAGCACCTTCACCATTGATTAGCTGCTTTGGAATCAGTCTCTGCCTGCCCATTATCCTGAGGGGGGAGATGCCTCTTATTTTTTATTTACAGTACATATGCATTGATTGATGAATTAGTGCCATGTTTAGAAGTCCCAGGCTGTGAGTGCTCTGCTGAAAAGTTCTGATATGGCAAGACACAGTGCATCCAAAATCAGAAATACATTTCCAGCAGACAGCCAGCCATCAAACTCGTGTCAGGCTTTAAGTGACAGAGTAACTTGTGGAGAAACAAAGGGCAGGAGGACCATGGAATTTGGTTTAATGGGGCAGCTGATTCTCTTGTCCCTTCCTAAAAATACAGAAAAGCCTTCAGGAACAGTTATTATAATAATAACAACAACAGGTGCTGAAGTACCTTGATCACCACACAATATAGAGCAGTAATGCATCTGTTGAAGGAGAAAAATAATTATAAAAAAACCCTCTTCCATCCTAAACAGCTGCAATTGGCAATTTTTAGTAGTATCATAGGGTGATTTCCAATGTAATCCCTGCCTTCAGGGGCAATTAGAGAACAAGAGAAACTCTCCAACTCAAACCTACTTAAGTCAGAGCCTACAACTTACCAAAAACCAGGATACCAAACAACATTAAACCTGCTGGTAAAAGTAAATAACTATTTGCCTATGCACTGTAGGATGGAGTAAACATCTGGACAACTGCTACTCTTAGAGATATATTACGTAGAAACAGAGAAAATGATAAAGACCAATCAAGTCTGCCTGTCCACATCATTAGGGCCAACCCAACCCAACCCAACCACTAAACAGACAAGGTGTCCTCTTAGGGCTGCACAATTTGGGAGATGGCATTGGTGTAGCAGTCATCTTGCCTATGGAAGACATCACAGCAGATACAGGGCTGTGAGCACTGGCACATGCTCAAGATCCGCTGGGCCCTGCCTAGGGTTCCCATATGGCTCCAGAAGAAGGAGGACAGATTGAGCCAGTCTGGGTTTTACTTCCAATGCTTTCAATGGAAGCAAAACCTGAACTGGCTCAATGTGTCCTCCTTTTTCTGGAGCCATATTGGAACCCTAGCCCTGCCCCCTCCAAACTTCCTATTTTGTAAGGAGTGGGACCAAGTGGACCTTGAACAAGTGCAGATGCTCAAGGCCCTGTGCCAGACACAATGCCTTCCATTAGCAAGCTGACTGCCATGTTGGGAAAGTGTGGGGTACAAATGTAATAAATAAATAAATGTTGGTGCCATCCCAAAGGGAGTAAGAAATAGAAGAGAATCTGATATACATCTTAGAGTGGGGAGGAAGGGAGGGAAGGGGAGATACTGAACAGTGGATGGGGAAGTATGGAAGGATAGAGTACTGTACACTATGGGGGGTAGTTAGTAGGGAAGGAGAAATATGTTGGACAACATGAGGGGAATAGGGAAGGAGAGAGATGCTGGGCTACAGGGGATGAGGTAAAGAAAAGGAATTGCTGGATGAGGGGGTCAGGCGATAGGGGAGATGATGGATGTAAATGGGGTGACGGTGCACATAGCTGAAGGTTTGCCTAGGGTGTCAGATACCCTTAGGCTGGCCCTGCAAGCCACCTGCTCACCTCTATGACTCCTTTTCCCTCTGGCATGCACTGTGCTTGTCCCCTGCTTTCTTGAATCCAGATACTATCCTTGTCTCTAGTAGTTCCATTCATCTGCCACCTTTTTGTAAAGCAATAGTTTCTTAGCTTACTCCTGAGTCTACCCCTTTTCACTCTCATGTCAGAATCCCTCATCCAGAGCCTCACTTGTTCTTTTAAAGATACCTGCCTTATGTACATTTATACATTGGGGTGTTTAAATATCTCTGTCGTATCTCCCCTTTCCTGCCTTTAGAATTTTAAGTCTGTCTCCGTGTACTTTATGATGAAGACTACTGACCATTTTAGTAGCTGTGCCCCTGAGCCCACTTCACTTAGTTTAGATCCTTATGATGGTGGAGTCTCCAGAATTCTACATAAGAACACTAGACAATCTATGCTGAGTCAGACCAAGGTCCATCGAGTCCAACATCCTCTCTTGACAGTGGTCAGTCTATAGTAGCTTAGGGGTCCTTGTACTAAGGTGCGCTAAGAGATTTAGCACGTGCTGATTGGTATGTGCTAAATGTTGCACAGCCCACTGTATTCCTATGGACTACATGCCGCATAACGCACACTAATTTGTTAGCGCGTGCTAAATCCATTAGCGTGCCTTAGTAAAAGGACCCCTTAGTAAATGATAGCAGATAAAGACCAGCAAGATCCATCTAGTTTGCCCAGTAAGGTGGCTAGAGTTGCAACTCTATGCCTTTGGTTAGGATTGTACCTACTGCTCTGTGCAAATGACAGACTTTTATGTCTTTCTTGAATCGTGAGTCATTTAAGTTTTGCTTTGATTCCATTCTCTTGCTATAAGGGGGATATTCTGTGTTTATCTAAAGCCTTTTTGAATTGTGTCACTGTTTTTGTCCCTGCCAACTCCATCGGGAGGGCATTCCAGGTATCCACCACCCTCTCCGTGAAAAAGTATTTCCTGATGTTTAGTTCCCTGCAGTTATTTTCATGTCCTCTAGTTCTACAACTCCCCTATCTTGAAAAAGATTTGTTTGATCATTAATAGCTTTCAAGTATTGAAACATCTGTAGCATTCCCTATCCCTACTGTCTTGTAGGGTACATAAGTACATAAGTACATAAGTAGTGCCATACTGGGAAAGACCAAAGGTCCATCTAGCCCAGCATCCTGTCACCGACAGTGGCCAATCCAGGTCAAGGGCACCTGGCACGCTCCCCAAACGTAAAAACATTCCAGACAAGTTATACCTAAAAATGCGGAATTTTTCCAGGTCCATTTAATAGCGGTCTATGGACTTGTCCTTTAGGAATCTATCTAACCCCTTTTTAAACTCCGTCAAGCTAACCGCCCGTACCACGTTCTCCGGCAACGAATTCCAGAGTCTAATTACACGTTGGGTGAAGAAAAATTTTCTCCGATTCGTTTTAAATTTACCACACTGTAGCTTCAACTCATGCCCTCTAGTCCTATTATTTTTGGATAGCGTGAACAGTCGCTTCACATCCACCCGATCCATTCCACTCATTATTTTATACACTTCTATCATATCTCCCCTCAGCCGTCTCTTCTCCAAGCTGAAAAGCCCTAGCCTTCTCAGCCTCTCTTCATAGGAAAGTCGTCCCATCCCCACTATCATTTTCGTCGCCCTTCGCTGTACCTTTTCCAATTCTACTATATCTTTTTTGAGATACGGAGACCAGTACTGAACACAATACTCCAGGTGCGGTCGCACCATGGAGCGATACAACGGCATTATAACATCCGCACACCTGGACTCCATACCCTTCCTAATAACACCCAACATTCTATTTGCTTTCCTAGCCGCAGCAGCACACTGAGCAGAAGGTTTCAGCGTATCATCGACGACGACACCCAGATCCCTTTCTTGATCCGTAACTCCTAACGCGGAACCTTGCAAGACGTAGCTATAATTCGGGTTCCTCTTACCCACATGCATCACTTTGCACTTGTCAACATTGAACTTCATCTGCCACTTGCACGCCCATTCTCCCAGTCTCGCAAGGTCCTCCTGTAATCGTTCACATTCCTCCTGCGACTTGACGACCCTGAATAATTTTGTGTCATCGGCGAATTTAATTACCTCACTAGTTATTCCCATCTCTAGGTCATTTATAAATACATTAAAAAGCAACGGACCCAGCACAGACCCCTGCGGGACCCCACTAACTACTCTCCTCCACTGAGAATACTGGCCACGCAATCCTACTCTCTGCTTCCTATCTTTCAACCAGTTCTTAATCCATAATAATACCCTACCTCCGATTCCATGACTCTGCAATTTCTTCAGGAGTCTTTCGTGCGGCACTTTGTCAAACGCCTTCTGAAAATCCAGGTATACAATATCAACCGGCTCCCCATTGTCCACATGTTTGCTTACCCCCTCAAAAAAATGCATTAGATTGGTGAGGCAAGACTTCCCTTCACTAAATCCGTGCTGACTTTGTCTCATCAGTCCATGTTTTTGTATATGCTCTGCAATTTTATTCTTAATAATAGCCTCCACCATCTTGCCCGGCACCGACGTCAGACTCACCGGTCTATAATTTCCCGGATCTCCTCTGGAACCCTTCTTAAAAATCGGAGTAACATTGGCTACCCTCCAGTCTTCCGGTACTACACTCGATTTTAGGGACAGATTGCATATTTCTAACAGTAGCTCCGCAAGTTCATTTTTTAGTTCTATTAATACTCTGGGATGAATACCATCAGGTCCCGGTGATTTACTACTCTTCAGCTTGCTGAACTGACCCATTACATCCTCCAAGGTTACAGAGAATTTGTTTAGTTTCTCCGACTCCCCCGCTTCAAATATTCTTTCCGGCACCGGTGTCCCCCCCAAATCCTCCTCGGTGAAGACCGAAGCAAAGAATTCATTTAATTTCTCCGCTACGGCTTTGTCCTCCTTGATCGCCCCTTTAACACCATTTTCGTCCAGCGGCCCAACCGACTCTTTGGCCGGTTTCCTGCTTTTAATGTATCTAAAAAAATTTTTACTATGTATTTTTGCTTCCAACGCTAATTTCTTCTCAAAGTCCTTTTTTGCCCTCCTTATCTCCGCTTTGCATTTGGCTTGGCATTCCTTATGATCTATCCTGTTACTTTCAGTTGGTTCTCTTCTCCACTTTCTGAAGGATTGTTTTTTGGCTCTAATGATTTCCTTTATCTTACTGTTTAGCCACGCCGGCTGACGTTTAGTCTTTTTTCCCTTTTTTCTAATACGTGGAATATATTTGTCCTGAACCTCCAGGATGGTGTTTTTAAACAGCATCCACGCCTGATGCAAGTTTTTTACTCTGCGAGCTGCTCCTTTCAGTCTTTTTTTCACCATTTTTCTCATTTTGTCGTAATCACCTTTTCTATAGTTAAACGCTAGCGTACTTGATTTCCTAGTTTCACTTCCTTCAATGCCAATATCAAACCGATCATATTATGATCACTGTTATCAAGCGGCCCTCGTATCGTTACCCCCTGCACTAGATCATGAGCACCACTAAGGACTAAGTCTAGTATTTTTCCTTCTCTTGTCGGCTCCTGAACTAGCTGTTCCATGAAGCTGTCCTTGATTTCATCAAGAAATCTTATGTCCCTTGCGTGTACAGATGTTACATTAACCCAGTCTATATGCGGGTAATTGAAATCCCCCATTATTATTGTGTTGCCCAGTTTGTTTGCGTCCCTGATTTCCTTTAACATTTCCGCATCCGTCTGTTTGTCCTGGCCAGGCGGACGGTAGTACACTCCTATCACTATCCTTTTCCCCTTTGCACATGGAATTTCAATCCACAGTGATTCCAAGGAGTGTTTTGTTTCCTGCAGAATTTTCAATCTATTTGATTCAAGGCTCTCGTTAATATACAATGCTACCCCTCCACCAATCCGATTCACCCTATCACTACGATATAATTTGTACCCCGGTATGACAGTGTCCCACTGGTTATCCTCCTTCCACCAGGTCTCAGAGATGCCTATTATATCTAATTATACATATGCAGGTCTTCAAGACTCTTCTCTTACATCTTCTGGGCACACCCCATACCATTTTTGTTTCCTTTTTCTGAACCACTTCAAGTCTTTTTATATCTTTAGCAAGAAAAGGCCTCCAAAACTGACGACAGTACTCCAAGTAGGGCCTCACAAGTAATGTGTACATTATCTTCTCCTCCTTTCTGCTGGTTATGCCTCTTTCTGTACAGCCTAGCATCCTTCTGGCTTTGGACACTGCCTTGTCACATTGTTTCACTGTCACCCCATGGCTTCTGTCCTTGTCCATGCACATCAGCCTCTCATCTCTTTTTGCAAACAACTCCTTTGGATTTTTACACCCAAAATGCATCATGCTGCATCGCTTCACATTACAGCTTAATTGCCAAGCATTAGCCCACTCTTCTAGTTTTTGTAGATCATTTCTCATGTTGTTCACTTCCTTCAGGGTGTCCACTCTGTTGCAAGTATTCATGTCATCTGCATAAAGGCAAACTTTTCTTCTTAATCCTTCAACAATATTGCTCACAAAGACATTGAACAGATTCTGTCCCAGAACTGATCCTTGAGGCACTGTACTATTCACCCTTCTTTCTTTCAAATGAATTCCATTTACCATCCTCTGTCTTCTGTCAGTCAATCAGTTTTTCACCCAGTTTACCATTTTGCGCATGCTGGGGATAGGTCCCAGTTTACTCATAGGTTTCCTGTGTGGTACAGTATCAAAGGCTGTGCTGAAGTCTTAGAAGGCCACATCCAGTGCATGTCCTCAATTTTGCTCTCTGGTCAAAGAAATGTGATTCAGTTGGAAAGATCTCTTTGTTTTTCATATGATATTATCTCAAATCTTGTAAACTATTGGATTCTAAAAAGTTTACTTTTTCTTCAGCAGAATCTCCATGACCTTTCCTAGCACTGAGGTAAGGCTTATTGGTCTATAGTTTCCCATCTCTTCTCTGGTATCTCTTTTGTGAAGAAGAACCACATCGGCACTTCTCCATTCCCATGGATCCTCTCTCATCTACAAAGATCTGTTAAACATATTCTTTATAGGACCCACCAGAACCTCTGGGAGCTCTCTCAGTATTCTGGGATGTATCTCATCTGGCCCCATGACTTTGTCCATTTCAGTTTTGTTAGTTCATATACACTTTCTTTTGTGAATGATGTGGCATCTTCTCTATTTCCATATGTACCTTTATCTATCATCTGCAGTTCTTCTCCAGGAATTTTATTCGGAGAACTCATAAATATTTGATTTGTAATTCCACATTTCCTCATCACTCTCCACACATCAGTCCTCAGCACCTTTCAGTCTTGCAATTCCATCTCTTCAGCATACCTGAAAAAAGTCTTGTCACCTTGCTTCACATCTTTAGCCATTTTTTTCTGTCACATGTGCTTTTGCTACCTTGATTTCTGTCTTTGTCTCTTTCAGCTTTGTCTGGGATTCTTTTCTGTGTTGTTCTTCTTGTGATCTTCCATCTTTTATAAATACTACCTTTTTAGCCTGTAAGATTGCAGCCACTTCATTAGAGAATCATATCAGTTTCCTTTCCTTATATTTATTTTATGTATTTATTTGTTACATATCTATCTCACATTTTCCCACCTAATTGTAGGCTCAATGTGGCTTACATATTATCGGAGAATGAGCTGTTGCTCTTTTCTAATAGTCTTTTCCGTTTAGCCCACATTCTTTCTACTTCCCTTATCTCTTCCTACATATATTTCCCATAGTTCATGTCCCAGGATGAACACTGGCTCTCCCAAGTCTACCTGGCAAAGAATTTTATTATAGACTTTTCCTCCAGGAACATGTCCAAATCTCTTAATTCTTCCAAATGCATCACTTGGCACTTCTTTGCATTCAAGGTTCACTGCCAAGTATTTGACCTGGCCTGTAGTTTTTGTAAATCACTTCTCATTTTGCCTACTTCCTCCAGGGTGTCCCACCTGTTGCAGATTTTTGTGTCATCTACAAGAATCCCAATTAGCCCTTCTAATTCTTCAGAGATATCAGTCATGAAGATGCTGAACAGAATCAGCCCCCAGGACTGATTCTACGAGACACTCCACTACTCATAGCATGAAGTAGTAGCCTAATGGCTAGTGTAGTAGCTAAGATCCTGGGGAACTGGATTTGATTCCTACTGCAGCTCTTTGTGACCCTGGGCAAGTCACTTAACTTTCCATTGGCTCTTGTGCAAAAACTTAGAGAAAGCACCTACATATAATAAATATAAACAACTTTGGTTGTACCAAAGGCAATAGGGTGATCTGCTGTTGGGGGAATATGGAGTTTTTGATACAGAATTGGAGAGCGATTGCTGTCTAGTCAAAGATATAGTAAGATCGGGTTAAGGTATATTATTCATTTTCCTTTATGTTCATTCCAATCTGCAGCTTCATATGATTGGCCTCAGTAATGCTAGAACTGTACCAAGAAGACTTTTTAAATTGACTTTCTCAATTTTTGTGACTGAAACCTGGTAGGGTGAAGGTGATCTTTTCTCACCTTAATAGCAGTCACCATCTGGATATGATCTGGTCAATATTTATCCAGCGGAGGGCAAAAATGTGTAAAATGCTGACTGTCACTGACTAAGTTAGACCTGGATGCCAGGCCATGTCTGGGCACTAACATTGAATAGCCAGATCTGATTGGACTGCTGCTGTTCCACCCAAACTTATGTGGGTCCCAGTCGATATAAGATAATTATATGGGTCCTAGCTGAATATTGCCTAGAACTCTCATAAGTGGATGTGTTGTTCTCTTCGTCCCCCACCAATTCTGATCCCCCTTTTAAAACCCCAGGGAACAAAAACCCCTATCCTGAAGTGTCCCCCCCCCCTCCAAGATCAGCCCCTTCTCAAACCCTTCTCCAGGAGAGATCTCCCTCCTGAATCTCCTCCCCTTGAGTTCAGCCCCCTCCTGATTTCTCTTCCCCCACTTGTGGCAGCCATTTTCCAGATGGAGTCACTGAGGTCTAGCAGCCAGTAGGAATCGCTCCTGCCTGGGTTACCCCACTGGACCATCAGTGATCATAAGGTAGGCTACAGGTGGGTGGGTGAGGGAGTTTCAGGAGGGGGAAGAAGGGTTTGGGAGGGGAGCTGATTTCTGGGGCGGGCAGGAGGGGTTTTAGGAGGAGGTTTTTTATTTTAGGGGGTTGGGAGGGAGGTTGGGGAACTGGGTGGGAGGGAGAAGAGTGCCAGCACCTGCATAGCTAAGGGGAAAGGGAAGGGGAAATGGGACTTGATATACCATCTTTTTGAGGTTTTTGCAACTACATTCAAAGCGGTTTACATATATTTAGGTACTTATTTTGTACCAGGGGCAAATGAGGGATAAGTGACTTGCGTAGAGTCACAAGGAGCTGCAGTGGGAATCGAACTCAGTTCCCCAGGATCAAAGTCCACTGCACATTATAACCACTAGGCTACTCCCCCACTCCAGCAAAATTAAGACTGCTATTAGTGGCTTAGCAATGCAGGTACCAGCACTGAATATTGCTGGCACCCACACACAGCTGCTGTCTCCTTCCCACTTTAAAAATTGCCGGTTAATACTGATATTCAGTGGTACTGCCCAATTTAAGTGGGCAGGAGCTTTTTCTGCTTGCTTAAATTGCTTTGAATAACAGGCCTGATGATACTATCAATGACCACCATTAGAATGCATGCTGACTAGCTGTTCTGTTGCAGGAACACTGGCATTTTTGCTGGTGTGTAATCTGCATAATATTGTTTTAGACGACTTGTTAAACTTACCGTGTATTTGATAAGATTGGTTGTTTTGGGTGATTTAACATTTTGGTAAATTGTTTATTGTCGGTTCGTAAAAATCCTTTATTGATTCTTAGCATAGCTTGGGTTTTCAATGGTTGCTGTGGACTGCTACTCCTAATCTAGGTCAGTGGCTCCCAAGCACAATGAATATTCATGAGAGAGATTTACATGCAGTGGAGGCAGTGTAGGCAGATCTCTTTCATGAATATTCATTGTGGGTATCCTGAAAGCCTAACTGGCTGGACTGCCTCCAGGACCAGGTTTGGGAACCACTGATTTAAGTAAAGGAAAGGGGATGGGATTTGCTTTACCACCTCTCTGTGGTTATAATCAAAGGGCTTAACATATTATATACAGGTACTTATTTTCTACCTGGAGTAGTGGAGGGTTAAAGGGCTCTTTTATTAAGGCACGCATGTGGAAGATCCAAGATGGCGTCTTGAGCTGATGTGCGAGAAGCAGCCTCCTTTCCCCGGTGAAACGCTGCACATTCGAGTTCCACGGACCCATAATGGGGAAGAGGAAAGGGAAACCCACTTCGTCTATCTCCACAGGCAGGGTGAATCCCACTCCCATGCGCCAGACGACACTCGAGGAATTGGGACTGCGAACGCGGGGAACTGGAGCGGTCACTTCGGGTGGTCCAGAAGATCTTTCTGACCAAAGCACCGAAGGAGTCTCGTTGAGTCCTCCTTCATTAACAGCGCCCCCAAGACCAGGAATGGATAGACCAGCAGCGAGTGAACAGCGCGCAGAACCCGGAAGTCGGACCCCTGCGGCTGATTGTGGAGACCCTGCAGCCTCGTCGACGCCAGAGGGAACACCAAGCCAGGCAGGCTTTCTGTCGGAGAGAAGCTCAGGCGTGCCTTCCTTAAGTTTTGAAGCTTTGAAAAAACCAACGTCTGTTACACTGGAAACAGTATGGGAAGCAATTCAAGCTGTGAACAACACCTTGCAGCAAATTTCAGGTACTTTAAGGGGAGAAGTGGCTGAACTAAAACAGGCCCAAGTAGAGGTGACAAATAAACTTGCAGAGCAAACAAACAAGATGGAAGTTTTTGATAAGGACTTGAAATCAGTTAATTCCTCAACTTTAATGCTAATTAAAGATAGTAACCTCCAACAGCGCAAGATAGAATATTTAGAGAACCAGATTAGAGGTAATAATCTGTGTTTTCTAAACTTTCCCAAATCTCCTCTCATTCCAGCTCTAGAGATGTTAAAAAAATATGCTAGAGAAATATTGGGAGTCCCTGTTGAGGGTTTCCCACCTATTACCAGGTTACAATATATCTCTGGTACTGGGGGGAGAGAATTACTAAATGAACCACAAGTTGCTTTAAATCTAACTGACTTTTTAGAGAACACCATGGAGGTTATTACAGAGAGAACAACACTGTTGGTCACATTTGCTCTGCAACTTGACCGCAATAATATATTCAAGCTTTACTTCCGCCACATGAATTCTCCCTTCCTCGGATCAAAAGTGCAGATTTTTCCAGATCTTTCTAGAGACACTCAAAGAAGAAGAAAAAATTTTCTTTTGTTAAAAGAGAGAGTTCTTCGAGTCGGAGGGACTTTCATATTAAGATTTCCTTGTAAATGTTATGTTTCTTTTAATTCCACGAATTATATTTTCTTTGATCCAGGGAAATTAACTGAATTTATTACCTCTAAAGAATAATGCTGCAATAGTTTAGGATTGCAAGTGCCTATACCCGGCTGTGATTTCAACAGCTCCTTCAGCTCATGTTTTCTTTCTTTATATTGAGTATAAATATTACCTAGACCTTGGATCTATTATTGTGGACTAAATAATTGGAAATTTTCCTGATAACTTATTTCCTATTTTGATATATTTTTTCTGTTATCTGGATTTATGTTAAATTGCATAAATGTAAATGTATATAATTTATAAATAAAAAATTAAAAAAAAAAAAAAAAAGGCACGCATGTGCGCCCTATGCGCATCAATTTTGAACCACCACTCAGCCACTGTGTAGCCCGGGCAGCAATTTCATTTTGAAGCCTTATCTGCTACGTGCGGTGGAAAATATTTTTTATTCTCCGGTGTGTGGCGCTAACCGGGCGGTAATCAGCATGATTACCTCACTGTTAATGCATCAGATTGGGTGGCGATAAGGTCTCAGGCCCAAAATGGACGTGTGCCAATTTTCATTTTGCTGCATGTTCATTTTTGGTTAAAAAACAAGAGGCCTTTTTTGCAGGTGCGCTGAAAAATGGACATGCACATTGTAAAGAGTATGTAGGACAGGCCCCAAAGGAACCCTGGGATAGGCCAGAATACCCCCATTATAGGCAGGCATTCCCCAGAAAAAAACTAGAAATAAAGAACTACAACTCCCAGCATGCCCCAAGGGAGACAGGGGATAAGAGAAACTATGTGCATTCCCAGGAGTCTCCAGAGGAGGGCCGCAGGGGAAGGAATAAGGCTGATTCTCCAACCTGGTGGAAGAGGTGGTGGAACAGGTGGGTGGAGAAAGAAGAGCCACAAAAGAGCTTTAATGAAAGAAAGGGTGAGCAGCTGGGAGAAGGGCGGGGCGAGGAGAATATGGATTGGGCTCCTGAGGAGAGAGAGGCAGAGAGTGAGCCTTGCCCTATGGAGTTGACTGAACTGGAGAACACCCTGGAAGAGCCGATGGACTTTTCAGCTCTGGCTCAACGAAAGCCAAGGAAGTAGTGGGGCCAAGCCGGGTCAAGCGGGAGGAGGTCAGGTAGGAGTATGACTGACCAAGAGGGTGGGACCCTAGGCTTTGAGCCCGCGCAAAGCCATTACTGAACTGTGTTTTGAAAGCCTGGCTAAACTGAGCTGTGTTTTGGAAGCTTGGCTAGAACTGAACTGTGTTTTTGGGAAAACCCCGCTACTCTGAACAGGGTATTTTTTTTTCTTTTTTCTTTTATTATTTGCTGCTACTCTTCCCCAGGAGGGAGGGAGAGGAAGCAGCTGTGGAAGCCTGGACTGGGCAATTAACCGGCTTGAAAAAGGGTGAAGGATAACTGTGCTTTGTTTTTGTGTTTTTGGGGCCACAACCGAGGGAAGGAGGGAAGCCCCTCCTAGGCCATAAAAAAAAGTCATTGTTTCTGAGGGGAAAAGGAGTAGTACTGGAAGGTGTTCTTCAGATTGTGGAGAGCGGCAACCCCTGAGAAGATAAGGATCCACTTTACAACATGTCCAATACACATGTCTACACCAGCACAGGCCATTTTTCGGCGCACCTTAATAAAAGGACTGCAAAGTGACTTGCCCAGAATCACAAGAAGCTGCAGTGGGAATCAAACCCAGTTCTTCTCGTTCTCAGGCCACCAGTGGCATACCGAGGGCGGGGCGGTGGGGGCAGATCGTCCCGAGTGCAGGTTGTGTACTGCCATGGACGTCTTCCTCCCCCCCCCCCCCGACTGGTGCGGTGCTGCCATCTTTACCCCCCCCAGTGCGGTGCTGTGCTGCATGGGTGTCCCCCCCCTCCCGATTGGTGTGGGGCTGCATGGGTGCCCTCTACCCATCCCCTGACTAGTGCGGTGTCACTCTCCCCCTCTTTACTGCAAGCCCGCCCCACTCTGCAAGTCTTTAAACTTTGAGGTTTCTGGCAGCATCAGCAATGTAAGTGCTGCCTTCGGCCAGCCCTGGAAGCCTTCTCTGGACAGCGACCCGCCTATGTGGGAAGCTGTATAGAAGAGGCTTCTGGGGCAGGCCAAAAGCAGTACTTTCATCACTGAGACACTGCTGGTGGGCCTGGAAGCTTGGAGGCATGCAGGAGCAGAGCGGGCGTGGAGTGAGGAGGGGGAGAGCGATATCACACTAGTCCGGGGGGGGGGGGGGGGAAGATGCCAGCCAGACCAAAGGAAAAGGGGGGGGGGGGTGGAAAGAGGAGGATGTGATGTCACATCTAAGGAGAAGAGGGGGTGGAGAAAGCGATGCCAGACCTAAGGGGAAAGGGTGGTGGAGAGATGAAGGAAAGCAATGGCAGGGGAATGGGAAAAGGGGGGGGTAGAGAAAGGAGTGAGAGTGATGCTAGATCTAAGGAAAGCAAGAAGGGGAGGGAAGAGAAAGGTGGGATGCATGAGGGAGAGGAGACTGGGAAAAAACTGGATCAGGGGAGGGGGAGATTGAGATGCAGTACTATGAAGCAGGGGAGAGAAATACTGGCCCTGGGTTTGGAGTGCAGGAGAGAGAGAGAGAGAAGGAAGGAAGGGTGAGGAACATGGGAAGGAATGGGGACACAGAGAGCAAATGCTGAACATGAGGGAATAGGGACAGAGACACAGAGGGGAGGTTATGGATAGGAGAGAGAGGGAGTAAGAGGGAATGACAGTGGACATGGAGAGAAAAACGACAAATAGGAGATAAAAAAAAGATGGATATGGATGGGGAACATTGAGTGGAGAGAGAAAGATGGAGAGAGGGGGAGATGCTGGAATGCATCATGTAAAAAGGAGAGAGGGAGGCATATGCTGGACAGAAGAGAAAGAAAAGGCAGGCAGTGGAAGGAAGGGGCAGAGAAAGCTGGCAGACATCATATGGAAAGGGGGAGAGGGCAGACAGTGGATGGAAGGGGCAGAGAAGCAGACAGACACCGGATGAAAGGGAGAGAGAAAGAGAGCAGATGCTGGATGGAAGGGAGAGAGTGAAGAGAAGAAGAGGAAAGCAGAAACCAGAGACGACAAAGGTAGAAAAAAAGATTGATTGATTGATTTGCTTTAGAATAAAGTAGTATTGTAGCTGTGGTGATAAATAGAAAATGAAAATAAGGTGATCTTTTTGTTGGACTAATTTTAATACATTTTTGACTAACGGTCAGGACAGGACCCTAACAGCAGTGTACTATGCTGACCTGAGGAAGGAGGTTTTGGCCTCTGAAAGCAAATTGAAAAGCTGTATTAGTGGAGGAGTGGCCTAGTGGTTAGGGTGGTGGACTTTGGTCCTGAGGAACTGAGTTTGATTCCCACTTCAGGCACAAGCAGCTCCTTGTGACTCTGGGCAAGTCACTTAACCCTCCGTTGCCCCAGGTACAAATAAGTACCTGTATACAATATGTAATCCACATTGAGCCTGCCATGAGTGGGAAAGCACAGGGTACAAATGTAATAAAATGGTATTATCTTATTTTCTATTTTTTGTTTTATTTCTATTTGTTAATTTGTAAAGTGGTGATTGGTATTTGTCAGTTTTTCAAATTTATGTCTGCTATCTTTATATTTTACACAGTACTAGGGGACATGCATCACTGTTTCTGTGGTGTTGCATTGTATGCGGAATCTGGCCTCTTGGGGGTTCAGTTTAATTTTAGTTTGTGGTTACTTATTCTATACTTGGTGAGGATATATCAGTGTTCTATATTGGTGAAAAAGACATGGTTTTGTGTTGGCAGGATCATTTTTACTAATGTCTTGGTTAGTTTTACAATGGGTGTATTGATGTTCTAGTGCTCATTGCAGTGTTTAAGATGCTGGCTTTCCTAGGTACACCCTTGTTGTGTGACTCGTGGATTATTACTAAAAATAATATTTTCATATAGAGGAGGGGGGGGGGGGGGGTTAAAAATGATCGGCCCCGGGTGTCAAATACGCTAGGTATGCCACTGCAGGCCACTACACTAACCATTAGCCTACTCCTCCACCACAGACTAGGTTTTTGTTTCACAGGACTTAAATGGGTCATCAGCCAGATTTTTCCAGTATCTTAATCTGGTCATTATTTTATTCATTTGGTTATGCAATTGCTTGGGAAAGCTTAAACTTGTGTAGCAGCAAAGAAACTTATGGCATTCTCGGGAACAACCTGATTGATAATGACGTTCATGAAGTTTTTACTCCCTGATTTTACTTCTTTTTCGTTACTGGACAAGACTAAACACTGGTTTCATTTGTTACAGTTTAGTTGCGAAAGTTCTTGAAAAGCATTGGATTGAATTCCAGAGCACACACAGGATGATTTCATTGTGAAAACCTGGTCAAAGATTTATTCGTGCTACTGTGACAAGTAAACTGGATTATTATAATTCATCGTACCAGGGTATGCCTAAAAAAATGCCTTTGCGGCTGCAGCTTCTTCAAAATCCAGCTGCTCAGTAATTACTGGGCAGAAGTGGTTCGAGCATATCAGGCCAATACTTGCTGATTTGCTTTGGCTTCCACTTTCAGCCACAATTACTTTCTACAGAACTGTGACTTTGTACTTGGCCGTTAGATTGGTGGAGTGTACACCAACTACGGAATTGCATTCCTTCCTTCTCTTTGTGGGGTGGAGGTAGCCTAATGGTTAGCACAGAAGCCATGGAACCAGGTTCAATTCTCACTGCAGTAGCTTGTGACACTGGGCAAGCTACTGAACCCTTCCTCGCCCCAGGTACAAAATAAGTACCTGTATATAATATGCAAACTGCTTTGATTGTAACCACAAAAAGGTAGTATATCAAATCCCATCCCTGTTCTCTCTGCTTCGGCAAACTTCTGTTTCTGAAATGTGACTGTCTTCAGCTAGATGTAGAGCCTTTTGCTATGCAGGTTCATTGATCTATGAAATATTTGTGGCTACCTTTCATTCAGAAAAGCTTTAAAGACTTGGTTTTTCTTGAATCATTATGGGACACTGATAGTTCTCTGACATTTAAAGGTTTTTTTGCTGTCAATAAAATGGCGGCATTTATACTTTTTATTGATATTATTTATTTTCATTTTTTATGTGTGTTACTTTTTATTTTCAAATGCATAGGCTTTTCTTTTTTAAAATTCCATATTGATACTCTTGTCCCCAGATTCTATATAGTGCACTTAGATTTAGGAGCCAAAATCGGCCTGTATTCTATAACACCATATGTAACTTAATTGTCTTAACAAGCTAATGAGCACGGAGAGTAGCACTTAACAAGCAATAATCAACACTAATTGGCACTGATTAGAATTTAGGCGCACAATCGCTAAGCATATTCTGTAATGATATGTGCCGAACTTCTAACGCTGCCTGCCCCCTCCTCTTCTTTCTTCTTCCTCCTCTTGTGCACGCAGTCTGCAGCGCAGCCGCATTCGCTGCCTGTCCCCTGCTCTTCTTTCTTCTTGCTGTGCGTGCTGATGTTCAGTGTGCACAGAAGGAGCAAGAAGAGGAGGGGCAGGTAGCGAACGCAGCTGCTCCGGAGACCGCGCTGAAGAAGGCTTTGGCTGGCTGGGGTTGGGGTCCCCCGCCAGCAAAGGTATTTGTTTGTGAAGGGGGAGGGGGCGAGGCGGTGGGGGGGGGGGGGGCGAGGCAGTGGGGGGGGGGGGGTGAGACATGGTGGTGGGGGGGGGGCGGCACTCAAAATGTGCCCCCAACCTCGGGCTCAGCCCCCCTCCCACTGTGAGGTCTGCCTATGCCCCTGGTCTGGCTGTCTAATGTTTAAGCATAGGTGGCCGGGGTTCTGCACAGAATGCCAGGCGTGGCTCTGGCCACCTTATTGGGCAGAATGGATGGACCATGCGGGTCTTTATCTGTCATCATTTACTGTGTTACTGTGTGTTACCAATTTTTGTAACACCGTGCCTAAATTCTGGGAATGCCTCTGACCCACCCATGCTCCTCCCATGGCCACACCCCCTTTGCAGTTGCACACTTTGAAATTTAGTCATATAGGGCATAGGGCAGATATGCATGTAAACTCCTAATTACTGTCAATTAAGTGCTTGTTAATGCCAATAAATGATTTTTAGCACCAATTAATTAATTTGTGCATGAATCTGTAATGCGCACCCAAACTTGTGTATGCAATTTTGAACAACCTATACAGAATCTGGTGGTTAATGCTGCCTAAATAGGATTCGGTAAGAGTTCCCGCATTAACTTTTTTCAGGTCATGCGCGCTAATGTGAACTTAATTTTATTCTTTTTAATGCCTAAAATACTGCTGTATTAGAAATGTGCTTTCCACACAGGGAAGTCCTACGTTAAAAGTGCTAAACCCATAGTCTAAATCAGCTTAGTGAAAGAACCCCGTAGAGTGTAAACTCTCTGGAGAAAGGAAAATACCTCAAGTACTTGAATGCAACTTGCCTTGAACTACAGACAGGCAATGAGCTAAATCCAAATCAATTAAAAAAAAAAAGCAGAGGAAGAGGGTAACAGAGGCAAAGGAAAAGTGTGAAAGATGAAGAGGCACTCCAGTGCAATGTCAGCTGTATTTCATCCACTTCAATCTCACTCATGGGCTGATGATCAGAAGCAATTGCAGGCGCTAAATGCTGTTTAGCACCATATTAGTGCCTATATTTGCTACCGCCCCATGATGAGAGCTCCCGAGCGCATGAAACAACACGCTCGCGGGTTCTAAATGCAACTAGCATGCAAATGCATGCAAAACAGGGCTCGAAGCGCAAGTAGCATGCAAATGCATGCTAAACCTAGTCATCCCCAATGATCAGTGACCAGCGCGCCAAAGAGCTGGTGATAGGGTTCGCAGATCATTGGGGAGGAATGGTGAGCCCTGTCCAGCATTCATTTGCATGCTAGCAGGCCCCCATTCCCCCCCAATGCAGCAGCCCCCCGCAGGAACCTTGACCCCCCAGGACAGGTTCAAGAGGGGGCTGGAGATCTGGTGGGTCTCCAGCACCCCTAACCCCCCCCCCCCCCAGCATCCCTCAGATGTCCCTGGTGGCCCAGTGGGCTGCGGGTCAATCCTCTCTCACCTGGTGGTCTAGTGGCCATTCCCCACCCCCTACCTTCAGTTGGAGAGAAACTCCCTTATATGGTGTGAAGCCCCGCCCAGCACATCCCAGGAAGAACTGGGCAGGGCTAAGCGCTGCCCAGTGGCGTAGCCAGACTGCCAATTTTGGGTGGGCCTGAACCCAAAGTGGGTGGGCACAAAATTTTCTCTCTACCCCCCTCCCCCAGCAAAATTTAGTCACACTAATCAGATGCATTTGTCACACAGGGTAAAGTGCTGCTTTTCAGTGCATCAGATTTCAGACAATTTATTTAATAGCCTAACACCCTTTTCAGTGAGCTTTCAGAGGCCAAAATCTCCTGTCTCAGGTCACTATAATGCTGTTACGGTATCCTCTCCTGACCTAAGGAAGGAAGTATTGGTCTCTGAAACTTTATTAACACAGGTACCATATTACTTTATCCTAAATTAAAAATAAAATTATTTTCTTTACCTTTGTTGTATGGCCATTTACTTTTTCTCATTGTGTTGCTTCCAGTCTCTAGATTCTGCTTTCCTTCGTTTTCGCTTAACTCTTCTGCCAGGGTTTCCTGGCCATTTGTCATTTTCTCTCCTTTTTCTTTGCTTTCTTCAATATTTTTCTGCCTCTCTCTCTCTCTCTGTCCAGATTTAATCCATTCTTACTATCCATTCTTTAATTTCCTTCATCTACTTATGGCTTTTCATCTTTTTCTCACCCTTGTTCTCCCCATGCCCCTTCCTCTTATTCTCCAGTCTTTCACTACTCCCCTTTTCCATCCAGCAGCTCTCCTCTTTCTCTCCCCATCCTTCCAGTGTCTCCCCTCTCTCTCCCCATCCTTCCAGTAGTCTCCCCTCTTTCTTTCTGCATCCTTCCATCCAGTGTCACCTCTTTCTCCCTACCCTTCCATCCAGCGTCTTCCCTCTTTCTCTCCCCATCCTTCCAGTCTCTCCCCTCTGTCTCCCCATCCTTCCAATAGTCTCCCCTCTTTCTTTCTTTCTGCATCCTTCCATCGTGTCACCTCTTTCTCCCTACCCTTCCATCCAGCGTCTTCCCTCTTTCTCTCCCCATCCTTCCACCCATCTACCCTCTCTCCTGATCCTTCCATCTAATGTCTCTCTCTCTCCCTCCTTCTAACCAGAGTCTCTCTATCTCTCTACCCTTTTCTGTTGTGTCCCTTCTCTCTCCACATCCTTCCAGTCTCTCCCCTTTCTCTCTGCATCCTTTCATCCATCTTCCCTCTTTCTCTCCCCATCCTTCCATCCAGTGTCTCTCTCCCCATCCATCCGTTTTCCCTCTTTCTCTCCCATTCTTCCACTTGTTTCCCTCTTTCTTTCCCCATCCTTCCATCCGTTTTCCCTCTTTCTCTGCCATCCTTCCATCCGTTTTCCCTCTTTCTCCCCATCCTTCCATCTGTTTTCCCTCTCCCGATTCAGGCCCACCAGCCCCAGCTCCCATTGCCGGCCACTGCTGCTTTTCCTGTTGAGCAGCAGGGCCGGCGCTACAAAAAGAAGAAGCACTCAGCTGACTGAGCTGAGCGCTAACGCTAACGACAAAAATTGTTGAATAGAAAAGCACGGCACCGCAGGCAGCCTTGAGGCATTGGCTGCTGTCTCTGCAGGCTCCTCCCGTCTCTTACGTGACTGCCCCTGCTTTGCTCCATTTTTTGTCATTAGCGCTCAGCTCAGTCAGCTGAGCGCTTCTTCTTTTTGTAGCGCCGGCCCTGCTGCTCAACAGGAAAAGCAGCAGTGGCCAGCAATGGGAGCTGGGGCTGGCGCGGGCCTGGAGGAAAAGTGGGCGGGCAGTGTGTGTGCGCTTGGGTGGGCGGGCCAGAGCTGAAATTGGGTGGGCCTGGGCCCACCCAGGCCCAACCATAGCTACGCCCCTGGTGCTGCCATTTTCCAGGTAGCACCGATGGAAGAGGAGGGAGGCCACCCCCTCCTCCAACTGAAGGTAAGGGGGTTGGATAAGGGACGCTAGACCACCAGGTTGGGGGGGGATTGACCTGTGGCCCGCTAGGCCACCAGGGACATCTGAGGGATGCTGGGGGGTTAGGGGGGCTGGATCTCCAGCCCCCCAACTTGTGTTGGGGGGTCAGAGGTCCACTGGACCTCCAGCCCCTGTTTCGCTTCGCTTGGGGTGGGGGTAGTTGGAGTCTGGTGGTCCCATGGACCTCAAGCCCCTGTGTTTGACAGGCTGGACTTTTGACAGCCTAGACCTGTCAAACAAGTGCGGAGAATCCTCCCGCACTTCTACCCCATGATCAGAGAGAACTGCGTGCTGAAATTTGCATGCAATTATCTCTGATCTTATGAGTGGTAAAGCCCCGCGTTTAGAGTGCTGTTTGGAACAATGTGGAGCTTTTGATCATCTGCCCATCAGAACCTAACCCTTTTGGGAGTTGGGACAACAGTACTGAAAAGCCTCTATAACAAGGGTTCTCAGCCCAGTCCTTAGGACACACCCCATCCAGCCATGTTTTCAGGATACCTGCAATGAATATGCATGAGATAGAGGAGGCAATGCTTGCACATTTATCTCATGCAAATTCATTGTGGATCTCATACTGGCTTAGTATATCCTAAGGACTGGGTTGAGAACCCTTGCTCTATAACCTGCAGCTCCTTCTGGAACCAACATTGCAACCTTTGATCATCTGCCTATGAGTGTGGCCACTGCCTGTAGCACTTGTGCAATGGCTCCGAGTCTACCCACTCCCCCCCCCCCCCCAGGGGCTGTGCTCCCTGCATCCACAGTATCCCCAGACCGTGCTGGTACAGAAAGTCAAATCCAGATCTCCAGCTTGGCAGAACACAGCAAACTGGATCATAGTGGCACCCTACTGCCCAGTATCCTATTGTCATGAAAACTCCTCAAAATCCAAACTATGCCAAGGATGTGCTGGTCCATTTACTTAGGTATGAGTACGTTCATGCTCGCCCCAGGCAGGGCAGTTCTTCTACAACTGAAAAGCCACTTGTTTCTTTTGTCCACAGATGCAACGGTGATAGATAGCGCTGAAATGGGGGAGACAGTCGAGGGCCGAGCCGATGGGTAATAAATGAGGAGAAGCCACTGCACTAACCTCAGACGGAGCAAGAAGCCAGTGATGTATGGGATGGCAAGCTGTTAGCAATTTGTTCTCACAGGGGGAACCATTTGTCAAGCCGGAGAGGAGAGGTGCTGGGAAATGGTGACTCCTGCAGATTAAAACATCTGTCAGGATTTCCTAGAGCCAGGGAGCTGGCCTGCTACCTCCTGGACACTTTCGTGCAATTCATTGCTGCCACCAGCTCCACGTTTAAGGCGTCTAAAAGTAAAAACACGGATCCGTGTGAACGTTGCTGCTTATCAAATGCATTATGATAAAGCAGGAAATGATGTGGACGGTACGGTACATCACTGACCGAACAGGAGACAGCAGTAATACCGTGATCAAAAAAAGTGACAGGTGTTTAGACAAGTAAAGGTTTTCTCCTGGTTTACTTTTCAAGAATAGTGCTGTTTGGTACAGCCTGTGCAGGAATAAGCTAAAAAAAATAATGAATGCATTAGGCAAGATTTTAAAAACAAAACACTTCAGTGTTCTTGTACTGCTACCATCAATTTTGTTTATATCTACTTGAGACACTAGCACTTAGCATTCAAAAGATCCGTCCAGTTAACTTCGGGAATGGACAGCACACAGTTTTACTTTTCAAATCCCCTTCAACCTGATGTCCAGCCAAAAGAGATTCTGAGGAGGCAGAGATGCCTGTAGAGAGCGCCTTAAACCTTTGGCCAGATATTGCTAATACTCATTGTCAATGTCGTGATTTTAGACCTCAATATCCCCTAAAATAGGTTGCAGTGCGGTGTACAAAAATAAGAAAAATATAGCAAAAAATTACAAAACTCATATCAGTATAATAAGACAATATAAAATATATTAATGTTCCAAACAGTGATACTACGTTTTAAATCGCCCAAATAGATAAGTTAATAACATCTTTTGAAATTTCTAAATAAATCAGTGCTATCTGGTTAAAATGAACTGGTTAAATTTAGTGAAAAAAATCACTGTCCCTTTCCAGTTAACTTTAGACTGTGATTTTCAGCAGCCGAACTATTTCAATAGCTGCATAAATATAATGAGATAACTTATTCAGTTACCTTTATCTGGATATCCTGCTGCTAAATACCGCCCTCAGCAGGTCCTCAGTGATACTGCATGCAGTAGAAACGGAGAAGAAATGTTAACTGTATGCCTTAAACATACTTCTTGCTTTTATAATATATCATCCACCAAGAATTAGAAAAACTCCTTTTTTTAAAGTTCAAATCTTTATTAATTTTTTTAACGTAACAAAAACATGTATACAAAATGCTGTTTCATCAGAGAAATACATTACATGCTCAAATGAATAGAACAATTAAAACAATTATGGAGAAAACAATACTAAAATACTAAGATAATGAAAAAAGGGAGATGCTATATACAGACATAATAAACTGGTAGTTTTCTGTGAATAGCAAAGGGTATGAGTAGATATAAGACACTGGTTGCCTTGAGCCTTTATATATCCATACATAGAATGTCAGAGAATAATGTAATTGTAAATAGCGACACAACCAGTCAGCAATCCAGTACCTTGTAGCCTTGAACAATGGCAGCTCAGGTGGGAGACATGAAGGCTGAAGCACAAAAGTTACAGGTAGCATCTTTGATCACAAATGCTGAAGTACAGGCTTACAAAGCAAAGAAACTAGAACAAGTAATCAGCTGAGCTCCGTTCAAATTAACTCGCACTCTTCAGGGCTTGACTTAGTTATAAGACAAATATTTACCATTTTACACTAATACTCTTATGCAGTGTTTCCCAAGTCGATTCTGGAGTACCCCCTTGCCAGTCAGGTTTTCAGGATATCCACAATGAGTTAAAATCTTTTTTATTATTTTTTTTAAAGTAAAGTAATAAAACCATGTATACAAAATGATGTTTCATCAGATAAATACATTACAAGTTCAAATGAATAGAACTATCGATACAAATAAGGAAAAAAAACAATATGGATATCCACAATGAATATGCATGAGAATTTTATACAATAGAGGCAGCGTATGCAAATCATTCTCATGCATACTCATTATAGATATTCTGAAAGCCTGATTGGCAAGGGGGTGCTCTAAGACCGACTTGGGAAACACTGCTGTAATGCAGGGGTTCTCAACCCAGTCTTTGTGACACACCCAGCCAGTCCAGTTCTCAGGATATCCAGAATGAATAGACATGAGATAAATTTGCATGCACTGCCCCCATTGTATGCAAATCAAAGCCACACACTATATTCATAGCAGATATCTTTCAAACATGACTGGCTGGGCGTGTCCTGAGGACTGGGTTAGGTTGAGCAGGTAGTTCTGTGTTGCTCAATCCTGTTGTTGCCACACCCATTCTAGTTCATTTCAGTAGGGGTGTAAGAACTGCACCTGCAAAAACCTTCATAGAAGGAGAGTTAAAGAGCTACAGAAAAGGAGATAAGAATGCATTAATCTGCATTAATTTGACTAATGTGCAGTGCAGAGTTTGGTGTAATGTGTCGTGTTAGAACAAAATAAATGAAAGTTGTCCTTATAGATGTGACTCTACCCCCAAGAGCTGACCACCTGCCCTACTTTTACCTTTTTGTGTCATAGTGGATCATTAACTCTGGCGAAATGGTACATTTTAAAACCAAATTACTCTGCACTTAAATCAAAAGTATTCAGTTAGTGCATACCTATTCTGTAGATATCTCTTTTGTGCCATTACGTTATCTTAATGGTATATAATGAACTAAATGCTGCCATGTATCTGTCACAAAACAATTTGCAAATTATTATGTTTAATAGGTAAGATATAACAGTAACCCCAAGATCCATAAGATCAGCAGCTCTGGTCTCTGAGTCATGGTAATGATACCCAGAAATGAATAGGCCTCAGATATAATTTGCATGACCCAGAATGGGGCCCATCATTAAATGTGTTAGCATGAAGCCTGGTCCCTGACCATTGTGCAGTTCTTGTGACAGCATTTCTAATCCCTGGATAACATGGTATTAACCAGGAGTGACATGAAACTGTGACAGAGAAAAGCTATCAGGAAATGTAATGTACCATTATGGGCGCCTTTTACTAAGGTGTGCTAACAGATTTAGTGCGCACTAACTATTAGCGTGCACTAAATGCTAAGAAGTCCGTTTTATTCAGTGTGCACTAATTGTTAGCATGTGCTAAATCCGTTAGTGTACCTTAGTAAAAGAAGCCGTAAGTATGGTGCTTCTGTGCTACCATCTGCAAACTAGAAATGATAGCGACAGGCTCGATACTGAGCCCATGGTGGTCTGCAACTTTTACAGCCATGAGCCGAAAAGACCCGGTACTCAATGCTAAGCCTAATCTGATCACCAGCATTGAATATCTAGGTCATCGACAGGCACTGTTTTTCCGAGTGCTGCTGATATTCAAAGCATCACCTAGATCAGAAGAGCTTCTCAGCCCAGTCCTCAGGGCACACCCAATCAGTCGGGTTTTCAGGATTTTCATAATGACTATGCTTGAAATAGATCTGCATGCACTGCCTCCATGGTATGCATATCTATCGCATGCGCATTGATTGTGGATATCCTGAAAAGCTGCTTGCTGGGTGTGCCCCAGGGGCGTAGCTACGTGGGGCCACGGGGGCCTGGGCCCCATAGATTTTGCCCTGGATCCCCCTGCTGATGACCCTCTCGACCCCCCTCCCGCTGCCAACCCGCCGTCGCCTACCTTTGCTGGCGGGGGACCCCAACCCCCACCAGCCAAGGTCCTCTTCTTCCTTTGTTCTGTTTCTGAGTCTGACGTCCTGCACATTGTACGTGCAGGACGTCAGTCTCAGAAAAAGAGAAAGAAGCCTTGCACCGGAAGAAGAGAACCTTGCTGGCTGATCTGCAAGGAGGGAAGGAGGCCAGAAGGGAAGCGATCTGCTGCCCTGCTGCCTGCAGCGCTTTCACACGGAGGTAAGAGGCGCTGTGATTTCAATGCAGGGGCCCGGCCCGGTGGCAGTCGACGACGGAAGGTGGGTGGGACTGCGGCGCCAGGCCCCCCTTGGAGGCCCAGGCCCAGGGAATTTTGTCCCCCCTGCCCTCCCCTCTCGGCGGCCCTGTCTACCACTACATTGGCCACACTGCTGGATAGCTAGAAGTACAGCTTACAATTGTTAGTCTGAGGAGTTGAAGCTTTAACAATCCACTGTTAACATCTCAGATGTTATGTTCTGCTGTGCCGATGCCCTTCTGACCTCACATGGAGACTGTTCCTGCAGCAATGTGAGATGGATTGGTGTGTACCAGGAACAGTTCTGCAGATGTTGCAAGACTGCGGTGCAAGCATAAATTCTCAAAAGTGCTGACATAAGTGGCTGGTGTGTTAGTGAGGCCCACGGGCATGATTCTAAATGGTTATAACCCATTCTCAGCGGGAAATGCTGTTTTCTCATAATTGTTCTCAAAAGCCTCAGCTTGCCAGTAATCATTGGCATACTATGAAGTACTGCACTGTGCCAAGCAGAAGCAGACAGTGCAGGGTTTCAAGGAGCAGTGAGCACTTCCAGGCCTGACAACTCTGAATGTCACTAGTGCCAGCACACGCATTGTGCATTTTTTTGCTGGAACCAACGTTGGGTATTTACAATTCTCTTGTCTTGAATTGAGGTTTGCTGTCATTTTCTGCTCTTGTATTCTGCATATGGCAACTTTTAGCAACACACTTGGCATGCCAGTGTCTTGGAGACAGAGATATTACTACTACTGTTTATTATTTCTCAAGCACTTTTAGACATACTCACTCTGCACATGAATGACAGATAAGAACTGTGAGGCACAACTAGTCTGCCCAGATGAATTCCTGCTGCAATGGAACCCGAATTATAGCTATGTCATGCAAGGTTCCACGTTAGGAGTCACGGACCAAGAAAGGGATCTAGGTGTCGTCGTTGATGATATGTTGAAACCTTCTGCTCAGTGTGCGGCTGCGGTTAAGAAAGCAAATAGAATGTTAGGTATTATTAGGAAAGGAATGGAAAACAAAAATGAGGCTGTTATAATGCCTTTGTATCGCTCCATGGTGCGACCGCACCATGAATATTGTGTTCAATTCTGGTCGCCGCATCTCAAAAAAGATATAGTGGAATTAGAAAAGGTGCAGAGAAAGGCGACGAAAATGATAAAGGTGATGGGACGAATTCCCTATAAGGAAAGGCTAAAGTGGCTAGGGCTCTTCAGCTTGGAGAAAAGGCGGCTGAGGGGAGATATGATAGAGGTCTCTAAAATAATGAGTGAACGGGTAGATGTGAAGCGTCTGTTCACGCTTTCCAAAAACACTAGGACTAGGGAGCATGCGATGAAACTACAATGTAGTAAATTTAAAATGAATTGGAGAAAATTTTTCTTCACTCAATGTGTAATTAAACTCTGGAATTCGTTGTCAGAGAATGTGGTAAAGGCAGTTAGCTTAGCAGAGTTTTTAAAAAGTTTGGACGGCTTCCTAAAGGAAAAGTCCATAGACCATTATTAAATGAACTTGGGCAAAATTCACTATTTCTGGGATAAGCAGTATAAAATGCAGGTATTTGTGACCTGGTTTGGCCACTGTTGGAAACAGGATGCTGGGCTCGATGGACCTTTGGTCTTTCCCAGTATGGCAATACTTATGTACTTATGCTTTAAACCAGGGGTGTCCAACCTCGGTCCTCAAAGGCTTAAGCCAGTCAGGTTTTCAGGATTTCCACAACGAATATGCATGAGATCTATTTGCAAGAACTGCCTCCATTGTATGCAAATTGATCTTATGCGTATTCATTGTGGAAATCCTGAAAACCCGGCTGGGTGAGGGCTGAGGTGGGACATCTCTGCTTTAAGAAATAGTTGATCTCTGGCTTTCTCTTCACTTCATCACTTCTTAGGGTCTTTGGTGTCTCTCCCAGGTTGTTCTGAATACTGTTACCATTTCTACCTCCACCACTTCCAGGGGTGGCTGCTTCATACATTTACCCCCAGTGTGTATTGGAGAAATATTCTCTGATGCTCCTCCTGAGTTTACCTTCGAGCCTCATACTGTGAAATCTGGTTCCAGAACTCATTTCCTCTAAACAATACTTGCTTGTTGCACATTACAGGGGGCGATTCATAAAAGATGTCACAAATTGGGTGCCAAGATGCAGCACGCTAAGCATAAAATCTAGATTCCATTGCAGAATGCTAGCGTAAGTCAGAATATCACACCACTTAGGTACCCCTTACACAGTGGCATACCTAACTTGCTTTTGACCCGGAATGCGTCGCCGCTGTGCTCACCTCAAGGTGAATTACCCCCCCCCCCGCAAGGCATGTCACCCCCCCCGAAGCGCATCACCCCCACCCCCCAAGTGCATCACCCTTACCACCCTTCCTCCTAGCAAGGAGATGCACGGAGCAGTCGCACGGCTGTCAGCTTTGCCAGTTCCCTACCTAGGAACAGGAAGTAGCATCAGAAAGGGCAGGGGACTGACAGAGCCAACAGCTGCGCGACTGCTCCATGCACCCCCTTGCTACCTGCACCCGGAGTGGAACACCCTCACTGCCCCACCCTTGGTACTCTACTGCCCTTATGCCGTATCAGTATCAGGTGTAAATGGGTGTGTATAAATACAACACTTTAGCGCATAACTTACAGTATTCCATTTACGTTGCGTAAATGTTGGACCCACCCATGCACTGGCCAAGTCCCGCCCATACACCCACACACGTAAAAATCTCCTGCGTAAGAGCTACTCCCCCCCCCAAATTTTCAAAGCTATTTAACTAGCCAGACACGGCCGCTGACCAGATAAACAGCATATTGGCGCCTAACTGCTAATATTCAGCGGCAGATAACCAGTTCTCTGTGCTGAATATTGCCACTTAGCACCTAGCGCATAACTGGCTATATCGTGTGACTTATCCAGTTAGGCCCAGATATTCAGCGCCTAACCGGATAAGTTTAGTGGTCAAATAGGACCGTAGAAATAGCTGTCTTATCTGTAACCGCTAAAAGGTTAACCGGTTAGTGCTGAATATTGGCATAACCAGTTAACGTTTTAGCATTTAACCCCACCCCCCTCCGGATATTCAATGCAAGTCGCTGGAAACGACAACAAAAGCGCTGCCTGCTGGTGACTGAATATTCAGTCCTAGGATTCTGTAACCTATGCTTACAATAGGCACCTAAATTTAGGAAACCCAGTATAGAACAAGAGGGAATTTCGACTTGGCAGGCATGACCCACAGCTCCCTCTTCCTGTAGTGCAAAAAAAGTTTTCATCTCCTAAAACTATTTGAAAGCCTATCTCTGGATTCCTCTGACTCTTTTTTGGGAGGTACAGCCTCCAGAACTGGACACAGTACTCTAGATGAAGTCTCACTGATGAGCAGGGTAGAGGCACTGTTACTTCCTTTTCAATATTGACTATGCTTCTTCTTTTGTGGATGTGACCACTATTTTGTGCCACATGTCTTTAAGGCATACATGAGAACTGAGTTTTGGTCAGGGTGGATTTGGGGATTTGTCTATTCCATCCCCTCCCCCTGTGAGAAGTAAGAGGTTGCTAGGACCGGGGAGAGTCATGGAGGGTGGCTACAGGTGCAGGTGGTTATGGGCTGGGTCCTGTGTAGCTAATTAACCACTTTATACCCCACCTGAGTGAGAAAGGAAGAGAAGTGAGTTGGCAGCAGAAGAAGAGAGATACCCCTGGAAGATACTGGTTAACCCTATGGATTTGTGGTGGACTTTGTGTCCAATGGAGATCAGCAGGCTGAAAATCCTGGGGTAAGAAGTCCCTAAAGCATTAGTGTTTGACTGTGTGTCCTCAGGACTTATAGGAAGGGTGTGACCAAAGAAGAGGGGACTGTGTGTCCAAAGAAGAAAGGACTGTGTGTCCAGAACTATGTGTTCAAAGAGGGGACTGTGTGTCCAGAACTGTGTGTTCAAAGAGGGGACTGTGTGTCTAGGACTATGTGTCCCAGTACTGAGAGAAGCAGGCTGCAAAGCCTGGGGTTAGGAGTCCCCAAAGTATTGATGTAGTACTGAGCCCATGTATCTGTGTGGGGAGGCTCAGTGTGAAGACCTATAAAGTATAAAGTATTAAGCTAGAAGAAGGGTGGCCAGGGGCTGGAATAAAGAGTTGCCTGAGAAATATGCTGTTGGTGAGACCTGTTTACTTTTCTTAGTGGGAACCAGGTCACCCTGAGCGAGAAGGGGTAGCACACTAATTTGCATATAATCTGCATATTGAGAACCAGGTCACCCTGAGTGAGAAGGGGGATATCACACCCCACCACATGCTTTCACACACACATTTTGTTCTTCTCTATCCTTCTCCGTTTTCAGGCATCCTTCCTTGTATCCCAATCCTGACCCAGGAATGTTCCTTCTTCCCCCAGAACCAATTTTGGCACCTTGGTGTTCCCCCTTCTTTCCCCCACCAACCTAGCACCCTCCGCTCACTAGGCATGGGTATGCAGAGAACGGCTCCTCTGCTTCCATGCATCTGCAGGGAACAAGAGGGGAGGGTCCAAGATGAGGCTGTCCCCTAATCCAGCCCCCTCCTATCCTGCAGGGAGTAGAAGCTAGAGTGAATAAGGCAGAGAAGATTTACTTTGCTCTTTAATCCACTCCTGTCTTTCTGGGAACAGAAAAGTTGGAGCCAGCATCTACAAAATTTTCAGGTGTTTCTGACAACCATAGACAATGATGGCAGGTAAAGACTATACATCCTATTCACTCTGCTCATCCACACCAACTAATAAGTCTTACAATCATTTCCTATCCCTTAGAACAGTGCTTCTCAGCCCAGTCCTGAGGGTATACCCAGCCAGTCAGGCTTTCAGGAGAAAGATTTGCATACCAAGGAGGCAGTGCATGCAAATGTATCTCCTGCATATTCACTGTGTGAAAACGTGACTGGTTAGGTGTCCCCCGAGGACTTGCCTTAGAGATCTTCTGTGCTTGTCCCATGCTTTTGTGAGTTCACAAACTGTCCATGTATACTGAAAAGCCCGTTCCTTGCATCCCCCACTCTTGGTATTTCCTTATGTAAGGGTAGATTCCCCTGTGTATACTCAGAGTCTGAATGAGGGACTGCTCACATAAAGGATTATTGGTTTGGGAGCAGGGCTGGAACTTTACAAAGTCAATAAGGTAGATCACTACAGGTATTACGTTCTGAACCAATGAGTTTACTTAATTTCTTTAGACATTGTAACCGGGTCACCCTTCCAGATGCAACCAAGGCTGTCACTGCTTAGCTTCAGCTGCTTCTCATGAGCTGAGCTCTCCTGCACACCTCCTGGATCAAACTGCCTTCCGCTCACTCAGTCTCTCCCTCCGGTGGTCAGGGTCAGTATAGCCCTTAGTTTCTTTCTCCACCCGCTTCCAGAGACTTTAACACACTCAAAGCTCTTATAAAAATCCAAGGCTGTATTGTTCAAGCTCTTTAAACACAGTATTAGCTGTGACTTGCATCAGTTCCTCCAGCATGAATAGTTCAGCTTATTATTAACAGTCATTATTGTCACATAGTTCAATCCCTCCTTCAGCACAGATAGTTCAGCTTATCCGTAACAGTCATTATTTCCAACAAAGTTCAGTCCTATTTTCCACATGACAGTTGCTGACTCTGCTAACCCCACAGCCAGGGCCGTGCCAATACGGTAAGCGGGGTAAGCATGGCAGGGGGGCGCCATCCTTTGGGGGGCGCCGCCGTACCATGCTTACCTCGCCCTCCCACTCCCGCAGCAAGAAGATCCGTTTCCTTTTTTTAATTTTATTTTTACCACCGTCCGGCAGCGCAGCATCAGTGAAGGAAGCGGTGCTCCCGACGTGTCTACTGTCTAGTCTTCTCCTTCGCTCATGTTCCGCCTTCTTCTGACGTCATTTCCTTGACGTCAGAAGAAGGCGGAACATGAGCGAAGGGAAGGCTAGACATGTCGGGAGCGCCGCCTCCTTCACTGACGCTGTGCCTGCGCTGCCGGATTGAGGTAAATTTAAAAGAAAAAAAAAAGGAAAGGGATGTTAGAAGAGGGGGGGGGGGGGAAGAGGGCGGGCAGTTGGGACATGGGAGCGGGAGGGCAGGGGAGAGAGGAGCATGCAAGGGCAGGGTTCATGGAAGGGAGAGAGGGGAATTGCTGGATAGGGTCAGGGATGAATGTAGGGCAAGGGACAGATGGGCATGGATGGATGGGAGGGTAGGGCTCAGGGAGAGAGGGGAATTGCTGGATAGGGATGAATGGAGGGGGCAGGGGACAGATGGGCATGGATGGATGGATATGGATTGCAGGACAGGGCTCAGGGAGAGAGGGGAATTGCTGGATATAAAGGGGAGGGAAGAGAGATGAAGGAGATGAAATGAGGGAAAAGGAAGAGAGGAGAAAAACTGCACATGGATGAAGAAAATAGGCAGAAGCTGAGGACCAGAAATGAAGAAGAAAGGAGGAAAGGAAAGAAATAAATGGAAAGGAAGCCCTGGAAACGGAGTTAAGAGGACAGATAGCCGCAGAATCAGATACTGGGCCAGCATGATCAGAAGAAGAAAGTCACCAGACAACAAAGGTAGAAAAAAATCATTTTATTTTCATTTTAGTGTTTGGAAAATGTCCACTTTGAGAATTTACATCTGCTATCTTATTTTGCAATGTATAGCAATTTGTTTCTAAGAATATTGCTGACAATTCTTGTCAGTGTGGCAAGTGATGAGCGATCATTTTCACCGGGGGGGGGGGGGGGGGGGCGCCAACTGATAGTCTGCAGGGGGGCGCCAGAGACCCTAGGCACGGCCCTGCCCACAGCACTTTTATAAGCAGGCAGTTTCTGGGTTAGTTGTTTCCACCAGCCTCCTTTCCACTGGCTCACTTTAGCCTCCCCCAACATCCATAGTCTTGGCAGTACAGAGGCCACAAAAGCTTTTACCTTTTCTCCTTGAGTCTGAGCCAAACCAGCCACTTCCATACACTCCTCTCCTCTTTCTCCTTCCACCTCCTCTTTATTCCAATTCATCTCCTCCTCCTCCCCAAGCTCCACCAGCTGTTCCCCATCTCCAGGATCAGACCTCATCTCCCAATCAGTCATTCCTCCCTCCCCCTCCTGGGAGTTCAGCTGACCCTGCACTGGCTTCTGGGGAGTGTAGTTTCTCTTCTGAACTAAAGCTTTCTCTGTCAGTTTGGCCCCTAGAGGGCGCACCGCTCTCCTAGCTGGGCTAAATGACCGGGGATGCTGACGGCTGAAAGAACCCCTATCCCCTTTTCCCCGCAACAGCACTCCAGAGTGCTCACAACATGTAATTAGGGCAATAACAGCAGAGGCAACAAATGAGGCAGACGTAGTAGCAGGCAATATTTACAAACCCTCCTATTCTCCTCAAACCTTTCTCCTTCTCCTTATCTCTTCTCCACTTAGGGGACAGTGAATAGTATAATTAGATTCAAAAAGAGTTTCACAGTCTTTGTCAGAGGGATTCTGAGACTCCAAAGCAGCGATTCAGATGGTCTGGTCCTTATAGGATGTGAGATGGTCCCCAGGAGAAAGGTAGCAGTAAGTGGTTCTTATTTCCTCAGCCTCTGGAGCTATTCCAGGATACAGCAGAGATGATAAATGGTTCTAGTAGCCCTGCCGGAAATACAGTTATGCCCAGCTTTCTCCTTTACTCCTTGGTCCCAGGAATGAGTGCAGCCTGTTCCCTGTTCCCACTGTCCCTGTCAGACCACAGAGCTTCAGCGTCTCCTATCACTGTGAAGGCTCCAGGGTTTTATGTTATAGATTGTCCTGGCTAGGGTACTTGGGTGTCTCTATCTTCTTTGCTGGCTAGGGTCTTTGGGTTGGATGAGTGTTTCCCTCTGGGTACCTTTTGTAAGGCCCTCATAGCTTTTTCAGTGGGGGTGAGACCCAGGTAGTGTTCATATGGGACATCCTTATGTTTATTAGCTCCCTGGACCACAGAAGGATCTCTAGATGTTGCTTTCTCTGCACATACTGTTTCAGTTCAGGATTAGCACACATGATCTGTCCATCATCATCTAGCGGATTGGGCCATGGGTTGGAGAAATTGTTTATCAGGCTGACTACCTGCTGCTGCTTTCAGAAGTTAGCTGACTGATGTTGCTAGTCCTTGGCCACAACAGAGGAGTTTCATAGTACCTGCCCTACTCGGGATTTCTCTGGAGCCAGTCATACCAGAAACTGCTGCTACTAGTCTGCCTGGTATGAAGAACTTCCCTACCTCATAATAAGCACTGGTGTCCTTTGGAAGGGGAACCAGGTTCATGGCAGCCTGGCAGGAATCACACTGGTGATGAGAGAGAGAGAGGAAGATGGATAAGGAAAGAGGAAGAACAGACAGGGGGTAGGGGTGGGAAGATATGAATCAACTTAGATGAGCTACAACAGGGGTGGGCAACCATCGTCCTCAAGTGCCATAACCTAGTTGGGTTTTCAAGATTTCCACAATGAATATGTATGAGCTCTGTTTGCATACAATGGAAGCCATGCATGCAAATCAATCTCATGCATATTCATTATGGAATTCTTGAAAATCCAACTGGGTTGTGGCCCTCGAGGACTTTGGTTGCCCACCCCTGAAATACAAGAAGGGAAGCTGAATTGGAGGTTAGCAAAGGAGGAGAAATCTGAGAAAAGGCCATTTTATTTCATATCAGTTCCGTTCACGTCTTCACAAAAAAGTTCTGATTGTGTTGAAAACTCAAGAAGACTGTTGTCCTATGGCATTCTTATCATTGTTAGCTCTTCAGAGAATGTTCCAGAGTGCCTAGTCTTTCCATGTATTGACTCTTGTCCCCAACAGTTGATTCCTCATGAGTTTTCTTGCAGTCCAGGTAAACATGATGCAACTCAAGCACCTCCCTGAAAGTGTTAAAGGTTGTGGCTTCTCATTGTGTTTATGTGTGTGTGTGTGTTTTTGCATGCCACAGAAAATAATTACTAAAAAAAATTTTGCAGACTTGTGTAAAAACTGAATTTAGCTTGCCTAAGCATGAAGCTCTACAAGAAGTGTGTGTGTGTGGGGGGGGTGGGGGGGGGGGTGGGAGACTTTAATTTATCCAGATGTAGGGATAAATCAGAAACAAAAACAAACCAACGTCGTCTAGGGTTTTTCATTTGGGCCATTTTCTTTATCAAAATTATTTATTTATTTTTTAGTTCTTATTGTGCTGGGTTAAGGTCTGTCGATGGATAAGAAAAGTGCATTGATGTCAGTGCAGAAGTGAGACTCAGCAGAATTCTGCTTGCACTGCCAGGAGCAGTCAGCAAGCCACAGGGGACAACTGTCATGAGCAGAAGGGACTTGGCTGGAAGGGAAATATCCATGTGCAGGGAGCTATCAACCCTACTGACCCTGCAGAAAACCAGAGTCTTGGGAGGTCATAATAAAGAACAAAAATAAAAATCATAGTTTGTGATTTCACAGGGCAGATCAGATCTGTGAGCTCTTCAAAGCTCATGGACTGTGGCAATGGCAGTTATGTTTGGCAGTGTGGGCAGGACTAACTGGGCAGGTTGAATGAGTTAATTGGTCTTTTCCTTCCATCATCTACTGTGTTAATACTGAGACTCTTGGAGTACAGCAATAGACTTGGGCTGCTAACAACATAAGAACATACGCGTTGCCATACTGGGTCAGACTGAAAGCCCATCAAGCCCGGTATCATGTTTCCAACAGTGGCCAATCCAGGTCACAAGTAGCTGGCAAGATCCCAGAACAGTAAAACAGATTTTATGCTGCTTATCCTAGTAATAAGCAGTGGATTTTCCCAAGTCCATCTTAATATTGGTTAATGGGCTTTTCTTTTAGGAAATTATCCAAACTTTTTTTTAAAAACCCTGCTAAGCTAACTGCTTTTACTGCATTCTCTGGCGACGAAATCCAGAGTTTAATTATGAGTGAAGAAATATTTTCTCCAGTTTGCTTTAAATTTACTACTTAGTAGCTTCATTGCATGCCCCTATTGCTAGTATTTTTGGAAAGAGAAAACAAGTGATTCAAGTCTACCTGTTCCACTCCACTCAGTATTTTATAGACTTCTATCATATCTCCCCTCAGCTGTCTCTTCTCCAAGCTGAAGAGCTCTAGTTGCTTTAGCCTTTCCTCATAGGGAAGTCGTCTCATCTTCTTTCTCATTTTCATTGTCCTTCTCTGTACCTTTTCTAATTCTGCTATATCTTTTTGAGATGGGGGTGACAAGAATTGCACACAATATTACTGTTAGCAACATAAACCCTTTGCATTCTGCCGAAAGAATAATCCAAAGATGGTGTTCTAGATGAGCTTTTGAAAACAACACCTGTTCTATGTGTGATGTGGCCAAGTGGGAATAAAAGAGTGAGTGTGTCTTATAACCAGGCGTGTAGTCAGATACCCAGTTTTGGGCAGGCCTGAGCCCAAAGTGGGTGTGCACAACAACCCCACCCATCACCCCAAACAGTATCTCTCCCTTCTCCCCAGGCAATTGACGGGTCACAACTCCACTTCCCAACCCCCCCTGGTATCTTTAAATCCTTTAGGTCTTTGCTGGCAGCAAGCAGCAGCGCATTCCTTCAGCTCAGGTCGGATCCAAGTCTTCCCGCTGATGCAACTTTCTGGTCCTGTAAACAGGAAGTTGCATCAGAGGCAATGCCAGCAAAGAACTAAAGTATTTAAAGGAGCAGACCCCCTGATCTCCTGGAGGTAGAGATGCTAGTTTTCAGTTGGCGGGGCTTGGGGATCCCCACCAGCCACAAGTAGCTGTGCTGCTGCTTGGTGAGCCTGAGTCCAAAGTGGGTGGGCCTGTGTGCACCTGTGGCTATGGAATCCAGTGAATTGCAGGACCCAAGGCAGCATGGTTTCATTGAAGGCAGGTCTCCTCAGACAAATCTGGACAGACAGTTGGACCAAAGGAGAGTTCTATATGTGGGGTATTTAGACTTTAGCAAAGCCTTTGACATTGTTCTGCACAGACAACTAATAAATAAACTGAGTGCTCTTGGTATGAGCCCTAAAGTGGCTGACTGGGCTACTGTTAATCTGATTGTGAGCCCTTGTGCCCAGGCCAAGGCTTAGGAAGGACCTTGGTCAAGGCCTAGGGTAGACCAAACAGGCGCTATGCAATACCACGGGCCTCAAAGCCTCGCACACTCAGGAAAATCAATTAGCACCACCAAAAATGGGAAAAAGACTACTTAGGCAGGCCGCAAGGCCGATCGGGAACCCACTCGTACAGAGTCCAAGCGTACTGGCTGCAAGGCCGAACTGGAACCGAATCATACACTAGGGAAGGGAAATGAACAACGAGGGGTCCCAGAAGGGACTGGAGCTCAAGCAGCTCACACAGCGTCAGGCAGAGACACAAAGGGAAGGGCGACAGACCAAACTGGTGGATATAGACTACAACCAGAGGGAGAGAATACAAACAAAGGCTACACAGTAACCCAGGTAGTGGAGGGCAGAGCCCACAGGGAAAAAAAGGAAAACCAGGATCAGAGCAGGACACTATAGACTCAGAACCTAAAAGAGCGAAGCTCCACAGAAATGGCTGAGCAGGAAACACATACTGAAGGAAAAGTCTGCTAGAATTCCCCAGGTGGAGGAGGGCCAGGACCCACTAGGGCCAAATCAAACACAGTACACCAAGGGCAGAAGCGGACAGAAAGAAAAGGCAGCTTCTAACTAACTACAGCAGAAAAGGAGGACAGAGCTCCCCAAAGTCAAATAACAAACATAGGGCACCCAGAGTAAAAGCAGAACAGAAGGAAGGACTGCCTTCAAATACACACACAAGAAAAGGGCCAGAGCCCACGGCAAAATAACAAGCAAAAGCAGACTACAGAGAAAGGCTGCTTTCAAATATAAGGACAGGAAAGAAGCAGGGCACACAAGAGAACGGAAAGGGTTAAAGTTGGCTGAGGGGATAGAGGTCTATAAAATAATGAGTGGAGTGGAGTGGAACGGGTAGATGTGAAGCGTCTGTTTACGCTTTCCAAAAATACTAGGACTAGGGGGCATGCGATGAAGCTACAATGTAGTAAATTTAAAATGAATCTGAGAAAGGTTTTCTTCACTCAACGTGTAATTAAACTCTAGGATTCGTTGCCAGAGAATGTGGTAAAGGCGGTTAGCTTGGCAGAGTTTAAAAAAGGTTTGGGCGGCTTCCTAAAGGAAAGTCCATAGACCATTATTAAATGGACTTGGGGAAAATCCACTATTTCTGGGATAAGCAGTATAAAATGTTTTGTACTTTTTTGGGATCTTGCCAGGTATTTGTGACCTGAATTGGCCACTGTTGGAAACAGGATGCTGGGCTTGATGGACTTTTGGTATTTCCCAGTATGGCAATACTTATGTACTTATGGAGGTTTTGCTGTTTGTTTGCAAAAGAAGGTTAAGAAAGTATTCTGGAACATAGACATAAATGATTCAGGTTCAATGTACATGTCCTTATAAACATGAATTTATTTAAAATCATTTATAGACTGCTGACCCGGCTATCACAAGTAACATGAAACAGTTTTCCTGTGTCTTTCTGTTCTTGGTTCTCCTTCTTGTGGTCTTATTGACAGCGCATTACAGACAGAGTTTTTGTTTCAGCTGTTTCTTACTGATTGGATTTTCTTTGTATCTGTGTATAACTGGAGTTCTTTTTGCAAGAGAAAACCAGAATTCATGTATAAACAAAACATTACAAACTGCTGGACAGGTGACTTCACTCTCACTGTGACACACAGCAGTTCAGCCAAGCCATGAAACCAGTTCTGTCAAATTAATTTCCAAAGTGCAATCAAGGGGCAGTCACATTTAAGTGAAGTAAAGCTATGTGATAATTCAGTGCAATGGACTGCCAATGGTGAAGTCGTTTTTTTTAAGTAGTAATTTTAGTAGTAATTACGACTTCACCATTGGCAGTCCATTGCACTGAATTATCACATAGCTTTACTTCACTTAAATGTGTCGTGCTACAACAAATTGAGACAGCTGAGAGCAACGATGACTATTGCCAGCTTCTTCTTAGAAAAGAACAGCAATGGATCTTCCGGCTGGATACAGTATTCCCGAAAGGGCTGAATGGTAAAATAGAATGGGCACATTTCTTCTGACCACGCTGATGCAATACCTATAGTACGACTGATAGATCTAGAATAATAGGGTCCCCATTGGATGATTATCTGAGCATCTGACGTCATAGAAAGTACAAATAGCTGCCATGTTTGAGTACACTGCTGTCTTTCGTGATCCGTTGACGTACTGAACGGAATGTAAGCTTCATGTAGACCTTGCGGTCTTTTTAGTGTATCTATTTCAGCTGATCACGTATGTTTGTGTTTGTCGGCAGAAAGTGGCCAGTGGTTCTGAAGCAGCAGTGGCGAAACGGAGGCCACCGTTGACCACGGTCTGACATATGGAGGAACACTGAAGAAAGACCCGCTCCTCAAGCTAAGTACTTCTTTTGAAAGTTTACTGAAAGGAACTGAGGTGTGTCTGCAGTTAATGTTCCCCATTTGTGATTATTACAACTAAAAGACTAGCGACTGATATTAGGAGGTTTTTTGCCAGTGATGAAGAAGCCCTAGCCCTTCTTCCGCCTAGCTAGTGGAAAAGGTGCTTCTTGAGGCTTTTTCCTCCTAGAGAAACTTCTCCCTTATTATTGGGCTCACACTTATAACTTGTCTCTTATATTTATACAAAATATTTTTAAACAGTTTTTTTTGAGGGTGGAAGGGAGTTAGTGACCACTGGGGGAGTAAGGGGAGGTCATCCCCGATTCCCTCTGGTGGTCATCTGGTCAGTTCGGGCACCTTTTTGTGACTTGGTCGTAAGAAAAACAGGACCAGGTAAAGTTGTCCAAGTGCTCGTCAGGGACACTCTTTTTTTTCCATTATGGGTCGAGGACGCCCAATTCCTGCCTTTGCTATGCCTCTGACATGCCCCAGTGAACTTCGGTCTTCCCCATGAAGAAAAGCAGTTGGGGACGCCCAAATCGGCTTTCGATTATGCCGATTTGGGCAACTCTGTGAGAAGGACGCCCATCTTCCGATTTGTGTTGAAAAATGGGCGTTCTTCTCTTTCGAAAATGAGCCTGATAGGGACCTAAAAAGAGACATTTTTACCTTTCAAGTCTCCACCAAAGAGAAACCATATACACACAGAGGTATCTTGTCCACAGTCAGTAGTCTGTACGATCCACTGGAGTTGACTCCAGTCACCATTCAAGGAAGAACTCTACTGAGAGAGGTTTTCCAAAGTACTGATGGGTGGAATGTCCCACTGCCACTAGAAATGCGACAAGAATTGGAGAAATTGAAAGATTCACTAAAGACTGTTGAACAACTGCACATCCCATGCACTTACATTCCTGCAGGACTCAGTACTGCCTGTCACAAAGAGCTCTGCAATGCATCTTCTCAGATGCTTCTTAAAAAGCCATAGCTGCAGTGGCTTACTTGAAAGCTACAGATGCAGATGGGTTATCTTATGTGGGATTCATCTTTGGTAAAAAGCCATGTTAGCACCACAATCCAATCTTGGGTGGAGCAGTGATGGCAGTAGAGATAGCAGATATGATATTAAGTGAAATTGATATTCAAATAAACAAGATCAATCTTTACACCGACAGTAAAGTCATCCTAGGCTACATCTACAACCAAACCAGGAGACTTTATGTGTACATCAGTAACGGAGATGAGCATAAATGGAAGTCAACATGACTAGAACAGAGGCATTACCTGCCAACTAATTCCTCTGGCAACCCAGTAGACTTTGCCACCAGAGCTGTGCCATTGTCCCATTTAATGGAAACAACCAACTAAAACCTGGTCACACATCCCTAGCTATGGTGAACTCTTTTGAGTGTATAGACCCTCAGAGATGATTGTTCTTGCCATCCGCATTGTGTCTTCAGTTCATCAATCAGCTGATGAAAGATCAGCAACAAAATGCCATCAGAGGTGCAGAACTGCAGATCATCAATGACAACTTGACACTACCTGGAAACGTTGACATCAGACTCCTATGGAAGACAACAAACTACTTCAGCAGAGCCATCACTAAGCCAGTGATCCGCATATACCACAAAGAGATATGACTACCATGGACTGTTGTCCACTCTAGAGAGATTTCTTCTCTTTTTTATGTTGTTTGTTGTTTTGTGTTGTCTATTTCTTGTTTCAACTCCTGCAAGACTGCAAGAGAGAAGTCACCTGAATGACAGAGAACTCGAGTGAAGCAAGGAGTTGTCAACCTACAAGATTTGGCTTTTTTTTAATAGACTTTGCATGCTTATAATGTTAATAGTTTGGTAAATTAAATAGTGCTATCTACTGATACCAGGCAGGGAGTGTCTGCCCCTCCCCCATTTGCATAGAGGCAGATAATAAAACATATAATAAGATTATAAATCCCTGTAATCATGTACTTCCCTGCAATAGGCTATTTTAGAGCAGTTGTCCAGTTCCCTGTGTCTTATTGCACTCTTTCTATTGGCTTGCCTTGTTCTCTCTGCATGCTGGGCTAGTTGCCCCCCCCCCCCATTAGGTCTGTAAGAATTAGTCTGCAGCATATCTCCTCTGTGAACTGAAAGTGCTTATGCTGTACTTTGCTGTATGACCTCCTTCAAACTACTGTGACTCTATCAAGATAAACAGCATCCCTACTCAGGGTGTTGCTGAATTTCTCCCAGCCTATTTTGCTAGAGAGAGCTGGTTGAGAACAGACTCCCAGTTTGCAAGGCAAAAACTCTTGTCCAGCACATCTGAACTGTAAGTTATTTTCCCTCGTTTAATTAATGCATTAGAGAAGATTTTGTTTTAAAAGTTCTGAGTCTTCTAATAGTGATGTTCTATATTCTGGTTTAAGCCGCATGCCAATCACTCCCGGTGAGAGGGCACAACATCAATGGTATGCCTTATTTATCAATAAAAACATAGAAACAATATAGAAACATTGAAAACTGAAGGCAAATAAAGACCATATGGCCTATCCAGTCTGCCCATCCATATTATCTGTTCTCCCTATCACTCTATTATGTACTTGTCCCAAGGTTTTCTTAAATTCAGATACAGTTTTTTTGTCCAACACCTCCACCGGGAGGCCATTCCACAAATACACCCCCCTTTCTGTGAAGAAGTATTTTCTCCCCTTTCACCTTCATCCTATGTCCCCTTATTCCAGAGCTTCCCTTGAATTGAAAGAGATTCGCTTCCTGTGCATTTATGCCACAGAGGTATTTAAATGTCTGTATCATATCTCCCTTTCTTGCCTTTCTTCCAAAGTATTTAAAGATCAAACTCCAAAACTTAAACGAGTGGAAGCCACAATTAAATAATTTTGCTCAAACGCTCAACACTCATCAAAAATGACCTCAGTGACAACTCGTTTCACATGAGCCCACGGCCCATGATTCGCTTTACTCTTCATCGGTCACAAAAACTTAAACCCTTTAATTGTACTTATACTTGTGCTAACGCTTTAATGCTAACGCTTTAATGCTTTAGTACTTTGTAAAAGGATGTATATAACTTAGCATTTGAAAGCGTCCATTATCTAGATCCTCTGCCTACACAGACCATGTTTCGCTGGGCAATAAACCCTGGTTGTTTCAGGGTGCGGTCCGCTGATCCACAACATGTTCAAACAAAGACGCCATAAAGCCTGCCAAAATGGTTCACACCCTGAAGCAGCCAGGTTTTATTGCCCAGCGAAAGATAAGTACATAAGTATTGCCACTTTGGGACAGACCAAAGGTCCATCAAGCCCAGCGTCCTGTTTCCAACAGTAACCAATCCAGGTCACAAATATCTGGCAAGATCCCCCAAAAGTTCAATACATTTTATGCTGCTTATCCCAGAAAAAAGCAGTAGATTTTACCCAAGTCAATTTAATAATGGTCTATGGACTTTTCCTTTAGGAAGCTGTCCAGACCTTTTTTAAACACCGCTATGCTAACCGCCTTTACCACATTCTCTGGCAAGGAATTCCAGAGTTTAATTACATGTTGAATGAAGAAAAATTTTCTCCAATTCGTATTCAATTTACTACTTTGCAGCTTCATCGCATGCCCCCTAGTCCTAGTATTTTTGGAAAGATTAAACAAATGATTCACGTCTACCCGTTCCACTCCACTCATTATTTTATAGACTTCTATCATATCTCCCCTCAGCCATCTTTTCTCCAAGCTGAAGAGCCCTAGATGCTTCAGCCTTTCCTCATAGGGAAGTCGTCCTATCCCGTCCATGTAAGCAGAGGATCTAGATAATGGATGCTTTCAAATGCTAAGTACAATTAAAGGGTTTACGTTTTTGTGACCTATGAGGAGTAAGGCATGTCATGGGCCATGAGCTCATATGAAATGAGTTGTCACTGAGGTCACTTTTGATGAGTGTTGAGCGTTTGAGCAAAATTGCTTCCAAAGAACACATATTGAGATCCTTAAGCCTGTCCCCATAAGCTTTATGATGAAGACCACTGACCATTTCAGTAGCCACCCTCTGGACCAACTCCATCATGTTTTGGAGGTACGGTTTCCAGAACTGTGCACAATATTCTAAATGAAGTTTCAATAATACACGCTATTGATGATCTTGTTCACCCAAAACTGGAATGAAATGAAAAGTCCCATAAACAACATGGGAAAGTAAAGAAAACAAACAAACATTTTTAGCCTCATACTCTATTGCTAACCTGACAGTGATGTATGCAAATAGTTTGATGCACATGGTCTGGACTGGACCAGTTTCTGTGTAAGAAGCCGCACTAATCATTTATCCACAGGCCCTCTGCTAGCATCTCAGTGCCACTGGTAGAGCCACTACCTTCCATGAGAGGTGAGGCAGAGAGATACTGCAGCATTTGCAAATTCCCGGCAGAGCCTGATAGCTCTGAAAGTACTGAAACATCAGTCAGTAATGTTTTGCAACATGCCAGGACCCAATCAATGGACAAGACCTGGTAATTACAGTGCAGAACTCAAATGCAGATAAATATTTCATTTAGGTAAATGTACTTTTTGGTGGGGGAAGGGGGTGGAGGCTGGGGTGGGTTACACATCTAGTGAAAGTGCATTGATTTGGTAAATAGGAATGCAGGATATAGGCAAGGATTTCTTTTAACTTTTCCCAGGCCAGGACATAGATTGAATATAGCCCTCTCCTGTCCCTCCCCCTAACAGAAAAGAAGAATTCGAGGTCTGTGATTTCAGTAAGTGATGGGGAAATGGAGAACAAAGGTCAGGCACTTTTATTTTCAATGGTGATTATTGGAATTTCATATCCAAGTCTTTGAGTACGGAACACCTTTACCGCCAAAGTTTAAACATGTAACAAAAAACAACTGAGCAAATAGGAAAGAAAACAATGGAATATTTATAGAAGGTGGATGAAGCGTCCTTCTTTGTGGACTTCCCTGGGAATCTCCTTCTTGGTTTAGTGCTCTTCATATGTAGAGGTCATACAGATTCTGCCTGTTAGAAACAGTGGGCTAGAAATTCAGCCGGCAACAGTGAGCATTTTTTTTTAAGCTGCCGATGGTGTTATTCCGGGATATTCAATGCCAGGCCGTGTCCGGGCCCCAGCATTGAATAACTAGGTTTATGCAGCCAGCTGTGTTTTATGAGGTTAAGTAAAATATTCAACACTTAACTACCAAAGCAACACCACAAAAAAACAGAACAGACTTTTATGCAGTCTGATTTGACCATTTAACTTAAGGGCCCTTTTTTGTAAGCTGTGGCAAAAGGGGGCCTAAGCTAGCATTAGTGTATTTTTTTTTACTTGCACTGAGGTCCTCTGTTACTGCAGCGGGTATAAGGCTGTCTTTTTTTAAACTATGAGAAATGGACATGTGATAAGTGAACCATCTACTGTGCAGCCATTTTGGGTGTGAGCACATTGAGGTGGCGGTAAGGGCTCCTGCGCAAACCCAGTGGTAACTTGGCCCCAGACCCACCCACAACATAGCCAGCTCTCAGGTTGTCTTTGCTGATATTCATTGACACTAACCAGTTAAGTGCCACTGAATATCAGTGGATAGACCCACACATGGAATTACGCAGTTAACGTATCTGGGTTTAAAAAACGTTTGGACAAATTCCAGGAGGAAAAGTCCATAGTCTGCTATTGAGACAGACATGGGCAGCAACTTCTTGCCCTGGGATTTGTAGTATGGAGTGTTGCCACGGTTTGGGTTTCTGCCAGGTACTTGTGACCTGGTTTGGCCACTCTTTGAAAAACAGGATACTGGTCTAGATGGACCACTGGTCTGACCCAGTATGGCTACTCTTATGTTCTTAAGTGGCAAGGAGCCTGTTCTTCCCACTTAAATCCCTTTGAATATCAACAGGAGCATTACCGGAAAAACAAAAACAAAAAATATAGGACAAAACCAATAATACCCCAACAAATATGTCCCCAAAATGCACCAAACATATATTGAAAGATTGTGTAAAAAGGCAGTTGCCGCAACAAAACTTCAGCATGGCGGTCCGTGAGTCTGGCCCCCTGATGTAGAATTTTGTCTAAAGCTAAGTACTGCCCTTAAATCTGTTATTGTAAATCAAATGGTAGCTGGTTGTAATTATGCTGTTTCTGAATGTGAGCAATTATGTTCTAAGAGAGAGACTTTACATATTTGAGTGCTGGAATATTGTGTGATTCTTCAGCTATTTGCTGCTTTTTGGAATGATGAAAGAATGTATATTCAAATTTGTGACCAACGGACCTTCCCACGAAAATTCAAATTTGCGACCAACAGACTTTGCCTCTTCCTTTTTCCATCAAAATCTCCTTCCTTCCTGAGGAAACCACCTATCTCAAACCCCAACCAATCAGATTTCAGAACCCACTAAAGAGAAATTAGTATTTTTGAAACCGTTTTTCTATGCTATGTGCATTCTGGTCCCTGTAGACTTGCAGTGTCTTAGTATGTAAGAGACTGACCAGATGCACCGAGATGATGACTGCTAAGTGTAAAGGGGGAAATTCTATATTTGGTGCCTTAAAAATTGGCACCGTAAAACCACACGGTTAGCACAATTGTATAAAATAAGGCATAATTTATCGAATACGTTCATGCCCTGTTCTTGTACCTAAAATTTAGGTTCACCCATTTAGGCCACCTAAAACCAGGCCTAAATACCTGCACCTAACTTAGGCGCAGATCGGGTGTACTCTATAATAGTGCACATAGTTTTTTGAAATGCCTACAACCCGCCCGTTCCACATCGCCTTTTTGACTGTACACATTAGAATTTACACGCACCACATTGTAGAATACGCCTAGAGAGTTGTGCGTGTAAATTCTAATTAAAGTCAATCAGTGTTGGTAATTGGTTAAGTACTAATTATTGGTGCTGATTGCCTTGTTAATCAATTAAGTTGTGTGTGCAATTTGGCCATGTGGCCAAATTAGCACACACAAGTTAAGGCACCATACATGGAATTTGGGGGAAATTCTATATTGGCTATTATGTGCAAAATTGCTGTTAAAGAATACTAGCATAAATCCTATGTTACGTGCCTGGGATGGGAAGGGGGGAATATTAATCAATTATTAATATTAATCAGCTGTTAAACTATAAAGAACAACGATGGACTTTTCAGCTAAATACACTCTATCCTGACGGTTTAAATGTCGAGATAGACTGGTGGTCGTTAGTTTAAGCTGACTGGTTGTCCTATACTGATTGTGTAACCTATCAACTTTCAGCTGTTTTGATCAGCTGTAGCCTATTTAACGTTAGATACCGCGCTAAGATGCCGTGGCCATTTTGTTTTCTATGTAGGAGAATACGAGATCAATGGTATGTTGAGAATTTATTCTATAAAGACTTATTTGTTTTGGAGGGATCAATATCTAGCATAATCAAATTCATGCAGTTCTTAATTCTTTTTAGAGAACCTCTTCCCTGAGGAAGTTTTTGCAAAACCTGCCCACGTCGGTGGGGTTCTCCTGCTATTAAGCACTGTTGCCGTCTTATTAAGAAAAGTGCTGTGCTACAATGCACGTTTTTTGTGAATAATTATGCTAAAATATATTCCTTAAAAAAAAACTAAGGGTGATCTAATGATGATTTGCACCAGAACCATTTTCCTCTATATGAAGAAAGAATGATATGTTCTCATGGAGTGAGTTGCATTAAGATCTGATGATCCCCCAAAAAATGTTCATAGAAAGTAAGCCCGCTTTTTGATAATAACTTGCAGTATTATCTCCTGGTAAAATACTGATTTTTGGGACACTATCCTGCTTATAATCGAACGAGAAAAACGCCCAAGTTCCGACCTAAATCGGGAGATGGGCGTTTTTCTCACAAAAACAAATAAAGCGGTATAATCGAAAGCCGAACTTTGGACGCTTTCAACTGCACTCCGTCGCGGATGCGGACAAAGTTGACGGGGGCGTGTCGGAGGCGTGGTGAAGGCGGAACTGGGGCGTGGTTATCACCCGAACAGAGATGGGCGCCTTTCGCCGATAATGGATACGTTTGTAGCTAGAATTTAGGGCACTTTTCCTGGACCCTGTTTTTTCACGAATAAGGCCCCAAAAAGTGCCCTAAATGACCAGATGACCCCCAGAGGGAGTCGGGGATGACCTCCCCTGACTCCCCCAGTGGTCACTAACCCCCTCCCACCACAAAAAAATGATGTTTCACACCTTTTTACTTTCACCCTCAAATGTCATACCCTCCTCCCAAGCAGCAGTATGCAGGTCCCTGGAGCAGTTGTTAGGGGGTGCAGTGGACGTCAGGCAGGTGGACCCAGGCCCATCCCCCCCCTACCTGTTACAATTGTGCTGCTTAATGCTTAGTCGTCCAACCCCCCCAAACTCACTGTACCCACATGTAGGTGCCCCCCTTCACCTCTTAGGGCTATAGTAATGGTGTAGACTTGTGGGCAGTAGGTTTTGAGGGGGATTTGGGGGGCTCAACACCCAAGGGAAGGGTGCTATGCACCTGGGAGCTCTTTTACCTTTTTTTTTGTTTTTGTAAAGTGCCCCCTAGGGTGCCCGGTTGGTGTCCTGGCATGTGAGGGGGACCAGTGCACTATGAATCCTGGCCCCTCCCACGAACAAATGCCTTGGATTTACTCGTTTTTGAGCTGGGCGATTTCATTTTCCATTATCGCTGAAAAGCAAAAACGCCCAGCTCACACCTTGGCGAATAACACATGGGCGTCTATTTTTTTTAAAATACGGTTCACTCCGCCCCTTCACGGACCCGTTCTCGGAGATAAACGCCCATGGAGATAGGCGTTTCTGGTCGATTATGCCGCTCCATACACATTATATTAATGTTAGGTGCAAGCACTGACGATATGGAGAGCTTATATGAAAATAAGGGTGCCCTCAGATTTAGAAGAGAATATTAAGAGTTAAGATGCAGCCATACAAGGGACTCATCCAGCTCAAAGGCTGCTGTCAGTTAGGTGCATAACTGATAGTATTGTATAACCTGTGCGCATAACTGCTAGTCACGCACTTGAACAGTCCATGCCCCTCCCAAGTCCACGCCCCCTCCAGTTGCTCGCTATGGCTTTTCCCCAAATTCTATATATGGCGCTTTAACTTGTGTGTGCTAATTTGGCCACATGGCCAAATTGCATGCACAACTTAATTGTTTAACAAGCCAGTCAGCAAGGATAATTGATACTTAACAAGCAATTAGTGGCACTAATTGGCTTTAATTAGAATGTATGCACACAACTTTCTAGGTATATTCTACAACACGGTGCACGAAAATTCTAATGTGTGCAGTGGAAGAGGGGACATGGGCGTGGAATGGGTGGGTTGTGGGTATTTCAAAAAAGTATGTGCACTATTAAGGAATACACCTGATCTGCACCTAACTTTTAGGCACAGGTATTTAGGCCTGGTTTTAGGTGGCCTAAATGGGTGCATCTAAACTTTAGTCGCAAGAATGGTGCATGAGCGTATTCTATAAACCAGGCCTAACTTTAGGCGTAGTTTATAGAATCATGCTAACCTCATAGTTTTTCAGCGCCAATTTTTAAGGTGCCATTTATAGAATTCAGCCCTTTTCGCACACACTGTAGAATCCTGACTAAGGACAGTTACACATCTACTAATTAGTGCCAATTAACATCAATTATAGTCAATGATTGGTTGTTATCTTCAATTAGCAGCTAATTTTTAAATTATGTACACAACTGACACTAATCTATAACTCATGTGCCCGACTGTGCGCACTAAGCATAGACTCGAGTGTGCAAGTCCATAGAATTAGGGGGATAAACTTTTAGACGAGATCTTCTGGTGCATATTCAAGCCATCTGCAGCACTAATCTCTGCCCATGCTTCACCTTAAGACAGAGCAGTGGCTCTTCAAGTTAGCTAGTTTTTAGGAAGCCTTTACTTTCAGAAGCCATTGTCCATATGTTTTGCTGTGTGTCCTGAGCATCCTTCCCAGCACTCTCCAGGGAGATGCTAATGAAGTCACTCCAGCTGGAGAGCTGTCTTCAGTGGATTTGCTGAACTCCTACTATGGTATAGTAAGAAAGAACATTAGATCCTCTCTCTCCACCACCATCTGGTCTATATAGACTAAAAGCTGGACTATAGCATGTGACCTCCCTGACGACAGTTCCATTTATTTATTTGCTGAAATGTTTTACATGGTTTTCCGGACTGCTGTATTTGTGTTTTTCTCTGTTTCTTTGTAGTCTAAGATATGCTTTTAGTGAACCTCTCATATATTAAGCCCATGACTGGTTGTCTTCACCTTTAGGTAGACTAGTCAATCATCTAGAATGGCAAGTCTAGGTTAATCCACACAAATTATTATCGCTGCATAAATTTAAGCAATTGTGTATTGTATTTTAACGGACCATCAGCGGTGCTCTTTCTTCCACTGGGGGAAACACCCCTGTTGTGAAAGGAGGTGAAACATCTTATTTTGTCATCAGTCCGACTTCTTTTTGATTTCTAATATATATTAATTCATGTAAATTTTGTTGCTTTATCATTTCTTCATCATTATATGTAGAATCGAGTTACTAAAGGTAACAATATATTTATATACGTGAAAAAAATTTGGATTACTTATGTTGAAAACACTGTAGCAGGGGGGTTAGTGCCGATGTGTTTTGCCTTTGCTGTTTCAAGGCTTCCCCTCTTATTTTGTACTGTGGTGCATATGCATCGAAAAGGATAGTCAAAGGAGTTTGGCAGTCAAAACCTGCAATCAAAGGACAGAAGTTGGCTATTTCCTTACCTCTAGAATACAGGACATACCCTGGACGAAATTGGTACCAAACATTACTACACTTGAAAGGTCAACCTTTCTCCACTTTCCATCCTCTCTGCCAATCCAATAAGTGGCAGTGGTGGTCCACATGAGGATACAAGCAGTGTGCACAGTCTCTGTGGTTCCTCCAAGCCCTTAATGCTTCCTTTTTACATGGGGGGAAGAGTGGCTGTGGAGACAAGGAGCAAATGCTCATAGCATCCTCACCCTGCTACTACCCTGCCAATAGTACTGAGACACAAGAAGCTGTGGAACCTCTGAGAGGGGATGGAGAGGAACTTTGGCAGTGCAAAGCAGAAATAGAAAAGAAGAGGGGAGCTGGTGATAAGATAATCCATACTGGGTCAGACCAAACATCCTTCTAGCCCAGTATCTTGTTTCCAACATCAGTCAATCCAGGTCACAGGTATATCTGGCAGGATCCCAAAAAGTAGTAAGATTTCATGGTACTTACATCCAAGGATAAGTATCTGCTTTCCCCGGGTCTACCTTAATAACGATTTTTGGACTTTTCTTTCAGAACATTGACTAAACTCTTTTTAACCCAACTATGCTGACCACACCCTTTGGCAATGAATTTCAGAACTTATTTACATGTTGAGTTAAAAAATATATATTTCCTCTAATTTGTTTTAGATGTACTGTTTAACAACTTCATTGCATGCCTCTTAGTCTTTGTACTTTTTGAAAGAGCAAACAATTTGCGTTGACTTGTTTCACTCTACTCATTATCTTATAGACCTCTATCACATCTCAGCCTTCTCTTCTCCAAGCTGAACAGCCCTAACTTTTGCAGCCTTTCCATAGAAGAGAGCCCTTGTCATTTCTGTTGCCCTTCTCTGCAACTTTTCTAATGATGCTCTATCTCTTGTGACTGGAATTGCATACAGTGTTCAAAGTGTAGCACACCATGGAGAGATAAAGAGGCATATATGTTCTATCATTATCATACCACCCAAAATCCTACAGTTATCATTACATGTATACTTTTTCATGTATTTCTGTTACTCATGATGTATTGTAAGCCACATTGAGCCTGCAAAGAGGTGGGAAAACGTGGGATACAAATGCAACAAATAAAATAAATAAATAAATTATGCTAATCCATTTTAGTCTCTACTCTTTCCCTAAAAATTTCTAACATTCTGTATGCTTTTTGGGCCACTGCTGCACATTGAGCAGAAGATTTCAACATGTTTATGATGATGCCAAGATCCTTTTCCTGGGTGGTGACTCCTAATGTGGAACCTAGCATCATATAGCTTTAACTTGGGTTATTCTTCCCTATGTGCATTTCTTTGTGCTTGTCCGCATTACATTTCAACAACTTTGATTAGTTTTGTGTCATCAACAAGTTTGATTGCCTCACTTGTTCTTATTTCCAGATCATTTTTAAATATATTAAAAAGCATCAGACCCATGGGGCACTCCACTATTCACCCCTTCTCCATTGAGAAAAATGGCCATTTAACACTACTCTGTTTCCTATTTTTTTAGCTAGTTCCCAATACACAATAGGACAATGCCTCCTATGATTTTTTAAATTTCCTCAGAAGTCAAACTCCATCTGAAAAGCTAGATAAAATATTGTCAACTGGCTCACCTTTATCCATATACTTATTCAAAAAAACAAATGTAATGGCAGTGAGGCAATACTTCCCTTGGCTAGTTCCATGCTGGCAGCGTCTCTTTAATACATGACTATCAGGGATGGCAGCCAGAAAATTTTCATTTTGTGTCGTTTCCCATGTCCTGCCAAAATTCAAATTTATGACCAACAAACTTTCCTGCCAAAATTTAAACCCCAGCCAATCAGGTTTGAGAACTCACTACATATAAAGACAAACTGCAGACCTCACAGCATACCCTGAAGAAAGCCACACCATGATGGCTCAAATGTCGGTTCCACTAAGACCCACACAACTGTAACAATTATTATGCTGGCCTCGAAACCTAAGAGAACGTTTTTTCTCATATTGGTGCCAGGAATATTTAATTCATTTTTATTTGGCTATTCGTTCATCATAGGAACAAAACTGTTCAGTATGCACTATTTTGAAAACAGACGTATTCCCCCGGATTCTATGTAGCACATTTAGCATTCCGTGCCGAAATCCAAGCATATTCTATAAAAATGTGCATAATTTAATTGGCTTAACAGCACTTAACAAGCAATAATGAGCACTAATTGGCAATAATTAGAATTTATATGCGCAACTCCCTAAGCATATTCTGTAACACACTGTGCCTCAAAATGCACCACTTGTTCCTCTGATCCCATCCCCACCAACCTACTTAACATAATCTCTCTACTGTCACCCCCCCCCCATCTGTCATATCCTCAACCTCTCTCTCTCCACTGCAACTGTCCCCGACACCTTCAAGCATGCCGTAGTCACGCCACTCCTCAAAAAACTACCACTAGACCCTACCTGTCCCTCCAACTACCGCCCCATTTCCCTCCTACCCTTCCTCTCCAAGATACTTGAGCGCGCAGTCCACAGCCGCTGCCTTGATTTTCTCTCCTCTCATGCCATCCTCGATCCGCTTTGAGCAGGGACTGTCTCTCTTTGTTAAATTGTACAGTGCTGCGTAACCCTAGTAGCGCTCTAGAAATGTTAAGTAGTAGTAGTAGTAAAAGGGGCATGGTTATGGATGGGGAAATGGGTATTTTGTGGGCATTCCAAAATTTATACATGTTGGTATAGAATATGGTCCTGTCTGCCTAAATCTACTTGCCTGAATTTATGCCATGTTTTCCTTGGTGTAAATGGATGCACATAATTTTAGGCGCTAGGATATAAACCAAGTGTATTCTATATACTGCACCTACATCTAGGCACCACTTATAGAATAAATTTGGGCGGAAATGTTTTCCACGTGGATTTTTTAAGCACCATATATAGAATATGGCCCATTATGTGCAAAAGGGGTTGCACTCTTTCTGAAAGAGTCAGGAGCGTAGCCAGACAACAGATTTTGGGTGGGCCTAGGCAAGCAGTGGGTGGGCACCAAGTGTTCTCCCCCCCCCCCCCCCCGCACCACCACAAAAAAAAAAAATCTCAGCTGGCGAGAAAACGCTTCTTTCCACCTTGACAGTCTGCAGCAGGCATGCGCTGAAGACTGAGCATGCACACGTGACAGTATCAAGGAGAGTAGCATTTTCATTACCATCAGGAGGAGGTCTTCAACTGGTGGAGCTGGGGATCCCCACCAGCTACCACTAAACATGTGCTACTGTTGGGTGGGCCTAAACCCTAAGTGGGGGGCCCTGGCCCACCCAGGCCCACCTGTGGCTACGCCACTGGAAGGAGTTCACACTATGAACACATGTGCAGTGATTTGCACATGTGCAACAGTTTGTGCATATGCAGTGGGTACTCTCTTTGCAAATAGTACGCATTGACTCAAAAGATTGCGCACTATTATCGGCAAATTCTAAAACAAATTTTCTGCTTGTTTTCATTTGATTACGACATGTAGTGACATGAAAATATGTTGTCGACATTTCCCATATTGTTGCAAATGAATGCCCATCCCTATTATCTACATGATCAGTAATTTTGTTCTTTAGAATACTTTTTACCATTTTCAATACTCTATAATTTTCTGCATTGCCTAGGAACTCTTTTTAAAAATTGGTATTATGATAGGCATCCTCCAGTCTTTAGGGTTTCCTGTTTCTGGGATTGAGCAACATGGAATGATCATTCCTATTTGGGATCAGGTGGGTACTTCTTACAGACCTAGACCAGCCACTGATGGAGGTATTATGTTATGTTGTGTTTGATCGACCATTGGTCTGACCCAGCTTTTCACTTCTTATAATCTAGTGAGAAGGAAAGAATGAGAACAGGGGAGAATACACCATAAATTTGTGCACCCCCCTTGCATGTCATCTATGAAGTTCAGTCAGGTTTCTCTTTCGATCTACAGCCAGATTGACAAGCAAGACAGCTGTAAATTCAGTTGAAGCAGTGAAAAGGACAATTTCTTTTAAAAAGTAGGACACATGGCCACTGTGAATAGACAACTTTGTAAACACTACAAGATCACAATCCTGGAAAAGCCCTGGAAACATCACCATACGAGAATTTTGGAAAATGACGAGGCTGAGATGACCGGAGACATTCCCATTTCAAAAGCTCAATGAAGAAAACTGGACATTATGATTCAGGAGAAAAACGTGAGAACAGCATTAATAATAGAGATGTCAGTGCCAAGTGATTGTTCAGTGCATCTAGTAGAGAAAGAGAAGATCCTCAAGTACAAAGAAATGCAGCTAGAGACCAAGGAAATGTGGCAGAAAGATACAGAAATATTCTCCATCGTATTGGGTGCCATAGGCTCAATTAAAAGGAATTTTCAAACATACATTGACAAGCTGCCTATACATGTTATATCTTACAAACTTTAGAAGGAAGCTTGCTGCTCATCTGGGAGATTTGTTTGTTATAAAATAGGAGTGGCATGCACCCAGGAGAATGCCTATTTTTAAAGAGGTTCTGCAAGGCGAGGTTAGAAGCAGGCAGATCCTAGATTAACTACAAGGAGAACTATTCTAGCAATTAGTAATGGAACTCCTGCAAGAGGGGGCCATGCAGAACTTGGTGCTTAGTAATGGGGAGAGTGTTTCTCATGTTATAATAGGTGATCATCTGGCATCCAGTGATCACCTAATATTAAGATAGGCGTGGAGAGGGTTTATTCAAAAGTGAAGGTTCTAGACTTCAAAACAAACCTAACTTTACCCAGATGAGGGATTACCTCGAGGAATAGCTGGATGGGAACATCTGGAAGAAGTTGAAAAGCAGTGGGCAAAACTGAAAGGAACTAATGTAAGGGCAACAAACGTTTTTGTAAGGAAATTAAATAAAAGTAAGAGGAAAAGGAGGCCAATTTGGGTCTCAAAAGTAGTAACTGAAAAGGTAAGGAAAAAGAGATCACAGAAAGAGGAAGGCAATCGACAATACCTGTGAAAGCTAAGAGAAGTTGGTAGAGTAGTCAGGAAAGCAAAGATGAAAATGGAAGAAAAAATAGCCAATACGGTAAAATGGGGGGGACATCTTAGTGATAGGAGGAAGTGCAAAAGTGGCATTGTGAGACTCAAAGGTGAAGGGGAGGAATATGTACAAACTGATAAACATAAGGCGGAATTGCTTAACAAATATTTCTGTTCTGTGTTCACAGCAGAAAGGCTGGAAGCAGGACCACAGAAGATAAACACAAGTAGGAGTGGAGGGGTGGTAGTCCTTGAATGACTTTTAGAGGACTGTGTTTGTGAGGAGCTGGCTAAAGGTGGACAAAGTGATAGGGACAGACTGGCTGACCTTTTCAATGCTTCTCTAGAATCGGAAGTGGTCACAGAGGACTGGAGAAGAGTAGATGTGGTCCCTCTTCACAAAAATGGAATTAAGGAAGAGATTGGGAACTACAGGCCAATAAGTCTGACTTCTGTAGTAAGTAAATTAATGTGAACGCTTTTTAAAACTGAGACTAGTAAAGTTTTTGAAATCCAATGGATTAAGGACCCGAGGCAACATGGTTTCAGTAGAGGCAGGCCTTGTCAGACAAATGTGATTAATTTCTTTGACTGGGTGACCAGAGAATTGGATCGAGGGAGAGTGCTAGATGTAGAGGAGCATTTTTGATACGACGTCTAAGTCTGACTTTGGACGTTTCACACAAAACGTCCAAAATCCAAATAGAAAAGAGAAAAACGTCTATCATTTTTTTCAAAAATACCATGTCAAATAAGGTTTTGTGCTTTGTATGTTTTGGTTTTTGGACCATTAAAAAAAAAAAAAGAAATGTCCAAATAAAAAATGTAGAAAATCAAGCCATTGGGATGTAAGAGGGGCCTGCATTTTTACTGGACTGGTCCCCCAGACATCCCAGGAGAGCAATGAGAAACCCTAGGGAGCACTGCAGTGGACTTCATATAAATGCTTCCAGTTGCACGTCACCATTACTCCCTTAGCTTTTCTGTTGAGCCCCCCCCCATATAAAACCCCACTACCCCCCAACTGTACACCACTACCATAGCCCTTATGGGTGAAGGGGGCACCTATATGTGGGCACAGTGGGTTTCTGATTAGTTTTGGAGGGATGACAGTTTCCACCACAAGTGTAACAGGTATGGGAGGAGGTATGGGACTGGGTCCACCTGTCTGCAGTGCACTGCACCCACCACTAGACTATTCCAGGGACCCGCAAGCTGCTGTAATAGACCTGAGTATAACATCTGAGGCTGGCAGAGAGGCAGGTATATAATGTTTTAAATCACATTTGGAGGGGGAGGGGGGGTGAGGGGGTCATTGACCACTGAGAGTGTAAAGGGAGGTCATTCCTAATTCCCTCCAGTGGTCATTTGGTCATTTATTTTATTTATTTAACACATTTATACCCCACATTTCCCACTAGTAGTAGGCTCAATGTGGCTTACACAAGATCATAGGGAAAACTACAGTTCATTATAATACAATTAAACAATGTAATAGTAAAATAGTAAACGATTATATGTTGTCAAGAACAACACAGATAATAAGAGTGAATAAAAAATGATAAGGTTTATGGATTTTACTACTACTACTACTATTTAGCATTTCTATAGCGCTACAAGGCGTACGCAGCGCTGCACAAACATAGAAGAAAGACAGTCCCTGCTCAAAGAGCTTACAATCTAATAGACAAAAAATAAATAAAGTAAGCAAATCAAATCAATTAATGTGAACGGGAAGGAAGAGAGGAGGGTAGGTGGAGGCGTAACTGCTGTAACAGTAGAAAAGGTAAATTAGGTTGAGTCAGGAAAGTAAGCCTTCTTGAACAAGGTGGTCTTCAGTGATTTCCTGAAATTTAGATAGTTCTGAGTTGATTTTAAGAATTTATGTAGTGCATTCCAAAGCTGTGTTCCTATGAAGGAGAAGCTGGATGTGTAGATAGACTTGTATTTAAGACCATTGCAGTCTGGATAATGTAAATTTAAATAAGACCGGGAAAGACTGGAACTGTTTCTGGGTGGTAGGTCAATTAGATTTTGCATGTAGCCAGGAACTTCACCGTAAATAATCCTGTGAATCAAGGTGCAAACCTTGAAGGCAATACGTTCCTTAATTTAGGGCACCTTTTTGTGCCTTATTTGTTACAATTCTAGCTCTAAATGTCTTAGTTTTAGTTCTGGAAGGTTTTGTTTTGTTCTATTATGGCTGAAAAACATCCAAGTCTTAGGAGTGCACAAATCCCAGCCTTAACCCCTGACTTGCCCCCTTGAGATTTGGACACACTGTAGACAAAGAGCATTAAAAAACATCTGAAAACTAGGTTTTGAAATACCGATTTGGACATTCTTGTGAGAAAAATGTCCAATGCTGCTTTATGTCACTTTTTAGATGTTTTTATCTTTCGAAAATGAGTCCTGTGGTGTATTTATATTTTAGCAAAGCCTTTGACAAGGTTCCGCATAGATGACTAATAAATACACTGAGTGCCCTCAGTATGGGGCCTAAAGTGACTTACCAGCTCATTTTCGAAAGAGATCCCCGGCCATCTTCCGACACAAATCGGGAGATGGCCGGTGATCTCCTGAAACCGGCTAAATCGGTATAATCGAAAGCCGATTTTGGCCGGGTTCAACTGCTTTCTGTTGCAGAGCCAGCGAAACTTCAAGGGGGCGTGTCGGTAGGGTAAGGCAGGATGGGGGCGGGATAGGGGCGTGCTCACGAGATGGTCGACTTTACCCGATAATGGAAAAAAAAAGCCAGGCTTCACGAGCATTTCGCCGGCTTTACTTGGTTCCTTTTTTTTCACGACCAAGCTTCACAAAGGAGCCCCAACTGACCAAATGACTACCGGAGGGAATCGGGGATCACCTCTCCTTACTCCCCCAGTGGTCACCAACCCCCTCGCACCCAAAAAAAAAAAAACAACTTTTTTGCCAGCCTCTATGCCAGCCTGAAATGTCATACCCAGCTCCCTGACAGCAATGTGCAAGTCCCTGGAGCAGTTTTTAATGGGTGCTGTGCACTTCAGGCAGGTTGACCCAGGCCCATCCCCCCCTACCTGTTACACTTGTGGTGGTAAATGGGAGCCCTCCAACCCCCCCCCAAACCCACTGCACCCACATGTAGGTGCCCCCCCTTCATCCCTAAGGACTATGGCAGTGGTGTACAGTTGTGGGTAGTGGGTTTTGGGGGGCTCAGCACACAAGGTAAGGGAGCTATGTACCTGGGAGCTATTTTTATTTTATTTTTTAATTTTTAGAAGTGCCCTCTAGGGTGCCCGGTTGGTGTCCTGGCATGTGAGGGGGGCCAGTGCATTACAAATGCTGTCTCCTCCCACGACCAAATGCCTTGCATTTCGCCGGGTTTGAGATAGCCGGGCCCGGTTTCCATTATGGCTGAAAAACGATGCCGGCCATCTCCTCTACACCCGGCGATCTATTTAGCCGGCCACAACCGTATTTCGAAAAAAAAGGTGGCTCCGCCCCTTTGTGGCGCCGGCCCCAAAGATGTCCGGCCAGCTATTTGGCCAGCGCCGTTCGATTATGTCCTTCTTTGAGGCTCATTTTCAAAGTACTTAGACTTACAAAGGGACTTTGTATGTCTAAATGCTTTGAAAATATGCCTCATACTGGGTTACGAACTAGTTGAGTGGAAGTTGACAGAGGGTAGTGGTAAATGGAGCTCATTTTGAGGAAAAAGATGTTACCAGTGGTGTGCAGCAAGGTTTGGTTCTTGGACCGGTTCTTTTTAGCGTTTTTGTAAGTAATATTGCTGAATGGCTGTCTGGTAAGGTTTGCCTCTTTGTGGGTACCAAAATCTGCAAAAGGGTAGACACCTCTGATGGTGTGGATAACATGATGAGAAAGGACTTAGCAGATAGGGGACTGGTCTGGAATTTGGCAGCTAAGATTTAATGCTAAAAATTGCAGGGTCATGCATTTGGGCTGCATAAACCTGAGGGAATGGTACAATTTAGGGGATGAAGAACTTTGGTGCACGAAAGAGGAGCAGGACTTGGGTGTGGTCATATGTGATGATCTTAAGAAGGCCAAACAGGTAGAAAAGGTGACAGCAAAAGCTACAAGGATGCTTGGGTGCACAGGGAGAGGAATGGCCAGTAGGAAAAAAGAGGTCATGATACCCTATAAGACTCTGGTGAGACCTCATTTATAATATTGAGTGGAGGAGTGGCCTAGTGGTTAGGGTGGTGGACTTTGGTCCTGGGGAACTGAGAAACTGAGTTCAATTCCCACTTCAGGCACAGGCAGCTCCTTGTGACTCTGGGCAAGTCACTTAACCCTCCATTGCCCCATGTAAGCCGCATTGTGCCTGCCATGAGTGGGAAAGCGCGGGGTATAAATGTAACAAAATAAATAAAAATAAAAAAATAAATATTGTGTACAATTCTGGAGACCACACCTTCAAAAAGTTATAAACAGGTTGAAGTCAGTCCAGAGGGCGGCTAATGAAATGGTCAGTGTGGTCTTTGTAATAAAGCATATGGGGACAGACTTAAAGATCTCAATATGTATACTTTGGAAGAAAGGCAGGAGAAGGGAGATATGATAGAGGCATTTACATACCTATGGGGCATAAATGCACAGGAGACGAGTCTCTTTCAATTGAAAGGAAGCTCTGGAACAAGGAGGCATATGACGAAGGTGAAAGGGGACACACTCAGAAGTAAACTGAGGAAATACTTCTTCACAGAAAGGGAGATGAATTAGTGGAATGGCCTCCCGGTGGAAGTGGTGGAGACAAAAACTATCTGAATTCAAGAGAGCTTGGGACAAGTACATAGGATCTCTAAGGGAGTGATAAGGAGAGTAGATGGCATGGATGGGCAAACTGGATAGGCCATATGGTCATCTGCCAACATTTTTCTATGTTTCTATATTGCGACTTCTTCTAAGGTGAATTATTCAGAGGTATCTCAGAAGAGAGTCCAGTAGAGTGGGGGGCAGGGAATTTCAGAGGAGATGGTGAACTCATCAGGCTGATATAGGTAACATCAAGGAGTGTTTTCAAATCTAAGATGTCCTCATAGGCGCCCCGTATAAGAGGCTTGGGGAGGCTAAGCCTCCCCAGTCCCAACCACTACCTTCCCCTCCCTGTGGCAGCTTGCTCTCCTTGAAAGGCAACAATAAATCACAACCTTCCCCTCCATATGTTCCACCCGCTCACTCACTTGCTCGCTCTGCCTGCCAGCTGCAGACTCTTCAACTTCGTATCTGCAAACAATGTGAAACTGCGGGACCATAGCTCTCTAAGCGCCAGTCGCAGCAGCTCTTGATCCCGCCCTGCAATACAGGAAGTTACAACCTACTGAGCTGCTACTGGCGCACGGAGAGCTATGGTCCCGCGGTTTTCTCATTATTTGGAACTACGAAGTTTGAGAGTCAGCAGCCGGCAGGCAGAGTGAGCAAGTGAGGAAATGGGTGGGATGCATGGAGGGGACGGTATTTTGTGTTGAGTAGTAGTCTGGCAGAGCTGCCAGTGAAGGACTGAATATTGGAGGGGGGGGTAATGGTGCTGGTTGATATTGGGAGGGATGGGGGACACAGAGAAAGGTGAGGTTTTGCTGGATGGTAGGGTAAGGGAAATGAAATGAGGTAGTACTTGATAGAGGGTTGGAGGAAAGAGACTAGATGATGGTGGGAGGGGAAAGAGACAGGGGTGATGCTGGATTTTGAGGGGAGGAGAGAGATGAGGCAATATTTTGGAGGCAGATAACTCTCTTGAGTGTATTTAACTTGCATGTTACAATTATTAACAGAGATATGGGGGGGGGGGGGGGGGGGGAGGGACAAGGGCAGAGGGACATAGTGAAGGGGTCCTTCCTTGCTATGTTCAAACTGCTGACACAGGTGTTGCCACCCCAAGGATTGAAACTTGCCATGCCACATTCTATACCATTCCTACCCTGCCCTAGCCCCTCCCATTCTGCTCTATCCCCTCCCCACCCCACCCCACTCCGCCCTAGCCTCCCCAAACATCTGAGTCACCAACTGCCTATGGATGTCCTCAGGAATAGCCTGAATTAGAGGAAGTCCTGGTGCCCTTACAAATTGTGTAGGTGATCGTTTGGATTTTTGCTACAGACATACCTTCTTTCTATCAATTGATTTCAATTCAACAATGAAATCTTTTAAATCTTGGTGTGGATGTTAGCAGCTCAGTATTCAAACCCAGTATCCCGGGCATTGCACAAAGCTGATGACTAATGGCCAAAAAAAAAAAAAAAAGAGCATAGGACTGCCAACATTGTGGAATACTTCCTAGAAATTTGCTTAATGGTTGCTCAAATAAAGGCTGTAATGTGACAGTTATGGGGCTCATTTGCATGGTATGAATTGATTCCTGATAGTTTTTCTTTGAATTTTTGTTACAGCCTTATTCCATATTACTATCAGTACAACATCTAGGAACCTACAGTTATGACTTTCAGAGCTGTCCAATTCTCCATCTAGGGTTTGGATGTCTTCCAGATCCTTCTGTCTGTCCACACCTTGACTCATGCAGCAAAACACCATAGTCTGAGCTGGGTTAAGTAGCTCCATTAATATCCATTTGGCTCTGTTCGAAAACACTATGAGGCCAAACAACTTGCCTGGCTGAAATTAATTAGCAAGAGTGGAGTAAAGAGAAAATAGATCATCAATCAGCAACTTTTCCAGTTAAGGGAGAAAAACAAGCAAAGTAACAAAGAAAAGAGCTTGGCTCTGCTCTCCTCTACTCTTTTGTAAATACTTAATATTAGCAGGCACTTATAATACCTCTATGGTGGCTTCAGCATTCTCCACCCTCTCTAACCAATCTACACAAGAACGTTTTCCCTCCCCTTTTCCCAGCAGCAGTCTCTCTCTCTCTCTCTCTCTCTCTCTCTCTCCTTCTCCTCCCCAGCACCCCTCTCTCACTCACTTTCTCTCCTCCTTTTCTCATTGATCACTGTCTCCTTTCCCTGACACCCTGGGTATATCTTGTTTTCTTGCCTTCATAGCTATGTATGCTGAGAAGAACCCTAAACTGTGCCAGACCTCAGGATGCCAGTTTTAGAAGAGTTATGGAAATCACCGTACACATATAGATATCAATTTTAAAAAATCTGCTACCTATGTGTGCAGGCCCATGAAATGCTCAAATATGAAGGAAACCTGTTCTGGGTGTAGATAAGGCAGACCTTCAAGATACACGGGTAGTCCTTATTTTAGAATGAACATGCATGTATATCATGGAAAATTTCCCCATTGACATTTACACCTGATTGGGGGCATGAGTAACTGGACTATCTTCTGTATACCGAGACTGGGGGAGGGGGACAATTATGTTTACCTCTCAGACTGTGAAAACACACTCCAAATGTCCAAAATGTGAGTTTTGTGGTTTGGTTCCTTAACTGACTCCACTTGTTTATTTGTTGCATTTGTATCCCACATTTTCCCACCTATTTGCAGGCTCAATGTGGCTTACATAATTCTGCGATGGCGTTCACCAATTCTGGAATGAGAAGTACAGAGTGGTAATTGCATTAAGGATCATAAGTACATTGCATTAATTGCATTAACAACTTGTAAGTGCAATTGTAGAGAATGTACCACATGTAAGCTTCGGTGCTTCCACATGTAGGGAGCAAAATCTAGTATCTGCCTGCATCAGTGCTACTACTAAAACATACAGAGCCTTGACACCCGTTTTCCTCACCCATTTCAGTTCTGGATGACCGATGTAAAACTGGGCTTCTACTGTACTTCATCGAGGTGGGTCTTCATTTTAGGACTGGTCTTACTTTTTAACAATAACTGACAAGGTGTCTGCACACACCACCAGACAAAAACATTCCAGAACAGGGTGTGGGCAGCAGAAGGAAAGCTTTCACTTCACCATATTTTTATATAGCTGTTGTTAACAGCAAACAAGATAGACTGCAACAAAATCAAAGGTAAACTGACATGCCAGGGACAGGTATTCAGAACATAACACAAACATATATAAGCATTGCCATACTGGGACAGACCGAAGGTCCATCAAGTCCAGTATCCTGTTTCCAACAGTGGTCAATCCAGGTCACAAGTACCTGTCAAGATCTCAGAACAATAAAACAGATTTTATGCTGTTTATCCTAGAATATGCAGTGGATTTTCCCAAGTCCATTTTAATAATGGCTTATGGACTTTTAGGAAATTATCCAAACTTTTTAAAAACCTGATAAGCTAACTGCTTTTACCATATTCTCTGGCAATGAATTCCAGAGTTTAATTACTCATTGAGTAAAGAAATATTTCCTCCAATTCGTTTTAAATTTACTACTTAGTAGCTTCTTTGAGTGCCCCCTAGTTCTAGTATTTTTGAAGAGTAAACAAGTGATTCACGTCTATCCGTTCCACTCCATGCAGTATTTTATATACCTCTGTCATATCTCCCCTTGGTCGTCTCTTCTCCAAGCTGAAGAGCCCTAGCTGCTATAGCCTTTCCTCATAGGGACGTCGTCCCATCCCCTTTATCATTTTTGTCACCCTTCTCTGTACCTTTTCTAATTCCACTATATCTTTTTTGAGATGCAGTGACCAGAACTGCTTAAATTATTCAAGGTGCTGTCGCACCATAGAGTGATACAAAGGCATTGATGTATGAAAAAGCAGAAGTAGGGTTACCAAATTTGTCCTGACAAAAAAGAGGACAGCAATAGCTATGCCTTTTCCCTTTCTCCACCCCCACACCCCTCTATCATGCCCCCTTTCCACCCCCCCCATGCCACTCAGCCACCTTGACAACTCCCCCAGAGAAAGCCATCCCCTTCTGTATATTTTCCTCCCCCAAATCTTATTCCAGTCTCCCTCTACCCACCTTTTTTTTACAGCTCTTTCACTCCCCTACCCTTTACCCACATTCCACAGTCCCTCCCCTCCCCTACCTTATTGTGCCCCGGTGGTCTACAGGCCTCTTCTGGACAGGAAAGGACCTTACTCTTTCTACCTAGCAATGCTGCTACGCCACTTCAAAATGGCTGCCGAGACTTCAAGCGGTGACCTTGCAAGACTTCTGGAAGTCTCACGAGGCCGCTGCTTGAAGTCTCGGCAGCCATTTTGAAGCAGCGCTACTCTATATCTTGATAGTAGACCACTCATCAATCACTGGGCGTCACTTAGAATACGCTGGTTTGTGGTGTCTATGCTGGTTTTTTATAAAGGAAATTCCTTTTATCCTTGTCCTGATACATTATTTATTACCGCTCCTATTCGATGAAGATATAGACTAGCCCCTGACGCAGCCCTATTGTTGGGCGAAACATGGCCTGTGTCAGGCATTTGTCTTACATACGGTATCTTCAATAAAGTTTTTTGGCTGTTATATTGATCTGCTAGTTTATTTTCCAATATGTTAACCCTAAGCAGAAGGTACTGTCATGACTCATGAGATGAAGATGATGAAGCCTCTGTCACTCTAACCTTTTCCTCTTTTCAGCTTCCATAAGTCCTGGTCCTTTCAGTCTGAGCACTGTCTCTTATTTAGCAAGGAGGGCCCTCAACTGCTCATTATGCAGAGAAGTTGCAAAATGGAGTGTTTACTGAACTCATTTCATGGGTGAGATAAGCAGGGAATAACTCCAGAGGAGTAGATAATGCACACATTATAGCTTCCCCTTTTACTGTGAAATTGGGAATTAAATATTTTTCAAGGAAGGGAAGGTCTGTGCTGTTCTTATTTCCAGGCCCAGCACCTGTAGCCTGAAATGTACCATCCTTCCAGCATAGTTTCTCTCTGAGCTAAAATGGGGTGAAATGAATGCAAGCCTGCTGATTTTTTTTTATCACAGGAGCCTCTTGCCCTCCCCTCTGCCCAGATGATTCCTATCTCAGTTAGGTTTGCTGGTCCATAAACATCATTACTTCAACTTCCCACTCTGCAGTGCTGGCCCACTACATTAGGGCAGAGCTGCTGTTTGAACAGTACAAATGTTTCCACTAGTTGGAAAATCCGTGCCTGCCACTTTAAAGCGATAGAGTACATCAATCAGTTTTATCATTTGGCCCAATGACATTGTCATAGAGCAGAATGCCCAGCTCTGACATGGGGCACTGACATAATGTAACTCTCGGTCTCGCTCAGGGATATTTAAAGCCATATGCACCTAATTCTAGTTCATTTTATGGTACTCCTGTGTGACCTATTCTTCAAATCGGCCAGCTGGAGAAGTCATACTTTTTTTTTTTTAATTTTACAGTCGCCTGTCCTCAGTTTCATATCACCCTTTAAACACTAACTCTGGACCACTATCATGGGAGTATTTCAGTCTGTGTTTGAAGCATAGAGCCTTATCGCAACAGATCTGGAATGCTTTTATTCATAGGACCCATAGTATGACTGCAGGGTCAGTCTGCTTAGATACAGACAGCAGCAGTTAGCATTTTGCTGAGGACTACTGGCAGTATCCCCAGATATTCAATGCTGGGCATTGAATATCCGGACAGACGCGACCGGAGAAAATTTATCTGGTTAAGTGCGATATTCAGCACTTAACCTGTTAAAGTGAACCACATAAAGAGAGGACTGTGTTTTGTGCGGTTCTATTTATGTGGCAATCCTAGCTGGTTAAGTGCTGAATATTGGTATTTAACCAATTAAGTGCTGACTCCGCCCCCTGACTGCCCATACAATTGCAGGTTACAGTTTAGGTGCGTACATTCAGTGGTGCTATCTTAATAGGTGTTGCTGAATGTCTGCAGCTAGCCCTGGATAATCGATTTAAATGGCCAGGAGCCATTTCTGGCAGTTTAAATTGCTTTCAATATTGACCTCATACATATAAAGAGCAACAAACAAGCTGTAGGGGACAACTTTGCACTGGAGTAACTTAATAAATTTCAGACTACAGAGTTGCATGGGACAGACATCTAACCCGCCCCCACCCATCTCCACCAGAATCTAACCCATCCCCGTTGGAATCTTACCCGCCCAACCCATCCCCGCAAGAATTTAACCCGTCCCCACCCATCCCTGCAAGAATGTAATGGTACCTAAAAAAAATTCAAGTCGGCTTTCTGTGTCTTTCTGGGTTTGAGCCTCAGCACAGCAGGCAAGGAAGGAACGGAAGTTCAAACTTGGAACACTCTGGTGCACACATGTAAGACTCGTCTCTGATTCGCTGGCACTATGTGCTGAGAGGTTACCACTCGCATGCGCCAGTGGACCAGGTGACTTCTTATGCTCATGCCTGTATCAGAGCTGAGGCCTGCGCATCAGCCCAGGAGCATAATGGAAGACTTTCCGCATCTCCGTTGTTAAAACAAGGAGGAGGTGGAGGAGATGAAACTCAAAGAACTTGGTTCTTGGTAGGTGAGAGGCTGGTGCAGGTGCAGCTTACACTTCCCCCGGGAACCCCACAGGAACTATTTCTGTCCTCACGGGAACCCCGCAGGAACTGCTTTTGTCCTTGCAGCCCTGGAGGGGATTCCCGCAGGATTCCCACAAACCCTGTTCCCGTGCAGGTCTCTATTTCAGACTAGCAGTCAAGAGCTATCCTCATTCTACTCTTATTGACTATAATTAGCTAAGCAGTTGTTCAGAGCTGCCGAAAGAAGCTCCAGGCTTCCTAAAGCTGCTCTTCAGAAAGGGAGAAAGTATGATGAGTTTTTTTTTAATTATTTGATTCTAGCAAGGCATTATTTAAAGGAACTTGGTATGAGAGTATGTCCTTACAAAGGCAGGAGAATAAGCCATCCTCTGGTTTGGAAATCATAGAGGAGCCCCCCCCCCCCCCCAAGGCCACCAAAGTGAACTAGCAGAGAGGGTCTCAAAAGATTCTAGAGATGCATGTGTATTCACAAACCTTCCAGTCAATATTCAGCTGGCTATTTAGGCCCGGATATGTCCAGGCACTGCCATTGAATACCCGGTTTAGGGGTGATATCTGGAAATTATGAGGGTTCAGCTGATATTCAGTGCTGTACCCACATCGCTAATCAGGCAAAGTTAGAACTGCTATTTATCTGGTCCTACTTGTCCAGTAAACTATGTGGGCACCTTCACTAAATATCACCTGCAAAACTTCCAGGACCTCCACAACTCCACCCCTGGACCACCCGGCACTGCCACAACAATCATAGAGGATATTCAGTGGTACTGTCTGATTAAGTACTGCCTAATATCCCCTCCTGAGGTTCTCAGTGCAATTTAAACAAGCAGGAGCCCCACTTGCCCGGATAATTGTTTGGAATATCAGGTCCCTTCTTTAGAGTTCAAATACAGTAAGAAAAAGCCAACTTCTTAGCCTTCTCCTTGAGAAAAGTGTTAAGATGTATCTGCTGACTTGGGACAACAGGATGCAGAACAGTAAACACCGTACGTGCAGGTGGAATCACTCTGCAATATATTTTTCTTTGTGATTTTTCTTTCTTTATCAGTAAAATAGTGTTTCTCAAATCTGGAAGGTCAAAGAGTGGTCCTGGAAGAAATCTCTTTGCAACGCTGGCAGAAAATCGCAGAGAGAGGGGGAAAAAAAATCCATTTCCACTTGACTCAGCAGGCACGCGAGAGACCTTCTCAGAAACAGAGATTAATTTAGCCAGAAGGAGAAGCGTAAAAAAAAAAAATGAGAAAGAGAGAGGGAGAACGTGGTTATGAGAGACAGAGCAAGAAAGTTGTACAGGGTAACACGGGGGGCAGGTTGTGGTGTGGGGAGCAAGACAGCAGTCTCTTTAATAAGACCCTGGAGTGTCTTGCAGAAAATTAATCGTTCAGGTTGTTAAAACACAGATGCTAAACTGCAGAGTCAGTGGGAAGAGAGCTATGAAGGAACAAAGACAGCCAGTGGCACTCAGGCTACTCCACAGAGGTGTGTGTGCCATCAGCAAGGGAGTTCAAGTCCCTGACATGGCAATAAGCATATATGAGCTATGTACTTTATTTTCTCTTTTTGCTTCTAAGTCTGTCAAGGATCCTCCTTGCACTGTGTAAAGGGTCTGTAAGCAACTTCTTCTAGCTGCTGGCTGGGATTATAAGAATGACTCCCCCCCCCCTCCCTCCCAACCTCCAGGTTTGGTGTGTAGAGGAGGAGAGCATTATTTGGATAAAATGAACTGCACATAGTTCTGGATGTTGTATGCCACCTGGGGATCTAATATGATCAGTGTGATATATAAATGTAGCAAACAAAAGAGATGCAAAGTGGCAGGAGTATGCCGAACCTGCAAAGTGATGCTAGCGCTGTTCGCCAGACAGAAAGAATGCCTGCAAATTCGGACTAGAGCAGAGTTTCTCAACCTTTTTTTCTCTCGTGACACCCCTGACAATGTTCATGTGTGTGACGCACTGAATGCTAACATTCATAGCAAAACAGAAAACAGGGTAGGATTAAATGACCATTTTTCTCAATGGAGAAGAGTGAATAGTGGAGTGCCACAGGAGTTTGTGCTGGGACCGGTGTTATTTATAAAATGATCTGGAAAATGGAACAACGAGTGAGGTGATTAAATTTGTAGATGACACAAAACTATTCAAAGTTGTCAAAATGCATGCGGATTGAGATAATTTTCAGGAAGACCTTAGGAAACTAGAAGACTGGGCATCCAAATGACAGATGAAATTTAATTTGGACACATGCAAATTGATGCACATTGGGAAGAATAATCCGAATCATAGCTACCTGATGCTAGAATCCACCGTAGGAGTCAGCACCCAAGAAAAAGATCTAGGTGTCACTCTAGACAAGACACTAAAATCTTCTGCCCAGTGTGTGGCAGCGACCAAAAAAGCAAACAGCATGCTAGGAATTATTAGGAAGGAGATGCAAAATAAGACAAAGAATTCTATAATGCCTCTGTATCACTCCATGGTGTGACCTCACCTTGAGTATTGCATTCAGTTCTGGTCTCTGTATCTCAAAAAAGATATAGCAGAATTAAAAAAAAGGTTCAAAGAAGACGACCGAAATGATAAAGGAAATGGAACTCTTCCCATATGAGGAAAGGCTAAAGGGGTTAGGACTCTTCAGCTTGGAAAAGAGAAGGCTGAGGGAAGATATAATTGAGGTCTACAAAATCCTGAGTGGTGTAGAATGGGTAGAAGTGAATCCATTTTTCACACTTTCAAAAAGTACAAAGACTAGGGGACACTCGAGGAAGTTACATGGAAATACTTTTAAAACAAATGGGAGGAAATATTTTTTTCACTCAAAGAATAGTTAAGCTCTGGAACTCTTTGCCGGAGGATGTGGTAATGGCAGTTGATGCATCTGAGTTTAAAAAAGGTTTAGGCAGGTTTCTGGAGGAAAAAGTCCATAGTCTTTTATTCAGATGGACATGGGGAAGCCACTGCTTGCCCTGGGATTGATAGCATAAAATCTTGCTACTATTTGAGATTCTGCCAGGTATTTCTGACCTGGATTGGCCGCTGTTGGAAACAGGATACTGGGCTGAATGGACCAGAGGTCTGACCCAGTATGGCTATGAAAGGGAAATATAAAATATTTTTAAACAGAATTTACTTTTTGTTTTATAGATAAAATGGTGAGGTAGCCATGTCATTCCACTTTTAAATGTAATAAATATGAATAAAAAAGAATATAAGATGGTACTTTTAGTATTGGATTAACTTAATACATTTTCCTTCAGATTCTAAATATGGCAACTAGAGTCTTGCATGCATAACCGATTTGTGCATGGAACTTACTTGGGTAACAAGCTCTGATAATCAGCTCTGATAATTGGACACTAACAAGCAATTATTAGTAATAATTGGCACTACTTAGGATTTATGCACAGGGCTGCAGAAAGTGGGGTGGCAGGAGGGGCAAGATTTCCCAGGCCTGGCCTCCAAGGGGAGCTTGGTGCTGCTTCCATATTTGCAGAGCTTCCAGTGGCAGGCAAAAGAAGGCTGCATTGGTCCAGTGACATCATGTCTCCAGCTTGTGGGCCGGCCGGGACCTGTTGCGTTAACGCATTGTCTTCTTTCCTAAGTTCCTTAGCAATACCCATTTTAGTGGGGTATTACACGGATTATGTTCAGTTTGATGTTGAGTGGAGGAATTTTTGTGAGGAATCACTTAATCAAATAGCCCTTAAGGACTAGTATATATGACGCCTAAAAAATCGGCGCTGAAATGAAATTCACCTAAGCGTATTCTATAAAGAGTACCTTAATTTGGGCATACTTTATAGAATAAGCCAAAATTTCCACACAGTATATAGAATACACCGAACGTTGCTCCGCATGACTAAATTTAGTCATGGGCAGTTATGCCAAGTAAAACGGTGTAAATCTCGATGCCTAAATTATGCATGGACCAGGTATATTCTATAACAATGTGCATAAATTTTAGAAATGCCCATGACCCACCTATACCATGCCCATGGCCACACTCACTTGTCAACTATGCGACTTAGAATTTACACACACCACGTTACAGAATATGCTTAGAAATTTCTGTATTTAAATTCTATTTAATGCCAATTAGTGCTGATAATTGGTTGTTAACATCCAATTATCAACACTGATTAGCTGTGGATTACATTTCAATTGCTGTGTAGAAAGCTCGACGCGATTTATAGAATTTCAGGGTAAACGTATGAAATCAAATATTACTTATCAAAGTGATGAATGACATGACTAAGAGCTACTTGCTTTGAAACAATCATATAGAAAATTAGAAAGGAAATGAATGAAATCAGCTGATCCAGATATTGAAAAGGAATGAGATCAGCGATTCACAAGTACAAATCAGTTTTGACTTGTGAATCGCTGATCTCATTCCTTTTCACTATCTGGATCAGCTGATTTCAATCATTTCCTTTCTAATTTTCTATATGATTGTTTCAAAATCAGTTTTGACTTCAAAGAGAAAACTGTGGTATTCTAAATTAATAGGATCTGATATTGGAAATGTTAAAGCTCTTTCAGCTGATAACTAAACTAACTGATATTACTTGATTTTCTCAGCCACAACGAGATGCCGTTCCTTCAGCTGCTGAATCGACAACCTTTTTTCAGTTCAAAATTGTTAGCACAAGAGCTTTATTTACTAATACAGTTTGTCAGATGACGGTGAAATTGTTACCATTCAAACAGAAACTGCAGGAGATAGGATCTGGTCTGAATTTTCTCCTATTGATTGGAACATATTCTGTTCATTATTTCTAAAATATTGCAAATCACAGTCCATCTTAAATGTCTTCATCTTCATCAAAATTTTTGTGCTGTTTATATGAATGGATACAATCCTCTCTCATGGCAGAGATGTTTAGAAGATCAGAGGAGATTATTATTGCACACTAACAGGATGAAACAAGAGAGCACCACATCAAGTGCCTGTTATGGACGTAAAAACTGGCAGGAATCCTGCTCCCCTGGTTGAACATTGTAGGCTGTTTGAACATAAATTTTGAAGAAACTGAGATGTTTCTCTTTAGACCATGAGCCAGTTTAGATTATAAAGAAGAGAGAGGCAAGATGGATTTATAGAATAGCACTCTGTGCTTTTTTTCGGTTCCCAAATTTTAGCGCTTTTCACTGTATTTAGTCCTTAAGGGTCCTTTTACTAAGCTGCGGTAAAAGGGGACTGCGCTAGCATCAGTGTGTGTTTTTTGATGTGCGCTGAGGCACCCTTTTACCGCAGCGGGTAAAAGGCTGTCCATTTTGGGAAAAAGAATGGCCGCGTGGTAAGTGAACCACTTACTGCTCAGTCCATTTCGGCGGTGAGAACTTACCGCCTCCCACTGAGATGGCGGTAAGGGCTCCTGTGCTAACCCAGCAGCTAAGTTCGGCGCTACAAAAATGGGATATACTTTTGTAGCGCCAGTGGCGTACCGAGGGCGGGGCGGGTGGGGGGCGGTCAGCCCCGGTGCATGCCACTGGAGGGTGTGCAGAAAGCAGCCGCGCGGCTGTTGGATCTGATGGTTCCCTGCTCCCTTTGCCCCGGAACAGGTTACATCCTGTTCTGGGGCAGAGGGAGCAGGGAACCTGCTGAACCGATAGCCGCGCGGCTTCTCCCAGCAGGTAAGAATGCACCGGGGGGGGGGGGGTGTTGATGCGCCGGGGAGTTGTGCTGCACTCGGAGGGGGGGACAGACGCCACTGCACCGGTGGGGTTGTGTGCACAGCGGCGATCCACCCCAGGTGGCAGCCGACCAAGGATCACCACTGGTGCACGCTAGGGGTGGGAACAACTTCCAGGCTCCTGCAGTACTTCCGGACTGGCGCGCAGCAATAAGCCTGTGGTGGGCTTATTGCTGTTTAGTAAAAAGGCTTCTTTATGCACAAAATAATCTAACATGCAAGTGTGTTAAGGCATTTTGCAGTAGTTTGCCTTTTATCATGTGGTAAACTGTACGTTAATAAACTTGTCTTAATTTCTCTCTCAAGGAAATGTTATCCAGGTAGTACGTTATACTTATCATGTGCTAACTGGATAATGCACAGTTAAGACAGGACCACTTAGGGATGAATTCTATATATGGCGCCAAAAATTGCGCTATTCTATAAGCCACACTTAAAGTTGGACGTGATTTATAGAATAGCACTTAAGCACAGGGGTTGCACGTAATTTAGGGCAGCATCGTTATACCAATGAAAATGGGGTGTCCATGCCCGTGCCTAAATTAGCGTGCGTAACTGCGTTGCTACACTTGTGCATGTAACTGGAAACTACACCTACGCTGTGCCCCAAAACACCCAGGACCCTCCCATTTCCGTGCCCCCTTTTTGGGCCATGTTGTAAAATTTAGGTGCGGATCAATCAGTGCCAATAATTGCTTGCTAAAAGCCATTATGACACTAATTGGCTCGTTATTCAATTAATTGTGCACACAAATTGGGTACAAGTCCAAATTTGCATGCACAATTTTGGTGCTTTTATAGAAATAAGGGATTGGTGTGCTATTGGAAACATTAACATGCAACCTGAATAAACAAATACTATGAATTGCTCTGCTAGTGCAGTAGAAATCAGCTGGCGGTAAATGCCGAGACGTCCATAGGAATATAATGGGCATCTCAGCATTTACCGCCAGCTGATTTCTACCATGAGCTAAAAACATTACCGTGCTTAGTAAAAAAAAAAAAACCCTTAGATTGCTACTAACGTGCCCTAAAATCCCCCATTAAGCTGCGTTAAATGCAACTTTTAATGTACTCTAGTAAAAGGACCCTTTGATTTTAAGGGAACTGATTTGCTACTCAAGTTAGGAGTGATTTGTTGCTGTTTTAAAAAAAAAAAAAGTGTTATAAGGACCACAGCCAAGCAATGCAGAGCTGGCTCAGGACTCAACGCCATCCAAAGGCAGAAGGCTGCAATTAACCCCAGTTATGTTTCACTTCTCAGAGCAGGAAAACCTAATAATGTTTTATTAAACTTGTAGCCAGTCCACCAGTGACAATTAGCAAATTATTTATTTCACCTTACTGTAAGGCCATAGGAAATAAAAATGTAAATCTGTACTCATAATAACTGGGCAGGACACGTAAGTGCAATTAAGCAAGGTTCCCTTGCCAGAGCCCTTTACTGCTTCATTACCCTGCGGATTTAGGATAAGGACTTGATGTCACCTGCAGACAGTTCTGGGAACATGGTGTCTATAATCCCTCTGTAACTCAAGGGCACTTTGCTAATCAGATCACCCAGTACTCAGTTTTAGATCATTAATGTTAATTAGGGCTGGTAGGGTAACACTGTGGTCACAAAAACCTGACAAGTCCTATAGGTCCTCATATCTAGCACCTGTGTGACCTTGAGCAAGTCATTTAACCTTCCACTGCTCAAACTGAGGAGGGGAATATGTTTTTGAAAGTGTGTGAATATTATATTGAAGTGCACTAGCAGGTTTGTAAAAGCAGTAAAAATTAATAAATATCTAAATCTGGCACCATGATGCACCATGACAGTGAGGATGTTGTCTCTGTGGCCTGCTATGGCATTTCTGTGGTAAGTGACACAACATGTCATCAATCAATCTATATATGAAAATTACACACCACCAGCACACAACCACAGGGGGAGGGGGGGGGGGAATAGGGGAAAGAGGGAATGTTGGTTGTGTAGCTGGACACAGAATTAAGTATCATTATGATTCAGGCACTGGAAAGGCAGACCTAACATGGGGTCCTTTTACAAAGTTGTGGTAAAATTGGCCTTAGCGGGCCCTTACACAGGTCTTTTCCATGCACTAAGGCCATTTTTACCACAGCGGTATAAAAAACCCCCAATCTTGTATTTATTTCATTAATGGCTGTGTATTAATGTAAAAAAAAAAAACACAACTCAATGGAGGCAACCATATGAAGATTTAGATTAAAATATTTCCAGCTGCTTTTGTCGCCTCCACTGTGTTGTCTTTTTTGGTGTTTGGCTGTGGATTGTGGTTCTTCTGTGTTCTGCTTGGGTGCTAATGTTGCCATTAGCGTGCGTGCAGCCATTTTTAAAATTACCACAGGAGCACCTACTGCCACCTACTTCGTAGGCCTCAAGGGGTGAATTCTATAAATCACGCCTAAAAAATCAGTGCCAAAAAATGCTTAAAGCCGTGCCTACAATTGTAAGCCATGCATAAATTTAGGTGCTTCCATTTGCACCAACGAAAATGTGGTGCAAATGTCCATGCCTAAATTTAGGTTTGGAACCCCCTTATTCTATAACAGGGAAAGGGAAATGGGACTTGATATACCACCTTTTTGAGGTTTTTGCAATTACATTCAAAGTGGTTTACATATATTCAGGTACTTGTTTTGTACCAGGGGCAATGGAGGGTTAAGTGACTTGTCCAGAGTCACAAGGAGCTGCAGTGGGAATTGAACTCAGATCCCCAGAATGAAAGTCCACTGCACTAACCACTAGGCTACTCCTCCACTCCATGGTCAACTGGAATCCATGCCAATGTTCTGCCCCGATATGCCCATGACCCTCCCATTTCCATGCCCCCTTTTCTGGGCCATGTGTAAATTTAGGCACAGATCATGCGTCTAAATTTACACATGTACATGTTAATTGATTTCAATTAGCGCCAATAATTGCTTATTAAAAAGCCAGTTATTGGCACTAATTGACTCTTGCACCCAAATTTGTACATCCAATTTTTGGCAACTTGTATAGAATTAGAGGGTAAGGGCTCCCGTGATATCTGTGTACCAACAAGTTAGGTCGTGGTAACGGAATGCTTCAAATATTACTTATAAATTAGGGATCTTCAACCTTATAATCAACCCATCAACAAAACTATAACTTTATAAAAAAAAAGGTTTACATAGTATAATCAACAAAGAGAAGTGGGTAAAAAAACCAGGAATCCCAGAGACTGGATTTCAGTAAAATGAAGTAAAATTTATTGAACAATATATTGACTTGACACAACGTTGTGTTTCGGCCAAAAGGCCTACATCAGGAGTCTAAGTGCTGTAGCAGAAAGCAAATGACGATGATCCAGAGTGAGCAATGCTGGAAAATTGCAGTCTGTATTTTGATGGTCTTGAAAAAGATCTTTGAATCAGAGTATTAACCAAATCACTCGCGTGAGCGTCTGACCAACTCACCACTCACAAATATATTAAATAGAATCAGCCTTAGTACTGATGCCTGAGGCACTCCACTATTCACCTTTCTTTCCTCTGAGTGAATTCCATTTACCACTGCCCTCTGTTATTTGTCAGGCAACTAGTTTCTAATCCAGTTCACCACTACGGGCTCTAACTTCAGCCCACTTAATGTATTACAAACGGCATAAAACACCGCTGCACTGCTAATTCACGGAAAATCTTGTTACAACAGTGCCATGCCACTACTCCAGGCCTTACATGGTCTTCTAGTCAAGGCAAGAATTACCTTCAAGCTATGTATACTCATCTACAAAATCATATTTGGTCTAGCTTCAAGATTAACATGGCAGACCTAATAACCTCTACCAATGCGCTACATACAGACAGAATCAAGAAACTACCTTAATCTGTGCGCTGAGGGTATTCTTTCATGGTACCTGGAGGGGCATAATCGAACGCGCCGGCCAAATTGATGGCCGGCCATCTTCGGGGCCGGCTCCGCGAGGGGGCGGAGTCAAGCATATTTTCGAAATACGCTTGGCGCCTGCCAAACGCTCGCCAGGTTTACAGCAGGATCGCCGGGTTTACATGAGATGGTCGGCTTCGTTTTCCAGCCATAATGGAAACCGGGCCCGGCCATCTCAAACACGGCGAAATGCAAGGCATTTGGTCGTGGGAGGAGCCAGTATTTGTAGTGCACTGGTCCCGTTGACATGCCAGGACACCAACCGGGCACCCTAGGAGGCACTTAAAAAAATTAAAAAAAATAGCTTCCAGGTGCATAGCACCCTTACCTTGGGTGCTGAGCCCCCCAAATCCCCCCCAAAACCCACTCAGCACAACTCTACACCATTACCATAGCCCTAAGGGGTGAAGGGGGGGCACCTACATGTGGGTACAGTGGGTTTTGGTTTTTTTTTTTGGAGGGCTCAACATTAACCACCACAAGTGTAACAGGTAGGGGGGGGGGGGATGAGCCTGGGTCCACCTGCCTGAAGTGCACTGCACCCACTAAAAACTGCTCCAGGGACCTGCATACTGCTGTCAAGGAGCTGGGTATGACAGTTCAGGCTGGCATACAGGCTGGCAAAAAAGGGGGGGGGGGGTTGGGGTGGGAGGGGGTTGGTGACCACTGGGGGAGTAAGGGGAGGTGATCCCCGCTTCCCTCCAGTTGTCATCTGGGCAGTTGGGGCACTTTTTTCAGACTTGGTCCTAAAAATAAATGGACCAAGTCCGGCCGGCAAAATGCTCGTTTGAGCTGGCCATTTTTTTTCTTTATAAGGTGAAGCCAGCCATCCCGTAACCATGCTCCCGCCCCGTACCGCCTTCACTATCCTACCAACATGCCCCCTTGAAGGTTGGCTGGCGCCACAACGAAAAAGCAGTTGGGGGCCAGCCAAAATCGGCTTTTGATAATACCGAATTGGCCGGAATCAGGAGATTGCCGGCGATCTCCCGATTTGTGTCGGAAGATCGCTGGTGATCCCTTTCGAAAATGAGCTGGCTGGGCACCCTGATTCTTTTATAGAATAATGCCTAAGTTGGCATTTGGATGCTAGCATTTAGCGCCAACACTTTCACCATGTAAATGTTAGCGCCTAGATGTTGGCATGCAGGTGGAGGAGTGGCCTAATGGTAAGTGCAGTGAGCTTTGATCCCGGCAACCTGGGCTTCACTCCCACTGCAACACCTTGTGTCCTTGGGAAAGCCACTTAACCCTCCATTGCCCCAGGTACAAAAATGTAGGGACCCTTTACTAAAGGGTTGCCGTGCGGTAACCCAGAACTAAATGGGAGGCATGCACTGCCCGATTACCGCCGGGTAACCCCCTGAGGAAATATTTGTTCAATATTTTCACTAGCATCAGAAATGGCGGATGCTGGGGTTGGATCTACTGCTGGAACCCACACTGGGCTGGCGATAGTTCTAGATTGCCGCATTGCAAGCCTGCTGCCATGCAGCAACTCTAGTAAAAGGACCTCTTAAACGGTTAGTGCCGAACTGAAAACCATTTATTTTGGGGGCATTCCGGGAGGGAAGTTGGCACTTGGTCAGTTAAGTGCCGATATTAAACACTTAACCAGCCAGGTTAACCACATAAACAGAACCACATAAAAGTCAGTCCTATCTTTATGCAGTAACCCAGTGAGCGAGTGGCCTAGTGGTTAGAGCGCCAATCTTGTAATCCAGAGATGGCCAGTTCAAATCTCACTGCTGCTCCTTGTGATCTTGGGCAAGTCACCTAACCCTCCATTGCCCCAGGTACAAACCTAGATTGTGAGCCCTCCTGCGACAGAGAAATATCCAGTGTACCTGAATGTAACTCACCTTGAGCTACTACTGAAAAAGATGTGAGCAAAATCTAAATAAATAAATAAAAATAAACCCATAGTCATTTAAGTGCTGAATATCATACTTACCCAGCTATTATTAGCCAGCTCCAGAAACACGGAAATTCACTTGCTGGTACCTGGACTTAGCTCGTCATTGAATTTCCAGATTTAATGCTGGCTGTGTTCAACAAAATGCTGATTGCAGCCAGCTGAATATCAGCCTACAATAACTACATAACTAGCTAAAAAAATATACACACGAAAATTACTTTATACTATTACCCAATCACTACAACTGAGGACAACAGAACAAAATGCAAAAAGGAAAACAACAATTTTGCTGATACACTTGACTGTATTTCAAAGTGACACACAAGCATCAAACAGCACAGTCAGTAGACTTTAGCAGCTGTTGCCAATTGCCATTAAGCACAAAGGCAGATTCAGAGCTCTATTTTTACAATCACCGGTCTATTGACACAGTGCAAGTATTTTTATATAAACATCAATAATGGAGAAAAAGAACATTGCATCCAAGCCCAAAAATAGTTAAAAAGGACTTATCAGAAAAGCAAAAGAAAAAAGAAAAGCTTTCAGCAATGGAGCAAAACTCTATGCAAACTCTTGTGCGCCAATCAAGACATTTTTTAAACTTTGAGGGATCTTAACCTCACGTCATATAAGTACGATCAATAAACCAATAGCCATTGCTTCTTTGTGATCTTTGAGCATAAAATCCAAAGAGAATTCAGTCAATTACTCCGTAAAAAATGTCCATCATTAAACTAATCCTAACCTGGATTTATAGTCATACAATAATACCAAAATACCCAAGCTGTCCCCTAAGGGATCAGTGCGCAGTGGTACTGTTCCCTCTAAACTGAGCAGGGGTCCTCCACCAACTGTCCTGCCAGTGGGAGGTGCTGTTTTACTATCACTATTTTCAATAGGGAAAGGCAAGGTAGGACCCTGTCTGTCTCTGGCAAGTGAAAGCACAATATTGAGGCCCCCCCCCCCCTCACAGGTAGCAATGCAGTTGGAGGGCTCACACTCAGTTTAGAGGGAACAGTGCACAGCAGTGGATAAGCGTGGGGTTCAGTACCCATTTAAATATGACTGCATGAAACTTGTCTGGGTAGATTTAGGACAACTCCACATGTTCAACTGGTTAATGTTGAATGTGCTATTGGCTAAATGTGAAAAGCACACCCTTTGTGTGCCACTAGGACGTTGAAATCTTCAGCTCAATGTTCTGCGGCGGCTAAGAAGGCGAACAGAATGTTGAGTATTATTAGAAAAGAGATGGAAAACAAGCATGAGGATGTTATAATGCCATTACATCGCTCCATGGTGCGACCGCACCTGGAGTATTGTGTTCAGTTCTGGCCACCTCATCTCAAAAAAGATATAAAGGAATTGGAGAAGGTGCAGAGAAGGGAGACAAAAATGATAAAAGGGATGGGACTACTACCCTATGAGAAGAGGTTAAGATGGCTAGGACTCTTTAGCCTGGAGAAAAGGCAGCTGAGGGGTAATATGATAGAGGTCTACAAAATAATGTGTGGGGTAGAGCGGACAGATGTGACGCGTTTGTTTACACTTTCTAACAATAATAGAACCAGGGGACACAAGATGAAATTAGAATGTGGTAGGTTTAAAACAAATCGGAGAAAGTTTTTCTTTACTCGGCGCGTAGTTAGACTCTGGAACTCATTGCCGGAGAAGGTAGTGATGGCAGCTGGCCTTGCTGAGTTTAAAGGGGGTCTGGACAGATTCCTGAAGGAAAAGTCCATTGATCATTATTAAATTTTGGGGTTTTGCCAGGTTCCTGGGGCCTGGATTGGCTGCTGTCGGAGACAGAGTGCTGGGCTTGATGGACCTTTGGTCTTTTCCCAGCGTGGCAGTGCTTATGTACTTATGTACTAGATCTGTATGCAAGCCCACAGATTCTATATTTAGCGCTCAAAGTTGCACGCCCAACTTTGTTTGCACTTCCGAGATGCATGCACAAGTAAATTGGATAATGAGCTCTGAACTGTCAAAAATAGGGTGCTGACAAGCAATTATTGATGTTAATTGACAGTCATTAAAATTTGCTGACGCATCTGGATGTGTGTTATTCTATAAGGCATGCCACCTAACTCGCATGGCATGTATCTCAAAAGGGGGTATGGCCATGAGCGTGTCAGAAGCATCTGAAGAGTTGTGCATGGAATTGCACAACACTGCCTAACCACAGCTAACTTGAGTACCAGGATTCATACCAGGATTTAGCAGGTGTAAATCTGGCACTCAAAAGTTAGGCACAGGATCTGCACTATATTGGGGCCGATACTGAGATGACGGGAGGGAGCCTGGCTAAGTCTGGTGGTTGGTGGCGAACCTGGAAATTCTGTGCCGGGGCTGTATCCGGCGACCGGCATTGAAATTCTGGGGGGTTTTGGGCACTAAAACATTGCCAGTTAAGCTGATATTGATTGGCTGACCGGATACGTTATAGCAGCCAAAGGTAGACCTGATATTTATTTATTTGTTACATTTAGATCCCACATTTTCCCACATATTTGTAGGCTCAATGTGGCTTACATAGTACTGGAGAAGCATTATAGACTCCGGTGTAAACAAATACAAAGTGATGTTGTGGTAAGATAAAGTTCATGTGGCACAGCCACACTAGGGAATCGTACAACGGAAGAGTTGTGTAATGTCCATTACGTTCTTTAGTTTTGTTGTGTTGCAGAGATCAGGCATATATGTTGGATCGGTAGGGTATGCCTTTTTAAACAGGTTAGTTTTTAGTGTTTTCTGGAAGGTTATGTGGTTGTTCGTAGTTTTCAAGGCTTTTGGTAATGCGTTCCACAGTTGTGTGCTTATGTAGGAAAAACTGGACGCGCAAACTGATTTACGCAGGTCTATCTGGCCGCTAAACGTAGCTGATCAGCCAGTAAATATTGGCACTAACCAGCTATGCCATGCGACACAGCTGGTGACTGAGCAGTCGCTAACCTTCACATTCTATATAGCGTGCCTAGAGACTGACACCTAAATCCAAGTGTATTCTATAACAATGCGCAGAACTTAATTGGCTTAACAAGTAATCAGTGTTGATAACAGCTCTTAACAAGCAGCAATGAGCACTAATTGGGAATAATTAGAATTTAGGTGCACAATTCGCTAACTGCATTCTGTAATGCAGTATACCTAACACGTGTAGGCAAAAAGGGGAGTGGTTATGAGCAGGGAAATGGGGTTTTGTGGGCATTCCAAAATTTGTGCATGTAGTTATAGAATATGGCCCAGTGTGTGTAAATCTATGCACCAGGATTGAAGCCATGTTTTCGTTGGTATAAATGGAGACATATAGTTTTAGTCGCTGAAATATCAACTAATCATATTCTATATACCATGCCTAAATCTAGGCACCGCTTTTACAAAGCGCTTAGATGGCACTGATTTCCACGCTAATTTTTTTAGGCGCCTTATATAGAATCTCCCCCTAAGCAGTAATATTCAGCTAAGATAGCTGGCTATCTCACATTGAATATTAGCGCTTAGCTGGCTTTAAGCTATTTAACCAGCCAGGAGTTTAGATTTAGATTTATTATTTATAACCCGCTCTTACCCAGGGCGAGGTACAACGTACATGATAAAATACATATAATATATAAAACAAAACTTAGCAAAAAATCACTTTTTGACCTACTTCATAGTTCATAAACAGACAATCAAAATGTCCAAAGTTTCCGCCTTGTACTTGTCCAACAAATGCAGAAAAGGCCAAGCACAACAAATATGCCTTTAATTGACATTTAAATGCCAACAAATGAGTCTCATGCTTAGTTTTAAATATCGGCCGGTATTCTATATAAGACGTTCACCCTTTGTAAAATAGATTTTTTTCAGCACCTAAGTTTTGCCACCATTTATTGAATAATTTCCATAGTGAATTTGTGCAGTTACCAGGTTTAACTGGGCTGAAGGGAGAGGGGATTTTTAACCAATTCAATTTCATAGTAACATAGTAAATGACTGCAGATAAAGACCTGTACGGTCCATCCAGTCTGCCCAACAAGATAAACTCATTTACATGGTATGCGATACTTTATAGGTATACCTGAGTTTGAATTGTCCTTGCCATTCTCAGGGCATAGACTGTAGAAGTCTGCCCAGCACTCTTCTTCCACTTAAAATTTACACTCAAGCCCATCCCTATCTATTCAGTCACAATCAGGGCGTAGACCGTAGAAGTCTGCCCAGCATTGGTTTTGCTTCCCAATTACCAGCGTTGCCACCCAATCTCCACTAAGATTCCATGGATCCATTCCTTCTAAACAGGATTCCTTTGTGTTTATCCCACACAAGTTTGAATTCCATTACCATTTTCATCTCTACCACCTCCCGCGGGAGGGCATTCCATGTATCCACCACCCTCTCCGTGAACAAATACTTCTTGACATTACTCCTAAGTCTGCCCCCCTTCAACCTCAATTCATATCCTCTAGTTCTACCGCCTTTCCGTCTCTGGAAAAGGTTTGTTTGTGGATTAATACCTTTCAAATATTTGAACATCTGTATCAGGTCACTCCTGTTTCTCCTTTCCTCCAAGGTATACATGTTCAGGTTGGCAAGTCTCTCCTCATACGGTTTGCAACACAAATCCCATACCATTTATGTAGCTTTTCTTTGCACCGCAATTAAAAAGCCAGTGATATCAGCGGACCTTTTCCATGGGCACAGAATGGTGAAGATCCTTTTAGAAATGCTTAGTAAATGTCATGGTCTTACCGTGACTTCTGTCTGGCGATCTCACGGCTTTTGGGCGGAGGGAGGAGTCCATTCTCTGTCACCCCTGGGAACATCATTGAGGCCTGTGGGGGTAAGCGCCTAGTGTGGACACCCAGCAGTGACATCAGATGCACCACTGGCGGACATTTAAACCCCTCTGGCCTCGGCTTTGGCACTCTTGCATCGTTAGCCACCTATGGTACCTTCCTGGTTCTGCAGGTCCTGAGACGCCACCTTCTTCAGCTTCTTTGTGAGTGGGTTCCGGCTATGCTGCCTGACTTCTGTGTATGTGGGTTTCAGAGAAGCCTTCAGCTTCTATGTGAGTGGGTTCCAGTGAAGCCGCCAGCTTCAGTGTTTGAGTGGGTTCCTGGAGTTCAGAAGTTCTATCAGAGATGCTAAACTACCCAGGTCAAGGCTGGAGATTTTGGGACACTCCTGCAGCACTGATTTCAATGGGCAGGATCAGGCACTACAAATCCCACTGCTTTGGGATATAAGTTCAGATCCAGGACTGGCCAAAAAGTTTCTAGCCTGGAACTGGGTAGCTTGGCATATTTGGTTCCATTGAACTGAGACCATTTTTCTGGTCGTTAAAAACAAGGCACAGCTGGTTGTGGATTCGGGCCAGGACACTGTTAGTTTTTCTGGACATCTGCCATATTTGATACAGTGGATCGTTAGTAGAGCATTTATCCTGGGTAGGTATAGCTCTAAGATACATCTCCTCTTTCTTATCAAATGGACTCAATCTTTCTCCTAGGGAAAGTCTAGATTTAGTCCTAGGGAAGTGAATTGTAAGGTGCCACAAGGGCCTGTCTGGTCTCTTCTCCTTTTTATTGTTTATCTCCGTCCTCTTATCCCAGTTACTGAGCAATTTATTGCTTTGCTTGGATTCTGAGCAGTTCCCTGACACTTCAAGATTAAACAACTGCCACTGCTCACTGGCTGGAAACTAATAAATTGAGACTTAATCCCGAGAAACTAGAAATTCTGTGCACTACTCATACAAATCAATCAATACAGGTTCATCCGATCTTGAGGGTTACAGTGCTACAACCATGGGCAACAGTTAAACATCTGGATGTTCGACTGGATTCAGCACTGATAATGGATGTCTAGGGTTCAGCAACAGTTCAGGCTGCCTTTGAAAGATTTTATCTCTTAGGAAGCATACATGGGTTGCTGGGGGTCAGGGTAGTTCTAGTGGTTGTATGTGTCATGGTCACTGGCAGAATGGATCACTGCAGCAAGCTCTATCATAGATTTCCAAATTCTCAATTATGTTGACTGCAAGTAATCTAGAACATGGCTGCCAGGAGCCAAATTATTTCAATTTTGAGAAACCTGTACTGGCTACCTATCGAGCAGAGTAAGGTTAAAGGCTTTGTGCCTTGTATTTAGGTCCGTTTGTAGTAAAGTCCTTGCTGTAGTGAACCCTTGATTCTGTACATACCTGCAAGAGAATTAAGTTCTAGTCAACAGAACTTATCTGCTCCAGAACCGCAAGTCATTAGGTCATTAAGGGGTACTGTTATCAACGTGAGCTACCGTTAAGATGTTATTTTACCAGTAACATTTAGCACAGGTTCCATTTTATGCAACGAGACCTAGTTACTAATAACTTGGGTTAACAGTAAAATGTCACCTCTTAACAGTAGCCCACATTGATAACTTTCTCAGTTAATTAAAGAAAAAAGAAATGTCTCTAGAAATCAAAACCATTACTATATATAATAAAAGTGAGCCAAGTATAGGGCAATCAAGCCATTGTGACATCATTGATGAGGTTGGCTCTTAGACATTGGTGGGACGAGGCATTATGACATCACAATATCAGCTCTGGTTACTACAGACTGAAACTCTTCACACTTAGGGGGAAGTTATTAACGTAGGCTACCATTAAGACATGCTATTTTACCACTGACTGGTGCTATTTTATGCAGTGAGGCCTAGTTATTAATAACTGGGATTAACAGTACCATATCATAGTTTTAACAGTAGCCCACATTTATAATTTCCCCCCTTAATTAATGAAAAAAGAAATGATTCTAGAAACTGAAATCATTGCTATATGTAATACAAGTGAGCATAGAACAATCAAGCCATTGTGATATCACTGATGAGACTGGTTCTTAGTCATTGGTGGAATAAGGCATTATGACATCGCAATATCAGCTCTGGTACCAGTGACTGAAACTCCTCACACTAAGGGGGAAGTTATCAACGTGGTCTACCATTATTTTACCATTAACTTGTTCTATTTTAGCACAGATCCAATTTTATGTAATGAGACTTAGGTACTAGTAGCTGGAGTTAATAGTAAAATAACACGTCTTAACAGTAGTCCATATTAAATTTCTCCTTTAATTAAAGAAAAAATAAATGTCTCAAAAAATTACTGCTATATGTAATAAAAGTGAGCCAAGTATAGGGCAATGAAGCCATTGTGACATCATTGATGAGGTTGGCTCTTAGACACTGGTGGAATGAGGCATTATGACATCACAATATCAGCTCTGGTTACCAGAGACTGAAACTCTTTACACTAAGGGAGGAAGTTATCAATGTTGGCTGCCTTTAAGACGTTGTTTTACTAACTCTAGTTATTAGTAACTGGGTCTCACTTCTTAATGGTAACCCATATTGATAACTCCCCCCCCCCCCCCCTCCCAAGTCTGTTGCTGTATTGAGGTTTTCTAGTATGGAAATTGTTTGGAGCTTTGTGGTTTAAGCATGCAATCATAAGTCAGCAAATAAAATAAATAAAATAATAAGTATATAATATAAAGCTCAAAGAATTAGGACAGAATGTTCTGAAATAATGACATCCCACCTTGACAGGGTTAATTGAGAAATGTTTTAATCTTCCGGCTGCATGAAGACAAATTATTGGATTTTTCTTCTTCTTGCTTAAAATATTTCAGAGAAAAATCTTTTAATTGAGTAAAAGTATTTAAATGGTTGATTGATCAGATATAACTTCTAAATTACTTCCTCCACCATGGGGACTCATGTAAGCATGACCCAGGTCATTCTGCAATCATGGCAGATTGTAACGAGTCCCCTTGGATTTTCTGGTTTAGTATGATAGAGGTTACACAGCTGAGCCAAGATGACTGGCAACACAGTTGTGCTCAACTGGTCTGCTCGGACCATACCCTGAGGCCATATGCACAAAACCCCGAAATTCTATAAATGGTACTTAAAATTGTGCATAAAATTTAATTGAATAATGAACCAATTAGCACCATTAATCGGTGGTAATGATCAACTATAAACTAATTGACATTAATTGAAATTTATGCGCACAAGTTTAGTCACAGAGATCCACGCATACATTTTACGTGTGACTTTAAGAAGGGGGGGGGGTACGGCTATGGGAGTGTTATTGGACAGATCAGGGGCATTCCCACAATTTATGCAGCTGTTATATAATAAGGGGGATCTGCGCCTAATTTAGATGCGAGGATTTGGTGTAAATCCTCACCTCTAAAGTTAGGCATCAATCCTGCCACTAAGCATGTGTTATAAATGGTGCCTAATTTTCAGCGCTGTTTATAGAATAGCTCTTAGCACATTTTTTGTGCCAATTTTTAAGTGCTATTTATAGAATTTGGTCCAAAATGTTCTTGTAGATACAAAAAGGGAAAAAAGTCCCTAGAACAGCATATCCAGTGGTGTGCTGGAGCAGGCTCTCACGGGCTCGTGAGAGCCGTTTGTTAAGTTTTTAAGAATTTTGGGAGCCGGTTGTTAAAGTAGGCCTCCCCATGGCTATTCTAACAACTGACTCCCAAAATGTAGGCTTGGGCCCCCTCCTGAATTCTCTTTTACTTTGCTGGCAGTGATGCTGGCCCCACCAGCCCAAGTAAATAGACTGTTGCTGCTCCCTGCTCCTTGTTTCTGACTCTGAGCATCAGGCTGGGACTTTTCATGCAAGCGCAAGAAGGTTCCATCATGCTGCTCAGACCCAGAAACAAGCAGCAGAGAATGGTGGCAGTCCATTTATTGGCTGGTGGGGCTCGGCAAAGGTATGCCTAGCGTGCCCGCACAAGGGAGGGGAGAGAGAGGCATGTATTCCCCCCTCCCTCCCAAATTTCAGGGCCAGCTATGTCCGGAGAGAGAGCCCGTTGTTAAAAATTTACCAGCACACCCCTGAGCATATCCCATGCCTTGAAGAAAGGGATAGATCACTGGACACCTGAGTTTTGCTGGAAGGGAGCAGTGCAGAATTTTAGGAGCTGTCTTGGGGCTTGGAAACATGCCGTCTGATATTTAGCGCTATTTAACCAGTCAGAACGGATGATGACTGGTGAAATAGTCCTTAACCGGCTATCCGCCAGTATTCAGGGGTTTAACCGGCTATCCTCCTCTGAATATCCGCAGCTAGTGGCTGGCAGATAACCAATTATGTTATGTGATATAACCAGCTATGCACCAATTTTTAAACAGGGTTTGGCGGTCATATTTGGCTGCATCAAACCCTGGCATGTCTTTGGTCAGTTTAAAGATAACTGGCTATGTCTGAATATCAACATAGCCAATTACCTTCAAACCTGCTGGAAAACTCTCCCGGATATTCAATGCTAGTCATGGCCAACTTAGATATAAGTACATAAGTATTGCCATACTGGGAAAGACCAAAGGTCCATCGAGCCCAGCATCCTGTTTCCAACAGTGGCCAATCCAGGTCACAAACACCCGGCAAGATCCCAAAAATGTACAAAACATTTTATACTTCTTATCCCAGAAATAGTGGATTTACCCCTGGTTTCAGCAGGAAAAAGGAATTTGAGTACAGGAATCGGTGCTAAGCTCGATTGTATAAAGGGCACACACCTTTTCTAGAATCATGCTTACCACCGATCTTTTCCAGCTCCCATTTTTGAGTGCCATTTATAGAATCCAGCCCAATGGGCTTTAATGCATGTTAAGTGTGTTCTAACACAGTTGCACAGGAGAGTATATCTAGCTCTTTGAGTTGACTTTCAGAGATATGTGGTCAACTTTCTGTTGATCAGATTATTGGAAAGGTTTCCGATCCTGCTAGATGTGATTTCTGGATGTGGACTTGATTCCTCCTGGCCTCAGTTACATTGAATTGAAGACCTGGGATATCACATTAGCCCTGATAGATGTAGAATAAAATCTAACAGGTTGATATTTTAGTTTTGTGGGTAGTGTTTAAATAATTCAATAGCTATTCAGTGCTGCTCTCTGGAGCCGCAATATTCAGATCATTGTTCAGGTAATTTTCTAGATAAAGTAAGACAGTTGTTTTGCTGTTCTAACTTTATGTGGATGGTTATCCTAATGGCCATCTGAATATTGCTGCTCACTAGATAACTTGCTCCTCCACTCTCACTCCAACAACACACACTGCCCTGGATAGGGCAGGGGTGGTCTGTAAGGATATTCAGTGGCACTATTTGGATATTACTGAGGTCGTCTGTAAGGATATCCAGATAGCGCTGAGGTGGTCTATAAGGATATTCAGAGACACTATCGAGATAGGACCAAGGCAGTCTGTAGAGATATTAAGAGGCACTATCCAGATAGAACTGAAGCAGATTGTAAGGATATTTATGAGGCATTATCGGAATTCAAACATGCGTGGGATAAACTTAAAGGAATCCTGTTCGGAAGGAAGGGATCCTCAGGAGCTTAGCGGAGATTGGATGGCAGAGGCGAGGCTGGTGGTTGGGAGGCGGGGTTACTGCTGGGCAGACTTATACGGTCTGTGCCCTGAAAAAGACAGATACAAATCAAGGGGCTGGTGGTTGGGAGGCAGGGCTAGTGCTGGGCAGACTTATACGGTCTGTGCCCTGAAAAAGACAGTTACAAATCAAGGGGCTGGTGGTTTGGAGGCGGGGCTAGTGCTGGGCAGACTTATACGGTCTGTGCCCTGAAAAAGACAGATACAAATCAAGGGCTGGTGGTTGGGAGGCGGGGCTAGTGCTGGGCAGACTTATACGGTCTGTGCCCTGAAAAAGACAGATACAAATCAAGGTAAGGTATACACAAAAAGTAGCACATATGAGTTATCTTGTTGGGCAGACTGGATGGACCATGCAGGTCTTTTTCTGCCGTCATCTACTATGTTACTATGTATTATCCAAATAGTGCTGAGGTGGTCTATAAGGATATTCAGAGGCATTATCTGGATATTACTGAGGCTTCATTGAGTGTCCCCTAGTCTTAGCACATAAGAGTAAAACATTGATTCATGTTTACTCATTCTACACCACTCAGGAGTTTCTAGACCTCTATCATATCCCCCTCGGCCATTTCTTTTCCAAGCGGAAGAGCCCTAACCTCTTAAGCCTTTCCTCACATGAGAGGTTGCCCTTCTTTGAACCTTTTCTAATTCTTTCTTGTGATACGGCAACCAGAATTGCATGCAATAAATAAGGTGAGGTTGCACCACTGAGCGATACAGAAGTATTACAATATTCTTTGTCTTATTTTTCATCCCTTTCCTAATAATTCCTAGTATTCTGTTTGCTTTTTTTTGGCTGCTGTCACACACTGGGCAGAAGATTTCAGCATAATGTCAATGATGACACCTAGATCTTTTTGTTGGGTGCTGACACCTAAGGTGGATCTTATCATCAAGTAACTGTGATTTGGATTATTCTTCCCAAAAGGGCATTACTTTGCATTTGTCCATGTTAAATTTCATCTGACAATTTCCTAAGACCTTCCTGCAATTTTTCACAGCCTGCATGTGTTTTAACAACTTTGAACAGTTTGGTGTCATCTGCAAATTTAATCACTTCACTTGTCATTCTGATTTCCAGTTCGTTCATAAATATGTTAAATAGCACCAGTCCTAGAACAGATCCTTGGGGCACTCCCCTAATCACTCTCCTCCACTGAGAGAAATGGTCTTTTAACCCTACCCTCTGTTTTTCTATCCATTAACCGCAATTAACATGGATGCATCTAGATCCCTTGCAGACCTGCCAAGTCTCTCGCATTCAGTGGGAGACTCCTGCTTTTGTGGGTCATCTCCTTCACTCCCGCTGGTGAGCTGGGATTTCCCACTGAGCAGTTTCCTTTTCCAGTGGCAGCAGGACATACCTTATTAAAACGTTATCTCCTGCTGCCGCAGGACCAGTCTTGTGATGAGCTGTGGGACTGGTCCCATGGCAGCAGGAGATGACGTTTTATTAAGGGGAAACTGCTGCTGGTGCCACAGGCCACGAAATTGGGTTGTGTCAGTAGTGGAGCTGGAGGCAGGGCTGGGCAGAGCTGGGGCAGGGCTAGGCAGGGCTGTGGGCGTGCCCTAAATTTCCCTCTGCTCTTGAAATGATGTTACATGCACTTGTTCTAACTGCACATTTAACAGTATGTGCTATTACCAAGCAGTAAGTGTGATGTGCTCTCCATGCCCAATCTCTGCCCACACCCTGCCGAGTCCCCGCCCCATCCTGTGCTAAGCAGTTAGCATGAGATTGTTACTGCGCTGGCTGTTTTAGCATGTGGAAGCCATTAGCACAGCCCTGCATGTAATGGAGGAGTGGCCTAGTGGTTAGAGCACTGCTCTTGCAATCCAGAGGTGGCTGGTCCAAATCCTGCTGCTGCTCCTTGTGATCTTGGGTGAGTCACTTAACCCTCCATTGCCTCCGGTACAAACTTAGATTGTGAGCCCTCCTGGGACAGAGAAATATCCAGTGTACCTGAATGTAACTCACCTTGAGCTACTACTGAAAAAGGTGTGAGCAAAATCTAAATAAATAAATTATTTGAGATTCTGTTGCTACTATCTGAGACTTTACATGCAATGTTGCTACTATTGAGACTCTGTTGCTATTATTTGAAATTCTACATGGAATGTTGCTAGAGTGGAAGAGTGGCCTAGTGGTTAGAGCACAGGTCTTGCTAGCCAGAGGTGGCCGGTTCAAATCCCACTGCTGTTGCTTGTGATTTTGGGCAAGTCACTTAATTCTCCATTGTCTCAGGTACAAACTTAGATTGTGAGCCCTCCTGGGACAGAGAAATATCCAGAGTACCTGAATGTAACTCACCTTCAGCTACTACTGAAAAAGGTGTGAGCAAAATCTAAATAAATAAAAAAAATGGTTAGTGTGCACTGAAACATACACTATATATGACCCTCAAAATTGTGTGCAGATTTAGCCATGCACTTCAATTTGCGTGTGCAATTTAATTGAGTAATGAGCCAGTTTGCACCAATAATTTGGCACTAACAATTAATTATTGCTGTTAATTGGCAACAATGTGGATTTAGGTGTGTATCTTGCTAAGCCCTATTCTATAAAGATGCATGCGTCAATCTTTTTAGCGCACAACTGAAAAGAGGGCGTGGCCATGGGAGGAGCAGAGGTGGGTCAGGGCGTTCACTAAAGATGCATTCAATATTCTAGAATTTGGGGACTCTGCACTTAATATGTTGTAAATCCTCACGTCAAAAGTTGGGCGTGGATCCTGGCACTACAGCGCCCAACCCAGAGCACCATTTATAGATAGCGCTCAGTACTCATTATATTTGGGCGCCATTTACAGAATCTAATCCTAAATGCTTTGTGCACTTAGGGGTCCTTGTACGAAGCAGAGGTAGGGCTAATGCACAGGTATTGTGCCAAATAGTCACCACCGCTCGGGTAGTGCAAGATCCAGGCGGTAATTTTGAAGTTGGCATGCGCTGTTTCCTGCAGTAGAAAATACTTTTTTATTTTCTACCATGGTGGGTGTTCCTGTCGGTAATCAGCATTGTGGCCACATTAGCGCATGCTACATGATTACTAAGCGAGTAGCACGTGAGCCTTTGCCACTAGGTCAATGAGTGGCAGTAAGGGCTCAGGCAGTAAATAGCAGCATGTTACTTTTAATTTAAGCGCACAACCATTTACTGCCCCAATAAAAAAAAGCCTTTTTTCCCCAGACGTGGTAAAAAATTACCCAGCTCGCGCCAATTACATGTGTCCAGACTACCGCAGGCCACCTATTTTACTGTAGCTTAGTAAAAGGGTACCTGAGTAAACCTGCACCTATATTTGGTGATTTTTCTGTAGAGCAACTGCTAAGCCCAACCTCATGGGAGGAACTGGGTGTATTGAAGGTAGGAAAACCAGGCTCATTTTCGAAAGAGAAGGACGCCCATCTTTCGACACAAATTGGAAGATAGGCATCCTTCTCACAGGGTCGCCCAAATCGGTATAATCGAAAGCCGATTTTGGGTGTCCCCAACTGCTTTCCCTCGCGGGGATGACCAAAGTTCATGAGGGCGTGTTGGAGGCGTAGTGAAGGCGGGACTTGGGAATGCCTAACACATGGGCGTCCTCGACCCATAATGGAAAAAAAAGGGGTGTTCCTGACGAGCACTTGGATGACTTTACCTGGTCCTGTTTTTCTTACGACTAAGGCACAAAAAGGTGCCTGAACTGACCAGATTTTAGGCCCTCCCCCCGGTACCGCCAACCCCCCCCCCCCACCATTGCCGGACCCCCCCCCACTGCCGCCACCAACTTTGACCCCCCGCCTCCGACCCTCTTGACCCCCCTCCCGCCGCTGCCGTCGCCTACCTTTGCTGGCGGGGGACCCCAACCCCCGCCAGCCGAGGTCCTCTTCTTCCGGCGCAAGGCTTCATTCTGTTTCTGAGGCTGTTGGGGTTGGTGGTGCTGGGGGGGCTAAAATGTGCCCCCTCACCTCGGGCTCTGGACCCCCCTCCCACCGGTCTGGCTATGCCCCTGATGCACCCTAATCCACTATAGAATATTTAGAGAAAAATTAAACTGAACCCCCAAGAAGCCAAACTCTGCAATGCAACACCACAGAAACAGAAACAGTGATGGTGATGTATGTCCTCTAGTACTGTGCAAAATATAAACCCACCTTTTTACTAAACCACACTAGCGGCTGCTGTGCGCTAATGCCGTCACAGCCCATACACTTTGAATACGCTGTGTTGGCATTGCCATGCAGCGTCGTAAACAGGGGGGAAGATAGCAGATGTAAATTTGAAAAAACTAACAAATATCAATCACCACTTTACAAATTAACAAATAGAAATAAACCAAATATGGAAAATAAAATACCAGTTTATTGGATTAATACATTTAGATTTCAGAGGCCAAAACCTCCTTCCTCAGCTCAATATAGTATACTGCTGCTACAGGATCCTGTCCTGACCTAAGGAAAGGGTTTTTGGTCTCCGAAAGTTAGTCAAAATGTATCAAAATGAGTCTAATAAAAAGATTACCTTATTTCCATTTTCTATTTATAAACATTTATTAACACATTTATCCTAAAGCAAAAAAAGCAAAAAATATATTTTATCTACCTTTGTTGTCTCTGGGTTCTGCTTTCCTCATATTCTCTTCACTCTCTCCCTTCCATCCAGCGTCTGCCCTCTCTCTCTGTCGCTGTCATCCAGTTTTTTAGCCAGCAGTGGTGTTTTTCCCAGATATTCAATGCCAGCATTGAATATCTGGGTTTATGTGGCCGGCTATCTCTTATGCCATTAAGTGCAATATTCAGCTGGTGTTGATGAGCTTATTTTTAGCTGGAGTTTGTCAGCATTATTCCCAAATTTTCAATGCCAGGCTATGTCTGGCACCGGCATTGAACATCCAGGTTTATGCAGCTGGCTATTATGTAGTTACAGTAAGTACAATATTCAGCACTTAACCACATAAGAGCATAAGCGTTGCCATAGTGGGACAGAGCGAAGGTCCATCATACCCTGCATCCTGTTTCCAATAGTCGCCAATCCAGGTCACAAGTACCTGGCAAGATCCCAGAACATAAAACAGATTTTATGCTGCTTATCCTAGAGATAAGCATTGGATTTTCCCAAGTCCATCTTAATAATGGCTTCTGAACTTTTCTTTTAGGAAATTAGCCAAACCTTTTTTAAACCCTGCTAAGCTAACTGCTTTTACCATGTTCGCTGGCAACAAATTCCAGAGTTTAATTACTGTAGATAGAATGTATTTGGATACAGGCAGCAGATGATGTTTTGTATATTCCTGAGAATCTAGCATGTGATGTTTTTGTTCTTTCCTGAGAAAGTAGCAGAATAGCAGGTGATGTTTGTACATTCCTGAGCAGGTTCACGAGCTGTTCATGTAGAGTTGTTCTTGTAAGCAATGCATGATCATGGTTGTGTAAGCAAAATGTAACCAATAGTAATGATAATACATGTAATATCCATGAATATTCATAGAGTATATAAGAAGGGGATTGACTCCCAAATAAAGAGTTTTTTTGCCCAGACACATGAGAGGAGAGTTATTTTGCAACATCTGGTGATCCCCGACGTGATCGGTGAAAACGTGACGTACTTACTACGACTGGAACAGTCAGCGCGCCATTCCTTCTACGGAACACTGTAAGTATGGGGGGAAATTTAACATCATCACATAAACAACATGCACAGGAGCTATATACTATAACGCAAAGATATGGTTCCTCCCGAAATCCAATAACTCTTAAAGATATAGAGCGTTTAATTGAGGAAATAGTTTGTCAATGTCCCTGGTATCCAGAGAAGGGATCATTCGATCCTCAAACATGGGAAAAGATAGGGCAGCAGTTTCGTTTAGAGCCTAGAGTTTCGACTCCTATATTATTGACTTGGAGAGAGATATATTCTACTATAGTAATTCTCTCTTCTGGATTGACAGGCATTACTAACGAAAATATATCCAACAAATTGCCAGGCAAGACCTGGTCTCTTTTACCTCCCGCGACTCTTGGACCTACACCTTCTCCTCCTTCTTGTCGGCTGGCCACCGATATGGGAAGGGAAGAGCAAAACAAAACTCCTGACTTTACTACTACTACCCCTAATAAACCAATTGAAAATATCCAAAACAACAACGCTAATGATAGCGTTATTATTACCAAAACACCAAAGAGCGTAGAACGACCTAGTTTAATTCAATTAGGTATACAGCAAGCACGAAAAAATGGTGAATTCATTTGGAACGATGATCTATGGGATAATTCGGAACCTAATCCTAATTTATACCCAGTTACTAGAACTACAACAATAGAGGCAGGGAACGAAACACATCATGCAGAATGGACTGCTCTACCTTATCAAGTTTTGAGAGAATTACGTAGAGCTATCGTAGAATCAGGTTTAAAAAGTTCATTTGTTCAAGGCATGATAGAAGGGATTAGTAACGGTTACTTAATGACTCCAAAAGATTGGAAAGACCTTTTCCGTATGCTGTTAACTCCTGCGCAATATGTAGTGTGGGATAATGAATATAAGCAAGCAGCACAACTTATCACTGGGACTAATTTGGTGCCTGATCAAATTTATGGATCGGGACCATTTTCAACCCTTGATATGCAAATTCAACAAAACGATACCTGTTTTCAAGCCATAGGCACTTGTATCTTGCGAGCATTTAAAAGAACACCAGAAGGGAATAAACCAACAAAATCTTTTGCATCAATTAAACAGGGTGCAACCGAATCTTACCTTCAATTTGTTAATCGATTGCAGGAAGCTGTAACTAGGCAAATTGATAATCTTGATGCGCAAACAGAGTTATTGATTAAATTAGCCCAAGAAAATGCAAATTCAGATTGCAAAAAGGCATTGCAGACTGTAGCTCATCGCCCAGGAATTACTTTAGCAGATTTATTGAGCGCATGTGCAGATGTGGGGACTCATGGTTATTCTATGAATTTGTTAGCAGGAGCTATACAAAAAGGTAATAAGCCACAGGGGACGTGTTTTAATTGTAAGAAACCAGGACATTTTCGAGCTCAGTGTAGAGCCCCAGGAGGGGGTGCCAACTTTGCAAAAGGACCTTCTCGACCTTCTCGAAAATGTCCTCGATGTCAAAAAGGATATCATTGGGCCAATCAATGTCGCTCTAATCCAATTAATTCCACACCGCCACCCCCAAAAAACTTTGCTCCGGGTTAACTCCTAACCTCGGTCCAAAGGGAGTGCAAGGGTCTTTTGCTCATAGTACTACTGCTACACAAGGTAGTGCAGGAATTGACCTTATTGCAGCGGAATGTAAAACTGCCATCTTACCTCATGAAGTTTTGGTATATAATACTACCTTTAAAGGACCCATTCCAGCGGCTACTGTAGGTTTAGTATTACCTCGCTCCTCTGCATGGAAGGCAGGTATTCATGTTATCCCTGGAGTTATTGATGCTGATTACACAGGCATTGTTAAAATTCAAGTATGGTCCTCATCACCTTTAACAATTTCTCCCGGGGACTCGTGGGCACAATTAATTATTTTACCATATTTTACAGCACCTATTCCTTCTACTGTCTCTCGTACAGGGGGCTTTGGATCTACGCGACAGGTAAGTGCAGTTTTAAAACCGGTTTCTAATGCACGACCCACTGCTCAATTTTTATTGCAACAAAAGCCCTTTGTTGGTATATTAGATACCGGGGCGGATGTTTCTGTCATAGCTTATAAACAATGGCCTGTGGAATGGCCCATTGAAGATACTTCACATGTGACAGGAATAGGGGGAACTCAGTCAGCCTCCCAAAGTTCTCAATGGTTATCTATTACATATCCTAACGATACCAAGGTTCTAGGACATATTAAGCCCTGTATTTTACAAGTACCCTTTAATTTATGGGGTCGTGACCTTTTGGAACAATTAGATGCATCATTGATCCTACCTGATTAACAGTTCATAAATATGTCTTTTTCTCTTCCTTTGGAATGGAAAACTGACAAACCTGTTTGGGTAGAGCAGTGGCCGATTACCAGAGAAAAACTGTTGATTTTACATCAATTGGTGGAAGAACAATTACAATTAAATCACATTGAGCCTACCAATTCTCCATATAATACTCCGGTATTTGTGATCAAGAAAAAATCCGGAAAATGGAGATTTTTACATGACCTACGAGCTATTAATGCGATTTTAGAACCAATGGGCCCGTTACAATGTGGTATTCCAAATCCTAATTTGATTCCTTATGATTATCAATTAGCTATTATAGATCTGAAGGATTGTTTTTTTTTCAATTCCTCTCCAGGAAAAAGATTATAAATACTTTGCTTTTACTGTACCTGTTTACAATAATGCACACCCTACTACTAGGTATTGTTGGAAAGTTTTGCCCCAGGGAATGTTAAATTCACCCACTATTTGTCAATACTATGTTCATCAAGCCTTGCAACCATTTCGTGCCTATTTCCCTCAACTTTTGGTATATCATTATATGGATGATATACTAATTGCAGGGATAACTCTTCCCCCTTCTTGGAAATCTACTTTAATTTCTATCTTGGCCTCCTCAGGATTAACAATTGCCTCAGAGAAGGTTCAAGAAAAGGAACCCTATTTATATCTAGGTTTCCGTATGACTAAAGCTGCAGCCCAACCTGTCGCTCCTCATCTCAATTTACAGTCTCCCACGACATTACATCAATTACAAGAGATTTTAGGAAATCTCAATTGGTTACGTCCCTACTTGAAACTTCCTACAGAATTTTTACAACCCCTGTTTCTCGCATTAAAAGGTCATAAAACACCTGCTGAATTAATTACACTCACTGCATCGCAACAAACAATTCTGTCACAATTGGATCAAATCTTACAAACAAAATGGACAGATAGACGAGATGCATTTGCCCTTTTTTGTTTTTGCGTTCTCAAAGACCCCACCCACCGACAACCGTTTGGTGTCTTATATCAAGATACAACTCCTCCGAAATTGATAGAATGGGTCTATTTACAGAATACTCTCCATTCTACTATTACACAATGGCCCCAGCAACTAGCCTTGCTGATTACTAAAGCTCGAGAGCGAGCAACATTCATGACTGGTTTCGACATTCTTAAACTCATCATTCCTCATTCTTTGTGGCAGTGGGAAAAAATGATTCAGTTCTCCGACGACTTGCAATTTATTTTAGCCACTTATGTTGGTATTATAGATTGCCACTATCCTAAAGACCCTCGCATACAGGGCACATCCATTTTGCCAATCACTCTTCATGATCCCATTTCTTTACGTCCACTCCCTACTGCTCTCACCGTCTTTACAGATGGTAGTCCCACTCGTGGGGTGGTTACTTGGTACAATCTGAACAAATGGCACGTCAAATTTACCTCTCCACAAACCTCTGCTCAACGTTCAGAGCTTGCTGCCATCATCCTGGCTCTTTCTTTATTTTCAGATCAACCACTGAATCTTATTGTTGACAGTCAATATTGTGCTAATCTTGTCCGTCGCATGCCCGACAGTTATGTATCATTCAAAATGGATGCCTCTTTTTATGCTTTACTGTTAACCCTCCAAGGTTACTTGGAGAATCGCCTTTCTTCTCTCTTTATAGGTCATATCCGCAGTCATCAACCTTTTCCTGGTGGTCTGTCTGAAGGGAATGCTCGAGCGGATCGCCATCTTCATTTTTTCTCCACAGCACACTGCAGTCATGAACTTCATCATCAAAATGCACCTAGCCTAGCTCGCCAGTTTCAAATTTCTTTAGAAGAAGCTAGAGCTATTATCAAAAATTGTCCACAATGTTCCTTTTCAGCTCCTACTACCTTTTTTTCCTGGAGTTAATCCTCGTGGTCTGGAAGTTAATAGCCTCTGGCAAATGGACGTTACTCACTTTCCCCCTTTTGGTCAATGGTCTAAGCTTCATGTGGTTGTTGATACTCATTCTGGATTTTTGTGGGTCACTGCACAAAAAGGGGAAACTACATCTCATGTCCGCTCTCATCTTCTCCAAGCTTTTGCGGTCATGGGTGTTCCTAAAACTCTCAAGACAGACAATGCCCCTGCTTATACTTCCACCTCCTTACAGGAGTTCCTGACCCTCTGGCATATTGAGCACCTTTTTGGTATCCCCTATAACTCCACTGGTCAAGCTATTGTTGAACGTGCTAATCGCACACTGAAAACTGCTTTAAGTAATCTGACTACAAAAAAAGACGGTATTCTCCGTCATAGAGTAAGCATTGATGAATGCTTAGCACAAATCCTTTACACACTGAATCATCTCAATCTCATCAATAATCCTGCTACAAAAACTTTTTCTTCCAGATTTGAACAACATTTTCGTACTCCTGCCCCACCTTTATCTCGTCCTTTGGTCATATACCGACAACTACCTTCTGATCAGTGGAGTTCCCCTGTGCCTCTCCTTACCTGGGGTCGTGGTTACGCTGCTGTTCAAACAGATTCTGGCCCGGTGTGGATTCCAGCAAAGTGGGTGAAACCTCATGTCGTGGCATCAAGGTCTTCACAACCCAATTCCCAATTTCACACTCACCCTTCAAGGACCGCAGATGCAAACACGCAAACGGTCAGTGACTCGTCAACCTAATGCTCCTGTTACTTGGGGACAAATTAAAGCCTTGAGTCAACAAGCTACAGAGACTTTAGAAAAAGCTCATATTGAAAAGACTGATGATAACTTCGTAGTGGCTATTATTGCAGCGCTTAATGCTAATTCCATTACATTGCTTCTACTGTGTTGTTGTTTGTACATACCTTGTGGACAGTCACAATTACTTCCCACAAAAAATATTGGGAAGCGTTTGCAATTTCACTGAACCAAACTGATTTCTGTCTTTCTCATCAAAAGGCAGTTGGAGAAGTTTTGGCAACTTGCCTGATTCCAGTATGTCATGATCCTAAAGATATGCAAAATGATACTTGGTTTTATTCACAGCTTCCTGTTAATTCATCCTATCGAAATGCTTCTTATGAATACCATAATTGGGGAACACAAACCCTGTTGCCGCCTACTTTGGCAATGCATGTGAGAACCAATCAAATAGCTAGTATCAATATGACATGTGCTCGTATGGTTAATTGTACCCGATCAAATTGTGTTAATTTTGGACCAACTTTGTTAAATTGTAGCTCCTACGAAAATGTTTCATATATTTATAAATTTACTCATTTACCCCCTGGCTGGTTTTGGTCATGTGGAATGTATACCTTTAATTATATTCCAGCTAATATATCTGATGGTACTACATGCTGTCTAAGTCGACTCACTATGGTACTTCCCAGTAAACATATTTTATTTTCTAACTCCTCACATATGCGATCCAAGCGTATGACCCTTGCTGCCAATTGCAATGATAATGTTAAATTTCTGAGTCAAACTGAATATCTGGCACTTGCATTTTCATTAATAGGTGTCCCTGCATTGGCAGCGGCAAATGCAAAAAATATTCGTGAATTAGCCTGTTGGGCAATTAAATCAATCAATGCAACCTCCACTGCTATTAGTTTACTTAATGCTGAGCAACAGCAATTACGTCATGGAGTTTTACAAAATCGAGCAGCCATTGATTATCTTTTATTACTTAACCATCATGGTTGCGAAGAGTTTCAGGACATGTGCTGTTTTAATTTATCTGACAATTCAAAGGCCATTGACAAACAATTAGCTTTCCTACGGAATTTAACTACTCATATTACTATTCATAATAACCTACTCTCTGATGTATGGGATCAATTGTGGCAATGGATCCCTTGGACCTGGCTCCGCCCTATTATCCAGTATTTAGTCATTGGTATTTTTGTTTTCACTATTTTTTGCTGTTGTATACAATGCATTCCTAACCTTTTTTCTTTATGTTTTCCTCGTCCATTCGCTCCAACACGTCACTCTGCTCAATATGTTTATAAGCTATTACAAACATCTCCACCTCCATCTCCAGCTGGCACACCACGGAGATTTCATTAAAAAAAAAAAAAAAAAAAAGGTGGAGATGTAGATAGAATGTATTTGGATACAGGCAGCAGATGATGTTTTGTATATTCCTGAGAATCTAGCATGTGATGTTTTTGTTCTTTCCTGAGAAAGTAGCAGAATAGCAGGTGATGTTTGTACATTCCTGAGCAGGTTCACGAGCTGTTCATGTAGAGTTGTTCTTGTAAGCAATGCATGATCATGGTTGTGTAAGCAAAATGTAACCAATAGTAATGATAATACATGTAATATCCATGAATATTCATAGAGTATATAAGAAGGGGATTGACTCCCAAATAAAGAGTTTTTTTGCCCAGACACACGAGAGGAGAGTTATTTTGCAACAAATTACACATTGAGTGAAGAAATATTTTCTCTGGTTTGTTTTAAATTTACTACTTAGTAGCATTATTATATGCCCTCTAGTCCTAGTATTTTTGGAAAGAGCAACATCACGTAAAGATAGGATTGACTTTTATGCAGTTTGATTTAACTGCTAAACTTAGGTGATTAAGTACTGAATATTGGCACTTAACTGTATGAGTGCTGACTGTCCACAAAATAGCCAATTTTGAGTTCAGTGGTCTGTGATGATATTCACTAGCTGGTTATGTGTCGCTGAATGTCAGTGGAGAGCCCTGCACAAGTGATTTAAAGAGTCAGGAGCTGTTTCTGGTCAGTCAAATTGCTTTGAATATCCACCCCCTAAAGTGTTCATTTTCTATCAGTCACCTTGATTGATGTCAGTTCATGTTGTTTAACCCCATTGTGTTACCAATAAATTGGAGTTCAAGTTACCTGCCAGTGGGTGGAGTGGACTAGTTTATACCAACACCTCTCTGGGAGGGAAAGTAGAGTTGCAACCAGAGACCAGGAGAGTTGGAAAGAGTAAGGAGATAATTTTCTCCATCCTGCCCCACAGGACTTACCATGTTATTGTATGTGTAGCCCTAGAGATTGCCCTTGAACAGGGGTCCACCTGGGGTCCCTATATATAAAATTATATAATGGGCACAAAATATTCTACCAGCTCAGAGGCACACAGCAGTTTTGTAAAAGTGCTAATGTTGGCCAGAGGAGTGGAGGAGTAGCCTAATTGGCTTTGATCCTGGCAACCTGGGTTCAGTTTCCACTGCAGCTCTTTGTGACCCTGGGCAAGTCACTGAACCCTCCATTGCCCCAGGTACAAAACAACTCAGATTGTGAGCCCTCTAGGGACAGAAATAGTACCTGCATATAACGTATACAGCACTGCATACATCTAGTAGCACTATAGAAATAACTAGTACATAAGAACTTAAGCGTAGTCATGCTGGGTCAGACCAATGGTCCATCTAGCCTAGTATTCTGTTTTCGAAACAGTGGCCAAGCCAGGTCACAAGTACCTGGCAGAAACCCAAATCATGGCAATACTCCATACTACAAATCCTAGGGCAAGCAGTTGCTTCCCATGTCTGTCTCAATAGCAGACTATGGACTTTTCCTCCAGGAATTTGTTCAAACCTTTTTTAAACCCAGAAACGCTAACCGCTGTTACCACCTCCTCCCGCAAAGAGTTCCAGAGCTTAACTATTCGTTGAGTGAAAAAATATTTCCTTCTATTTGTTTTAAAAGTATTTCCATGTAACTTCCTCGAGTGTCCCCATGTCTTTGTACTTTTGGAACAAGTAAAAAATCGATTTACTTCTACTCGTTCTACACCACTCAGGATTTTGTAGACCTCGATCATATCCCACCTCAGCCGTCTCTTTTCGAAGCTGAAGAGCCTTAACCTCTTTAGCCTTTCCTCATACGAGAGGAGTTCCATCCCCTTTATCATTTTAGTCACTCTTCTTTGAACCTTTTCTAATTCTGCTATATTTTTTTTGAGATATGGCGACCAGAACTGAACGCAATACTCAAGGTGTGGATGCACCATGGAGTGATACAAAGGCATTATAGTATTTTCGGTCTTATTCACCATTCCTTTCCTAATAATTGCTAGCATTCTGTTTGCTTTTTTGGCCGCCACTGCATACTGAACAGAAGATTTCAATGTATTATCTACAAAGACACCCAGATCTTTTTCTTGAGCGCTGACCCCCAAGGTGGACCCTAGCATCAGGTAACTGTGATTCGGATTATTTTTCCAATGTGCATCACTTTGCATTTGCCCACATTAAATTCATCTGCCATTTGGATGCCCAGTCTTCCAATTTCATAAGGTCTTCCTGCAATATTTCACAGTCTTTAACAACCTTGAATAGTTTTGTATCAACTGCAAATTTGATGCACAGGGAATTGAAGAGGCCATTCTCCATAGCCACATGTAGTTTATTCCCACCTCCAAAATGGAACCAAATTAAAAACTAGGGCCTCACTTTTTTTTTTAGGTTTGTATCATGGGACAGCTACACATGCAAGGGACAGAAGATGCAGAGTTGCCACTTCCACATGGAAACTGCCAGGTTCACGGTACACATTTTTTCCATGTGTATGTTTGTAAAATGTCTGCTCCCTCTGGACATACTCACAAATGCATGTGCACTCCTGCGTGTCCTTAGATGTGTTTTACAAAAGGCTCTGCATTTGACAGAGCCTTTAGTAAAATACTACAAGAACTGAAAATGTCCTGACCTGGATGTCTCAGTTTTGACCCCAATCCTTTTTTGTAAAATGGGCATTTTAACCAGGTAATTCTAACTGGTTTTTATTCAGTGGCTTAACTGGATAAGTAATGCTGAATATCTACTTGAAGCCATCATGATAAATTGTGTTTGGCAGCCTGCTGAATATTGACCTTTGGACAATTTTGGATGCTAGTTCCCCTTCTTGGACTTTGATCCAAAAGTACAAAGACTAGGGGACACTTAAGGGAGTTACATGGAAATACTTTAAAAACAAATAGGAGGAAATATTTTTTCACTCAGCGAATAGTTAAGCTCTGGAACTCTTTGCCAGCGGATGTGGTAACAGCGGTTAGTGTATCTGGGTTTAAAAAAGGTTTGAACAAATTCCTGGAGGAAAAGTCCATAGTTTGCAATTCAGAAAGACATGGGAAGCAACTGCTTGCCCTTGGATTTGTAGTATGGAGTGTTGCCAAGATTTGGGTTTCTGCCAGGTATTTGTGACCTGGCTTGGCCACTGTTTGGAAAACAGGATACTGGGCTAGATGGACCACTGGTCTGACCCACTATGGCTACTCTTACGTTCTTATGATTCGCACTGCAGCTCCTTGTGACTCTGGGCAAGTCACTTAACCCTCCATTGCCCCAGGTACAAATAAGTACCTGTATATACTATGTAAACTGCTTTGAATGTAGTTGCAAAAACCACAGAAAGGCGGTATATCAAATCCCATTTCCCATTCCCATTCCCCCTCCCAAATTACATGTGTTGGTTTTAGACTTTTCCTGTACTTGAGCTATTAGTGTGAGACATTTTCTACTTTCTACCTGGTCTAAGATTTGGTTACAGCCTTTAAATATATTTATATATCCTAAAATTGCAGAGATAAGTAAGGAGCAACTATTTATATCCACTAGAAAAAATGTGAAAACAAATCCTGTGGATAAATGAAAAAATGAGCATCACTTCACACTGGTGACTTGAATTAGCAACCGAGAAATGTTCTGGGAAGAGAGTGGAGGTGTGGGAGATTAACAGACAGAGCTGCAGAAACAACAGAAAGACTAATTATGCATCTTCCGTCTTCACACATGAAGAGGGAGGACATATGTCTGAATAAACACAGCAGCTACTGATTTAGTAGGGGTAAAAAATAAGGGATTAACCAGTATAGACAGCTATTAAGAATCAAGCAGCCTTTGAAGCAAACCTGGAGTCCAAACTGTGTCAAGAAGGAGAGGACAGAACTGGGGTTTTAGGGCACCTGCTGACCAACGGGATTCTTTTAGTGAAATGCTCTTAGTCTTAGCTGTGAAGAAATAAGGTTTGGTTGCAAAGAAGTGAAGGTGAGCCAGAGGATGGGTGACCTCTGTGGTACTGCAATGGGAGGAGTAAATGAGCAGAACAGAAGGGCCTTAGTGTCTCTGATATTTTATTCCATGCTTCTGGGTTTCTAAAACTAAAAGTAAGAACTAGCAGAACTGGATTCTTTCAGAGAAGACCCTATCTTCACACCTTGAAGCTGAGTACATAGGAACATGAGACATTCCATAGTGTGCCAGACCAGCGATCCATTGACCCCACATCCTGTGTCTCTGGGATGGTCTTTGCAGATCTTATCGAGGAAGTACTTTTGTGGGAAAACTACCACCTTCCAGATATAACTGGTGCACATTAATTTATCATGGTTAGACATTTTCAAAGATGTCTGTTGAAAATACAACCGTGCATGTCCTTAGCTTTCTCCGTCTTTTCAGTTTCCAGTCCAATTGATATCTTTTTCAAGCACCACTCACTGTCATGGTGGAAGGAAACCTGGATACTGAAGTGCCGTAGATCTTCACTAGTGACTGTCCTGAGATATCTTCCCCATATTCCTCATGGTCCCTCTCTTCCTCTCTCTACCCATGACAGCGATGCTCTCAGCAGGATGGACGTCAATTCCCTTCTCATTCTGGCACAAACACAATCTTTGCCCAGATTGTTGATGCTGCTCTATAACACGCTCAGCATTTTCTGGGCCAAAGGTTTTCTGCAGGTAACTGCTGACACTGGACTGTATCCTCCATCCCCCTTTTCACAAGGAAGAGGTGAGATCTTATAATTACACCCTGGAACTGGAACCTGCCACGAAGGCCCAGCCTTCTACATATGCTTGACTGTATATCTAGATTTGCATGCATTGCTTTCATTATATGCAAATCTATCTCATACATATTCATTGGGAATATCCTGAAAACCAGATTGGCTAGGTGTGTTCTGAGGACTGGGGTTGAGAACATCTCTTCTAGTATTTTTTATATTGTAGGAACGATTATGCCAACCTATAGCAAATGTCATGATGCAACTTGATGCCTCAAAACAGAGAACAGAGCCAACCATTATAGAGGGGATTTCTTCTGGCAACCTTCGAAAGCTAATCAAGAAATGTATTAAGTTATGTCCAATAAAAAGGTATCATCTTATTTTCTTTTCCATGTTTTATTTTGTTTGATTTCTATTGATAACCTTAAGAGTGGACTAACACAGCTACCACACTCCTCTACTTCTGGACATATAAATCTTCAGTAATCAGGTGTGAAAAATAAGGATATAATAAAAAAAAATACTAGAAATTGATGATTTAGGGTCAACCATCATACTGTCCCAATTGGTGCCAAAATGGAAAGCAACTGTCACCCACAGACCCTGTACCAATAAGTAAAAGAGAATTCTGCATGGTTTCATGTTAATTATTACTGTAGGTGTAAAACAGGCCCAGTATTTGTTCCTACCTTCCTTGTATGGAAAAAGTGACAGGGGAATAACAAGAGAGCAGCTTTCAAATTAGTCTTCAGAGTTTTAAATCTTTGAAAAGTTGAGGGCTCTTCAGACAGCCTGGATGTGACTGGCATTTTGGAGAAATCACAAGATGAAGTTGTTGAAAGGACTACTTTATTGGTGACTTTTATCTTTAACCAATATAAGGAAGATTTAATGCATTGTTACTTCAAGAATAGAGATGTGGAGTTCTTGAGAGGGAAGGTTTTGTTATTTCCTGATGTAGCTAAATCCACTCAATCCAGGCGTAGGCAATTTTTGAGCCTTCATCAGAGTGCTATTGATGTTGGAGCTAAGTTTCAGTTACGATATCCCTATAAATGTTTGTTTGATAATCACACTTAAATATTTTATGATGTTTCTCAGTTGCAATTTTTCTTGGAAGGTAAAGGATTGTCTATGGATAGAGAAGAGGTACTTCCATGATCTGGGTTATTATAGTTTAAGGACATTTACCTTGTTAGTTTTCACTATAAATGTTTTTTTTTTTTTAGGGACCCTTTTACAAAGGCACGCTGAAAATGGCCTGCAGTAGTGTAGATGCATGTTTTGGGTGTGCGCAGAATCATTTTTTAGCACACCTGTAAAAAAGGCCTTTTTAAAATTTTTGTCGAAAATGGATGTGCGGCAAAATGAAAATTGCCGCGCGTCCATTTTGGGTCTGAGATCTTACCGCCAGCCATTGACCTAGCGGTAAAGTCTCATGCAGTAACCAGGCAGTAATGACCTATGTGCATCAAATGCCACTTGGTGCACGTCCGATACGGGCGTCTGAAATTTTTTTTTTCAGATGCGTGCCAAAAATGAAATTACCACAACAGCCATGCAGTAGCCGAGTGGTAACTCCATTTTGGCGTGCATTGGGCGTGCATAGACACTTATGCAGCTTAGTAAAAGGGCCCCTTAATTCCCTAGTCCTTGTAGGGTATTGGTTCTTGCTCCCTCTCAGGTTGTTGACTATATGGAGTCAATTTTTGTTACTATGATTGGGGGTTTTCCCCATATATTATTTTAATATCTTGTATTGACTCTTTATCCTTAATTCACATAGTTAGATGTATAATAAAAGCATAAATTTAAAAAAAAGAGTTTTAAATCTTGAGTGACGTAGGGAATCAAACAGAGCAATTTTGAGGCCCCACTAGGCACTTGCAGGCCTGCAGCTACTTCGTCTCCCATATGCCTGGAAGCACGTTTTCAAAGGGAAATGATCCATTGAGATTTCCTTTGAGAATGCAGAGCTTGGCCAGGTGCAGATATTCATACATTATATTCAGAGACTTTGCTATAGGGACAAAGTCTAGAGCTTTAAGCCACTCAGCTTTATAACATGAAATCTCCAATTACAGTTGACCAGTTCCACACTCCCTGGTCCTGGTCCACCTGAAAACTTCTTTTGCAGGTCATGATGAGTGATTTAGTGGTGGTGTTCTTCCTCTTATTTGCATACATCTTAACAGACTGCATTGGGTTAGAAGAGAGAAGACTAAGACTCATCTGAAGTCTCATGATGATACATTATTATTACATTTGTACCCCGCGCTTTCCCACTCGAAGCAGGTTCAATGCGGCTTACATAGTAATAGGGATTGCAGGATATTGAAAAAGAAAATAAAAGTTAAGTATAGCAGAATAACAAAAGTGATGGGTAGGTAGAGAAGGACAGGAGTAAAGGGAGTAGGAGAGGTGTAAACAAGGGTAGAAGAGGCGGGCGGATGGGTTACAGGATAAGCATATGGATGGTTAGGTTACTGACTTCACAGTATGTAAAAAGAAAAATTGACATAAGATTGATTCATTGCCATATTAAGCTCGTTGCCCCTCTGCAATCCTGATGATCGTAGCTATCTATTTTGATTCGTTATTATAGTATGTCCTTTATTATTTTGTAAACCTGTTAATTGTAGTTCCTTATTTTCATGTAAACCACATTAAGTGATCCTGTTACACTATAATGATGTAGACACAGAAGAACACTGGTGTTCACACACTCAAAATCAAAAATCACACAAGACACAGTGAAGATGACACACACAAAAAAATCTCTTGACAATGCTTGAATAGTCCAGATTTATTGTATAGCTTTAAAGACTCCACACTGCCGTGTTTCAGCCAACCGGCCTGCCTCAGGAGTCTTTGTAGTCTCTTAAGGATGTCTAAAAAAGGTCAATTTATCTGTCGATATAATGCTGAATAGGAAGCTTGTATAATGTAACCGCTATGCGAAACCCTCTGCTTTGGCGGGAAGAAAAGAACCCGCAAAAATGTCTTGTGCAATGCTCAAAGAAAAAAACTGTGCAAGATCAACAACCACATGTGAACTCTCCCACATGTAACCAAAACTGATTTATTATGTTCTCTTGCTATATTACTATCATGTTTATAATGCTTTCTTGTTATACTACTTTCTTGTTTATCATTATCATGTAACCCAAAATCCTTCTATAATACTAAATGTCTACTCTCTTCTTATTTCCACTATTCATGATGTATTGTAAGCCACATTGAGCCTGCAAAGAGGTGGGAAATTGGGATACAAATGCAACAAATAATAAATAAATGTTTCATAGAAGGCAACGTGTGGTTGTTGACCTTGCACACCTTTCTTCCTTTCATAATAGGGTTACCAGCTGGCTCCATGGATTTCTTTGTAGGTCCATTCCTGGTTTTATCTCATAGCACACATGGATTTAAAGGCCTGATGCCCATACGAAAGATATTCAATGGTAGCAAACCAGGTCTGGATATGAAGAGCCCATTGGACCACCCTATTCCAAATTTCTCTTTGAACAGTACAGTGATGTGGCTTATGCTGGACATAATATACACTCCAGCTCTCAAATGTTATGGACAAGTCAAATTTAAAGGCTGTATATAAAATATATAGTCCTAGAGCTTATTTCTAAATGCTGACTCGTTTATTGCTGGTTCCTCATAGAAATCTAACCCTACAATGTGATACCTTTACACTGGCTGATGTAACACATTTGTGGCTAGCTGTCTGGCTCCCTATCCGCTTCCACATATGGTTCAAACTTCTCCTTTTGACCTATAAGTGCATCCACTCCGCAGCTCCTCAGTACCTTTCCGCTCTCATCTCTCCCTACACTCCTCCCCGTGAACTCCGTTCGCTGGGTAAATGTCTCCTGTCATCCCCCTTCTCCCCCACTGCTAACTCCCGGCTCCGTTCCTTCTATCTCGCTGCTCCCTATGCCTGGAATAGACTCCCTGAGTCAGTACGTCAGGCTCAGTCTCTGGTTGTCTTCAAGTCTAGGCTTAAAGCCCACCTCTTTGCTACTGCTTTCGACTCCTAACCATGACTCTCTTACTCAACACCCTTACTTATCACCCCTACCACTGCAATTTCCCCACCCCTAGCTGTCTGTTTGTCTGTCCAATTTAGATTGTAAGCTCTGTTGAGCAGGGACTGTCTTTTCATGTTAATTTGTACAGCGCTGGGTAAATCTGGTAGCACTATAGAAATGTTTAATAGTAGTAGTAGTAGTAGAATGTCTGAATATGCTTCATAGGCTGGGTTTCTACCATCTTTGTTTCTATAGCTCTATACTTATCATCACTCTTGGCTTACCTGCTTGAGGCATTCTTCAATTTCTAATGCTGAGAAGTGTTGTCACTATAATTACTTATAACTATAAGGGCAGGAATAAAGTGAGCTTTTTATAGATCGATGTTAGGATTCCCGATGCAGGCAATGTAGCCGAAACACGGCCCATGTTCTCCACAAAGTGATTTTGTATGAGCCCACTATCAGGCTTATTTTTGAAAGAGAAGGGCGCCCACGTTTCGACATAAATCGGGAGATGGGCGTCCTTCTCAAAGGGTCGCCCAAATCGGCATAATCGAACGATTTTGGGCGTCCTCAACTGCTTTCCGTCACGGGGATGACCAGTTTACGGGGACGTGTCGGAAGCGTAGCGAAGGCGGGGCTGTGGCTTGCCTAACACATGGGTGTCCTCGACCGATAATGGAAAAAAGAATGGTGTCCCTGACGAGCACTTGGGCGACTTTACTTGGTCCACTTTTTTATCACCAAGCTTCAAAAAGGTGCCCGAACTGACCAGATGACCTCCCCTTACTCCCCCAGTGGTCACCAACCCCCTCCCCCCCCCCAAAACAACTTTTTAAATATTTTTTGCCAGCCTCAGATGCCATACCCAGCTCCATCACAGCAGCATGCAGGTCCCTGGAACAGTTTTAATCGGTGCAGTGCACTTCAGGCAGGTGGACCCAGGCCCATCCCCCCCCCCCCACCTATTACACTTGTGGTGATAAATGTGAGCACTTCAAAACCCACCAGAAACCCACTGTACCCACATGTAGGTGCCCCCCTTCACCCCTTAGGGCTATGGTAGTGGTGTACAGTTTTGGGGAGTGGGTTTTGGGGGGATTTGGGGGTCTCAGCACACAAGGTAAGGGAGCTATGCACCTGGGAGCAATTTGTAAATTCCACTGCAGTGCTCCCTAGGGTGCCCGGTTGGTGTCCTGGCATGTCAGAGGGACCAGTGCACTACGAATGCTGGCTCCTCCCACGACCAAATGGCTTGGATTTGGTCGTTTCTAAGGTGGGCATCCTCGGTTTCCATTATGGCCAAACATCGGGGATGACCATCTCTAAGGTCGACCTAAATTTCGCAATTTGGGCGTCCCTGACCGTACTATCAAAACGAAAGATGGACGCCCATCTTGTTTCGATAATACGGGTTTCCCCGCCCCTTTGCCAGGACGTCCTGTGAGGATGTCCTCAGGAAAACTTGGGCGCCCCTTTCGATTATGCCCCTCTAAGCGATCTTGTACTCATTCACCATATCTGTGTAAGCTGATACCAATAAAAGAACCTCTTTTTTGAAGATGTCTTTGGCTGCACTGTGGTTTCTTTGGTAATCTCCACTGTCTTGTGTTGAGTGATTCGAGGGACACAGTTCACCACCACTAGCTCTAATTTAGTGATGCCTAATGTGTGCCAAATGCATTTTGGGTCACTTTTAAGATATTAGTGATGGTTCATATGGTACTTCAGGTCAGTGGCGTAACAAGGGGGGGCAGTGGGGGCGGTCCGCCCCAGGTGCACGCCGCTGGGGGGTGCCGCAGTGCGTGCCTGTGGGCTCCGACTTCACGAAATTCGCTCATTCGCTGCAGCTCCCTCTGCCCCGGAACAGGTTACTTCCTGAACCGGGGCAGAGGGAGCTGCAGCGAACGAGCGAAGTTCGCAAAGTCGGAGCCCACAGGCACGCGCCGCGGCACCCCCCCTCCAGCGGCATGCACCCGGGGGGGTGTCATTTCACCGGGGGGGGGGGAAGGTGTAATTTCGCAGGCGGGGGGGGGGGGGCGCGCTGCACCCGGGGAGGGGCGCATCGGCGATCCGCCCCGGGTGCCATCCATGCTAGGAATGCCACTGCTTCAGGTGGGTTCCCTTTGCTTTTATCTTGGTTCCTAGTACCTATACTCCTGCTAGGGCGCTACATTCAGTGCGGCAGTGCCAGTTAGTAATACCATCCTTACGTCAAGTCTCCCTGAGTTCTTCATATAATTCTATATTTTCTGTAGTGGATCACTTGCTCTGGAACCAGCTGCCAGGTTTCCTGCAGATGGAAACTTCTATTATTACTTTTAAGCGGCTTTTGAAAGTGCATCTTTTCCGTGAAGCTTTTAACATAGATATTTCAGTAGGCTTTTCTTAGGAGCAGCAGGTGGGGGCAGGGTCACCGAGAGACAAAGCTGGGCCTGGGGCAAGAAATCTTCAGGGCCCCCGCCATTGCTGCCATGCCCCCCCCCCCCCCACCATTGCTGCCCTCACCACCATTCCCGTCGCTATTGTCTCCTCTCACCACCACCCCTGCTGCTGCTCTCCTCACCACCACTGCCACTTTTCTCCCCTCCCTTCCTCCTCCCCGCTGGGCTCACCTACAGGTTCCTGCAGCCGGCAGCGATCAGAGGCCGTGTCTGACTCCGAGGCCTTCCTTCTGCCGCATTCCGCCCTCTCTACTGCAACTTCCTCTTTTGAACAGGAAGTTGCAGTAGAGAGGCCAGGACGCAGCAGAAGGAAGACCAAGGAGACGGTCTCTGATTGTGAATCACTACCGGCTGTAGGATCCTATAGGTGAGACCTGCAGGGAGGAAGAAGACAGGAAGGGAGGAAAGCATTTTTTACTGTGGGAACAAAATTTTTACCGCTCCCGGGGGGTGGTAAAAAATTGTGTTCCCGAATCCACGGTGATTGTTGGTACGACGGTCCTCTGAAGGCCTGGTGCCGGGCTCTCCTTGGAGGCCGGGCCTGGAGAATTTTGCCCCCCCCCCCCCCCTTGGCAGCCCTGGGTGGGGGTCTATACACTGGGACTGGGGACACAGGATCACAGCAATGCTTTTATTTTTCTTCTGTTTCTCTTTTATTGTTGGAGTTCTTTTCAGACATTAGTCCTGCTTTTATATATTATAAACTGTGTTCCATTTTGATAGTCTTCCCTAAGTGATTAATGATTAATCAAATAAACTAACCTGAAACTTTCCTCTAACCCATGGTGAAAATTTCCACAGTGCACCCATGCGTTCTCCATCCCTCATCCATGCCAACACCACTCCTTCCCCATGGCTTTCAGGTAAACACTCATACATACCTTTACCATTGATTTCACAGCAGCTGATTTTACAGTTCTTCTGGTGAAAATGGCCAACCTAAATTATTGGCCAAAAGAGCACCTAACTATAGCGCTAAGCATAGTTTTTCACATTCAGATATTGCTGTAGCAAGCATCTTGCAATGCAGATGACCGGGTCACAGCCACTAAAAATGACTACCCTCATTCCTTGGCTCCAGTGCCCCAATATGTCAGAGCTGTAAGCAGTGATGGTAGTACAAATGAGGCAGGAATTATCCCCCTGTATTCTCTGTGACAGACTGGCAATTCCATCAGCCACCATCAAAGCCACATGGCAGTGGGGGAATTAAAAAAAAGAAAGCTATAAAGTTTCCCCTGTCATCTTCCATTAACAGGCAAATGATTTGATCCTGGAGAAAATCCACAACTTTTTTTGGTGGCTGTCAATGCCGTCTCTCTCAGTGATGAATGGCTTAGGTTTAGGCCGAGCGGCTCATTTGTGCACTGTGGTGGTTTCAAACTTCATGCAAAAGAGGAACCCTGGCCATTTTTCACTCGGAGCGACTAGCGACACAGGAATAAATTTTGCTAGTTAGAATTTGCTAAGATCAGGTGTTTTTTCTTTTGACAGTTTGTCACTTGGCTGGCTGTTTGGAGCTTTGAGAATTCGAAGCATTTTAGTGCTTTGTGAGAAAATTTGAAAGGGAAAAATGACCCTTTGAATTATGGAATTTGTCAGAGTTCTATTAGCAGTCTAAATTTCCAGGTCGACATAGGAGGTCTATATTCAGTTCTGAAAGGTACCTTTCCTCTATATTTAGTAAACAATATTAATGCAGGTTATTGGGTAATTAAATGCACATTATACCAGGTTAATGTGGCTTTTCATGCCAAATAAATCAGACTCATCGTATGCAAATATAATGACCTGTCACAACACAAATCAGTTGACTGCTATGTAAAAGGGTTAACATAGCTTGCATTAACCTTTTAATCCATGTTGCACCAAGAAAGGTAACTACCCATCTGGAGATGTCATCAACTGTGCCCTTGGAGAATCAGTTCTCTAAATGGGAAGCTGAGACCCTCAGTGAGATTCTTAAAGGGACAGGCTTAATTTGGAAACAAAAATAACCCCACTGAACTCCCTTCTGATAGGAAAGTTGAAATTCCTGGTGGGCCAGTGGCAACCCCCAACCTGCATCAAAGGACCTTCCGTCTGAGGAACCCCAAAATCCCTGATTGGCTAGTAACCCTAAAAGCATCCCTACCCATCCCCATTGCAAGGCAAAAGGTATGAGACATCTCAGGTAAGCCCCACCATATGTGAATGGTCTTATCTTTCTACAGCTAACCAAAGTCTCTGTGACAACATCCTTCCTTAAACCACAAATTACCCTTCAAATGTGAAATCCATTATGGAGAAGGAGTGATCCCCACTTGCTCCTACCCTAGATGCTCTCATGTTTGAAAATGTTATAATGTACCACTAGGGGTCAGTCTGCCAAATAAGGGAGTGAGTATTGTTAGTTTTTATGTTTCTTTACTGATTTGTTTTTATACTCCACACCGATACACTTTTTTTGAATTTGTAGGTAAATAAAACAAACAAACCCTTTTGTCTCTATAGGCCACTGACACTCACTGGCTCTTGGAAGGCCATCTTCTTCCTGCCTGAATCTGTATATAAACCCATCGCTGGATAAGCCTCCTTGCCAGAGCTTTGTGTTGCCTTGTGTTTTGATTGTCTTGATACATTCCAGACTTCTATTCTCTTCACAGGAAAATTTCTTGATCCTGTACTAGCCCCTGATGGGTCCCAGTTTGTTTCTGAATTGTGTCTTCTTGGTGAGCGCCCTGTGCTCCTGTTTGCAGTCCTCTTTCTGGGCTTCCTTGGTATCTGGTACCCACCTCAGGCTCTGGGTTCAAGAAGCTAAGAAAAGGTGGCTGTTACAGGTAGAAGATCCTGCTCTCCCTTTCCCTAGATCTGGGTGCCATATCCTATGAAACACCTGCTTCTGGACCTCGCTAGCTTACTGTTTATGGGTCTTCCTTACTGACAAGAACCATCACGTTGCCAGTGCTAAAACTGTAGGGATTATAATAGCATTGATATTTGATTGTTCCATCCCGTCAGCCCACTTAATATGTCCACACTACCATGAGCACATCACAGCTTACAGAATGTGACATCATGCAAGATATATCTCCTTGTTCCAGTATAGTCTTATTTATTTTTCTCTGCCACACTCCACCTCCTTGGATAGATGAGCATATGAGATTCCGACTTCCTCCCTCCCATTTCTACGTCAGTGGACACTTTACTCAAGTATGGTCTATATTGATATTTTAGTTTTGACTACTAAGTAAGTCTGCCATATACTATTCTCTTCTTTGAACAATCGTATTATTACTTTACTTCTATTTATATATCTATGGTTTTTACATTTTGGGTTCTTGATGTCACATTCTCAGATTTTAGTTTTGAAATATATTTATTTATTAGGATTTATTTATTTATAAGGATTTATTTACCGCCTTTTTGAAGGAATTCACTCAAGGCAGTGTACAGTAAGAATAAATCAAACATGAGCAATAGGCAATTGCAGCAGCAAAAATATTCAAATAACAATACAAAGTATGGCATAGTATATTACTTACAATGTCAACACAATACGTAATAGAACATTTTAATTGACAGTGTTGGGGTCATCTTTGACTCTTCTCTCTCCTTCTCTGCTCATATCCAGCAGACCGCCAAGACCTGTCGTTTCTTTCTTTACAACATCCGTAAAATCCGCCCCTTTCTTTCCGAGCACTCTATCAAAACCCTCATCCACACCCTTGTCACCTCTCGTTTAGACTACTGCAATCTGCTTCTTGCTGGCCTCCCACTTAGTCACCTCTCCCCTCTCCAGTCGGTTCAAAACTCTGCTGCCCGTCTCATCTTCCGCCAGGGTCGCTTTACTCATACTACCCCTCTCCTCAGGACCCTTCACTGGCTCCCTATCCGTTTTCGCATCCTGTTCAAACTTCTTCTACTAACCTATAAATGTATTCACTCTGCTGCTCCCCAGTATCTCTCCACACTCGTCCTTCCCTACACCCCTTCCCGTGCACTCCGCTCCATGGATAAATCCTTCTTATCTGTTCCCTTCTCCACTACTGCCAACTCCAGACTTCGCGCCTTCTGTCTCGCTGCACCCTACGCCTGGAATAAATTTCCTGAGCCCCTACGTCTTGCCCCATCCTTGGCCACCTTTAAATCTAGACTGAAAGCCCACCTCTTTAACATTGCTTTTGACTCGTAACCACTTGTAACCACTCGCCTCCACCTACCCTCCTCTCTTCCTTCCCGTTCACATTAATTGATTTGATTTGCTTACTTTATTTATTTTTTGTCTATTAGATTGTAAGCTCTTTGAGCAGGGACTGTCTTTCTTCTATGTTTGTGCAGCGCTGCGTATGCCTTGTAGCGCTATAGAAATGCTAAATAGTAGTAGTAGTAGTAGTATAAGCAAAGATGGAACATATAGATTGGTAAGATAGTAATAGGAGTTAGAAAATAAGATGACTAATTTAAAGAACGGTGCACATGAGGTCAGAGAGATGGTTAAATATTATCCCAGCTAGGGTAGGAGTAGATAAACATATCCTGCTGCAGTATGTGCAGCCCGTGTCACTCGAGTGTGTAAGTAAGACTAACAAGTTAGTTACTTCTTCCATTAACGGCCTGGTTGAAGAGCCAAGCTTTCACCTGCTTCCTGAAGTATCTTTGTCTGTCTTTGTAGACCAACCTAATGTTTGCAATATGGTTCTTAAGCACAAATTTTTGCATGCAGAACTAAACCAAGGTCAGTCAGATACACCTTTTTTGTCTTCATATAAAATCATTCTGTATTTTGCTGTTTCACTTTCAGTTCCCAAATATCACCATGGCTGCCTTACCTCTAACACCTGTACAAATTGTATTTTTTTATTCATGTATTTTTTTACTTATGTATTACATTTTTTATTTTCTAATTATGCATTATTCATGTTTGTTTAGACTCCTGAGGCAGACCTGTGACCGAAACATAGTACTGTGTCAAGTCTTCTATCAATAAACTTCATTTAAACTTCTTCAGTTGTTCTTTTCATCTCTAGAGTGCAAGGTTTACTTCCCACTGTTGGATTGTTTTTGCACTTCTGTCATGGGAGTTTGACGTTCCTTCGCTTAAGCGGATTTTCACTAACTTCTTACTGGATCCAGAGTCATGTCATTCAACCTCTCTCTGCACAATAATCCAAATGTGATTAAAAACATAAGAGTTATGTTGATTTACTGGGTTAGACTTAGGGTCCATCTAGATTGGATAGGGGTAGAAGTCCTGTCCACATGCCTTCTCCATTTGAGCCACTATAAATTCCAGCACAATATCAAAAGCTAGTGAGGGCTGATTCTGGAAAGCACTTTTTCAGTGTCTGTTCAAAAATTATTGTTGAATTGTTTTAAAGGAAGATGTGCCAGAGATATCACTGAACCTCAAACTTAAAGACATAAACAGGATAAAGTCAGTCCAGAGGGCAGCTACTAAAATGGTCAGTGGTCTTCATTGTAAAGCGTATGGGGTCAGACTTAAAAATCTTATGTTACAACATAAGAACATAACCCTTGCCATACTGGGACACACCAAAGGTCCATCAAGTCCAGTATCTTGCTTCCAACAGTGGCCAATCCAGTCACAAGTACCTGGTAAGATCACAGAACAGTAAAACAGATCTTATGCTGCTTATCCTAGAAATAAACAGTGGATTTTAGTGTGCACAGACCGACAATTGAGGAGAGCAATAGAAAGCAGTAGAAAGTGTGTGAACAGCAGAAGAGGGGGCATAAGTAGTTGCACTAGGTTAAGTAATAGCATAGGGAAGAGGACTATTATAAGAAACAGAGAGTGGAATTTGGTTCAGCCATCGCAAGAGAGACTGAAGTGAGGGATTTCAAACAGGACGGAGACCCCCGGTGGCAGGGGATGGGTCGCGGTAAGGAAAAGGCCATAGTGACAGCTGAGGGGACAGCAGAAAATACAAGGACAAAGGCAAGAAAGACTCAAAGTGAAGACATAAAGGATAGACTCACTGCGGTGAACCCCGGATTTGCCCCAAGGGGCTTGCCCAAGGAGCTTGCCACAGTGGTGCTTAATTTCAGTATTTTCTGTTCCTTTTCTAATAATTCCTAGCATTCTGTTTGATTTTTTGCCCACCGCCACACACAGGGCAGAAGATTTCAGCATATTGTCCATGATGACACCTAAATCTTTTTCTTGGGTGCTGACTCTTAAGGTGGACACTAACATCAGGTAATTATGATTATTCTGCCCAATGTGCATCACTTTGCACTTGTCCACATTAAATTTAATCTACCATTTAGATGCCCAATCTTCCAATTTTCTAAGGTTTTCCTGAAATCTTTCACAATCTGCATGTGTTTTAACAACTTTGAATAGTTTTTTTTGTCAAATGCAAATTGTAATCACATCACTCCTGGTTTCCACTGAGAGAAATGACTATTTAACCCTAAGCTCTGTTTTCTATTCATTAACCATTTCTTAGTACACAACAGAACATTGCCTCCTATCCCATGACTTTTTAATTTTCTCAAGTCTCTCATAAGGAGCTTTGTCAAAAGCATTCTGAAAATCTAGATACATTGCATCAACCAGCTCATCTTTATCCATGTTTATTCACGCCTTCAAAGAAATGAAGTAAATTGGTGAGGCAAAACTTCCCTTGGCTGAATCCATATTGACTCTGTTCCATTAAACCATGTTTGCCTTTGTGTTCACTAATTTTATTCTTTATAATAGTTTCCACTATTTTACCTGGCACTGACATCAGGCTTACTAGTCTATAATTTCCCAGATCACTCCTGGGACCCTTTTTAAAAACTGGTGTTACATTGGCCACCCTCCAATCTTCAGGTACTATGGATGATGTTAATGACACTAGCAATTTCATGTTTGAGTTCTTTCAGAACCCTGGAGTGCATACCATTTGGTCCAGGTGATTTACTACTCTTTGTTGATTTGACTCAGTATATCTTCCAGATTCACCGAGATTTCTTTTTTTAGAGATATTCAATGGAAACTATTTGGATAGTGCCACTGAACAACTGTTTGGCAGCACTTATTTGGGCAAAAGGTGCTGCTACCAAATAAGCCCCTTTAAATCTTGGCCTCTAGGTTTTTTCTGTTACTCATGTGACGATTTTCAGTTGCTGTTTCCTAGGAAGGGAGATAGTAAGGAAGAGTTAACTCAGTTGATAATGAGAAATAGGCTGAAATTAAATCGGAAAAAATCTAAAGTACTTAATGTAGGTAAACAGGAGCTGCACACATCCTTTCAAGGTTCTTTGGATGGAAAAAGCCTGTTCTATTTGGGACTCTTTTACTAAACCGCGCTAGCGATTCCTGGGATGGCAATGCTGACAAAGCCCATTTACTTTGAATGGGCTTCGTTAGCATTGCCGTGCGGGAATCACTAGCACGGTTTGGTAAAAGAGGCCTTTAGTGAGGTCATTAAAAGCCTGGGGTGTATTTATAGATTCTGATTTGTGTTAATGCCACTGTACAGGTCATTGCTGAAGCCCCACTTGGAGTACTGTGGTCAGTTTTGGAGGCTGATGTCTCTCTAAGGATGTAAAAAGACTTGAATTGTTTCAGAGGGAAGCAATATAAGTAGTATAGGGTTTGCACCAAAAGATGTATGAGAAGATACTTGAAGACCTGAATATGTATGCTCTGGAGAAAATGAGGGTCGAGGAGATATGATGTAGACATTTCAATACTAGAAATGTACTAATGAACACATATATCTTTTTCAAGAAATTCAGTCAAATTTAGTGGCCTAGTGGTTAGAGCACCAGTCTTGCAATCCAGAGGTGGTCAGTTCAAATCCCACTGCTGCTGCTTGTGATCTTGGGCAAGTCACTTAACCCTCCATTGCCTCAAGTAAAAACTTAGATTGTGAGCCCTCCTGGGACAGAGAAATATCCAGTGTACCTGAATGTAACTCACATTGAGCTACTACTGAAAAAGGTGTGAGCAAAATCTAAATAAATAAATAAAATTTACGCTTTGCTGAATTAAAGTGCCAGCATCAGCCTGCTGATCAGAGCCACTAACAAAATATTTAACAGGGATATAATAATAATTAGAAATAACCAATGAATCTGTTTCAGTAAGAAGGAAAACCTCTTTGAAATATTTTCTAAGAAGAATTTCTGCAGACAATAAATGAGAACAAAGAAATCTAAGAAATCTAAGAAATGCAAGTTTCAAGATCTGCTTGCATTCTCCAGCATCTCTAATTTTGAACGAATAATATGGGAATGTTTAATAGCGGAAGAAGACACTGCTTGCAGAGTAGAAACTCATAATTCCAATTTAGTAATTTCTTTCTGTAGGATTTTTAAATTAACATCCACATTTTTAAAAGTTGACATGGCATCTTTAGAAAAAGAACACACTTGAGCAATAGTTCCCCGGAAAGAACCCTCTAAAACACACATTGCCTGCCATAAATCCTGCAAGGAAACATTCTGCTTCACCATGTTCAAAACTACTATACCAGTAGCCATAGGCGCCGACTCCGTGGGTGCTGTGGGTGCTCGAGCACCCCCAATATTTCACCCACCGGAAGTTCGTTCACCCACCGCAAGTTCGTTCCTTCCCTCCCTCCCTTCGAGTTCCAGGCCCCCTCCCTCCAAATTTTAAAAGTCATCTATTTTACCTCGTTAGGGTTAGGGCGGCAGCAGCAGTAAAAAGCATGTAGGCTCGGCTTGGTGCTTAGTTGTTTTCCCTTCTCTGTCTCTCAGCTCTGGTCCCGCCCTTGCGGAAACAGGAAATGAGAACGGGACCAGAGCAGAGAGACAGAGAAGGGAAAACAACTAAGCACCGAGCCAAGCCTGCATGCTTTTTACCGCTGCCGCCACCCTAACCCCGATGAGGTAAGAGAGATGACTTTTAAAATTCGGAGGGAGGGGTCCTGGAACTCGAAGGGAGGGAGGGAGGGAGAGAGGAAGGGAGGGACGACGACCCTGGAACTGGGAGGGGGACCCTGGAGGGAGGGAGGGGGGCCCTGGAACTCAGAGGGAGGGGGGAGGGAAAGGAGATAGAGAGGGGAGGGAGGGGGGCCTGGAACTCGAAGGGAGGGTGGGGGGACTGGAACTGGGAGGGAGGGAGAGGGGCCTGGAACTTGGAGGGAGGTGGAAGGGGGACGAGGGAGGGGGATGGGGGGACAGGGGAGGGGGAGGGAAGGGGGACAGGGGAGAGGGAGGGGATGAGGGGGAGGGGGATGGGGGGAGGGGAGAATGCACCACCTGTAAAAAAAAAAAAATTCAGCACCCCCAATCATTTTGAAAAGTTGACTCCTATGCCAGTAGCAATATCAACAGGATTCAAAGAAGGAGAAAACTCTAAAGGTTCTAAGCAGTTATATGCCTCCATCTTCGGAGATCAAGCAGCTGCTAGATTAAGGGAATTAGGGATTAAGGGAATCAGATAATGATACATTAGGAGGGGGAGGAGGGGTTCTAACAGCTGAACTGAACAAAACTTCCTTTACAGAGGCTATTCCTCCAGAGGGAGTAGATGGTAACCCTCCTGGAAGCATGTTTGTCCATGGGACCTACAGTAACTGGAACAAAAGAGACGGTTCCTTTAGACTAGACTTTATGCTTGCCCATGAAAATCCTCTTCTATAAATTAAATTTGAATAATAGAAATAAAAGTATAAGGCTCCCACTGTGCTCTCATGGTGCTCCAAGGGGCTCCCAAGGGGTATGGCATGCCCCTTTGGGCATGCCCCTTCGGCCACACCCCTATGGCCATGCGCCACAGCGTCACTGAATGTTAAATGGCACCAAACCCCCAAACCAATGTCAGGCAGGGATAGCCACATCAATGCCTGCAAATTGGTCCTGAAGTCAGGCTTGATGTCAGCAGCCTCACTGCACTCAAATCTGCTTCTCTTTTAGGAAAATCACAGCATCACTGGATGTTAAAAGGCACCAAGCCCCCAAACCAATGTCAGACAGGGATAGCCACAGCAATGCCTGCAAAAGGGCTCTCTAGGCCAGGCTTCATGTTAGCAGCCACTCTGCACTCGAATCCTCCTCTCTCTCCACAATATTCTAAATGAAGTCTCACCAGAGACTCATACAGGGGCATCATCACCTCCTTTTACCTACTGGCCATTCCTCTCCCTATAGACCCAAACATCCTTCTAGCTTTTGCCGTTGACTTTTCTACCTGTTTGACCACCTTAAGATCATCAAATAGAATCACACCTCTGCCAAATATCCCTGGTTAGCGCTTAGCAATATAACCAACTATCCGTTGATTTTAAGTGCATCACCGGCTAAGTTTGGTGACAAATCTGGCTGCATGAATAGCAGGTCTATCTTCAGCCGTTATGAACTTAGCTGGCCAGCGCTGAATATCGACTTGGTTGGTTGGCTATGCTCTTAACAGCCAAAAATAAACCAGATATTCAATGCCGATAACGGGAAACATTTCGGCATTGAATATCCGGGCTCAGCACCGACTGCGGGAGTCAGCCCAGCAAACTCCCGTGGTCTGAATATTGGCCCTCTGTGTCTACGTACTGATGCCATGAGCCATCAAGTCCTAGAGGGGACAGGTTCCATATCCCTATGCCTGGCTCCATCCTACAGATTGGTATCTGTAATCTAATACTCAAAGCCTGAACTGTGGAAACCTAGAGGTGAAATACTGTATAACTGTGGCACTTCATAGATTTACTCTGTGCTTACGATGATTGATTCTGTATCTATGTGGTAATTTACTGAGTCATCCAGCACTAAAGGTAGAAACCTGTAAATCATTGTGCCAAATCATGAATCTACAGTCCTTTTGCAACATCAGCAGCATTTGGCCTATATTACTTCTTCTTGGCTAGCTCAAGGGAAGTGAAAACTGACAGTGCTTTCTGTACTAACTTCTAGAAGCTCTTATAAATGAGATTTCATGGGGAAGAGACAGAGAGAAGTCCAACCCCCTTCCACTTCCCCATCTCCTGAAACAAGCTAAGAGTGAGCAATGTTTTTCTTTATTTTTTTATTCCATCTGTTTTGTTATTGTTTTTCCAAATAAAAAAAATAAATGAAATGGAAACATAGAAACATGACGGCAGGTAAAGGCCATATGACCCATTCAGTCTGCCCATCCTCTGTAACCCCTAATTCTTCCTGTTCCTAAGCGATCCCACGTGCTTATCCCATGCCTTTTTAAACTCTGGAACAGTCCTCGACTCCACCACCTCCACTGGGAGGCCATTCCACGCATCCACCACCCTTTCTGTGAAATAATACTTCCTCAGGTTGCTCCTAAGCCTAGTCCCTCTTAACTTTGTCATATGGCCCCTCATTCCAGAGCTCTCCTTCATTTGAAAAAGACTCTCTTACTGTACATAAATGCCCTTGAGATATTTAAACGTTTCTATCATGTCTCCTCTCTCCCTCTTCTCTTCCAGCATATACATGTTGAGGTTCATAAGCCTGTCCCTATAATTTTTGCATAGTGTAGAAATGTAAAGAAAAAACAAAATAAAAACATATCACTGGCACCCGCATTGGGCCGGCGGTAGTTCTGGGTTGCCGCATGGCAACCCTTTAGTAAAAGGGCCCCTTAGTGTTTTAAAAATGATATTTCTTAACTTTGAGAGGTTGTTATTTCAGCCATCATTTCTTTACTTATTAGAGACCATTTGATATACTATGGAGCTCATTTTCAAAAGAGAAAAACGTCCAAAAAGTGACATAAATCTGCATTTTTGGACGTTTTTCTCATAAAAATGTCCAAATTGGTATTTTCAAAACCAATTTTTAGACATTTTTTATATGAAGTCCATCAGAAGTGCGTTCAAATCAGAAGGGGGTACATCAGGGGCATGTTAAGGGCGGAATCTGGGTGTTCCTAACACCTGGACGTTTTTCAGCCATAATGGAACAAAACAAAACCACGTCTCCAGTGGTGAATCGTCTATTAGTCTCTACTTTTGTCTTCTACAAAACAAAACCATCCAGGACTAAAACTAAGACGGCAACTACTTACTTAAATAAAATGCAGTAAACAAGATCAATAACCTTTCCAAATACATTCATACATTTTCAAACATTTTATTTAAGTAAGTAGTTGCTGAGACCATTACAACTGTAACTTATATGTTCTTGCATAGTGAATGTTTGCCCTATTTATTGGATTTATAACGAATAAGGCACAAAAAAGTGCCCTAAATGACCAGATGACCATTGGAGGGAAATAGGGATGACTAACCCCCTCCCACCCTCCATAAATGTGATTTAAAACATTACTTGCCAGCCTCAGATGTTATACTCAGCTCCATTAGAACAGCATGCAAGTCCCTGGAGTAGTGTAGTGGTGGGTGCAGTGCACTGCAGACAGGTGGACTCAGGCTCAAACCTCCCCTACCTGTTACACTTGTGGAGGAAACTGTGAGCCCTCCAAAACTCACCAGAAACCCACTGTACTCGCATATGGGTACCCCCTTCACCCATAAGGGCTATGGTAGTGGTGTACAGTTGGGAGTAGTTGGTTTTGGGTGGGTTTAGGGGGGGGGGCTCAGCAGACAAGAAAAGGGAGCAATGGTGAGATGTGTATCTGGGAGCATTTTATGAAGTCCACTGCAGTGTCCCCAAGGATGCCCTATTGCTTTCCTGGGATGTCTGGGGGACCAGTCTACTAAAAATGTTGTCTCCTCCTACTGGCTTGATTTTGTGCATTTTGCACTTGAATGTTTTTTTTCCGAAAAATGGACCCAAAAACAAAACGTTCAAATCACAAAACCTTGTTCAAAACAGTATTTTTGAAAAAAAAAAAAAAATAGATGTTTTTGTTTTTCGAAAATGATGTTCTTTGCTATTCAGATTTTGGACAGTTAAGTAGGACTTAAATATCAAAAATGCTCCCCACATAAACCATCTTCCAACTGAGATGATAACAAAGCGTTTATCTTGTCCCATAATTCCCCTGGATTCACTTTCTTTCACACTAAACAATCTTGGTTCTTAAAAGAAGGTTTTATAATTTAATTCAAGGCATATTGATCTTACCCAATAACTGTTGGAAATAGACATAAAATTGTCATCAGAGAATCTATATATTAATAAGTTCAAATGATGGCCTTTAATGTGAGATGAAGTGAAAGTGGGCCATGTAAAATGAAGATATTCTCTAATTTATGCCTAACCTTTGGGTCATCTTGATCTTTCAGATGAAGATTTATGTCTTCTAATAATATAACATTTTCATTCTCTATACTTAAGCTAGTAACAAAATCTAAGAAATCAGTAATGTAGTAGTAATGCATTTTCCATTGACCTGGTGGACAATAGAAAGGAATTATAGTCAGGCTACTTTGTCGAGAGGTGTCCTGAACTGTACATGCCATAACGTCTTAAAAAGGAGATTTGAAGAAGGAGTGAGGGAAGGCATAAAAAAAAAAGATTTATTCAGTAAAGCTACCCCCCCCCCCCCTCCACTTTCTTTCCCTTGTGATGTGGCAGATTTTATAGCCAACAGGGCATAGTTCTTTAATTACTGGATCATCATGCCATGTTTCAACCAATATTATCAGGCCTGGTTTCAAGAGCGAAGCAAACTGGTTGAGAAAATTTGTCAGCTGTTGATCTCTTTCAAGCCAATTTCTAACTACATCTAGTTTATTAACCATGCATTTAGCATTAGCATAGTAAACTGGAATAGATATATTAGAAATTAAATAAACATTCACACATTTAAGTGATACCAGATTAGACTTGTTTCTCAATCGATCTTTACTGTTTAAAGGATGGTGTTTTAGACTGTGTATAACTAGTAATAACCTCAATATTCCTGGGCATAAATTTCGCACAGTCTGTGTTGTTTCCTAGTGAATTACCAGCTTCTCGATATACACCTCTGAGACGTTCTGTAACCCTGACTGAGATATATTGGCCTGGGTTTTGGAGGTGTTCCCAGGTAGGGAAGGCCGGAAGAAAAGTGACATGTGCAGTTTGAACGTTGTAAAGAACAGTAGATGACTGAAAAACGAGGTCAATGGAGAGTCCTGTTTCCAAAGTGGATTATTGTTTATCAGCAAAAGGGCCAAAAAGGCTTCTCCATAAATAATTAAACTTTATTGTGTGTCCAACAAATAAAGTCCAAAGGCATGACATGGGCCATTTGAAGTCATGCAGTTTGAAATCATCTGAACCTACATGCATACAGGATAAAAAGCAATTGTAAGTGTATACATTTTCCTTTGGGGCAAAAAGCAAAGCTAAATTACCCATGTGGCATTCTGCCAAACCACACAGGTAATAGGTACCCACAGTTTAGTCCAAATGAAGGCAATTTGCTCATTTACCTCTTACTGTACAGAGCAAACATGTTGAAAGAAATAATCAATCTGCATTCTAGCCAATAGGAACTGTAGCTCTAAGTGCTCTGCAAACACATGGAGCTTGCCAGCCCTTAGATAGTTAACGCATGTGAGCTAATGAATGAGTTATAGCCTGTGCCGTTCATTCCCAGATAAATATTTAACAGCCACTGTTGAATTTTTTTTTAATGCCTTATCTATCTATCAGTAACCCCTGCATTATAACCATTAATGGATTTTTGAGGCTGGATTGATTTTTCATTAATTTGGTAAAAATCTTTTTCCTTCATCCATATAATTCTGTCTTAAAACGCTTTCCCTGACAGCCCCCATATGCCACTTACCTCATAATGCAGGCCGGGGGTTATAAATCTTGCGGTGGGACCAGGTTTAAAGTGGGAGTGTCAAATCTTTATTCACTTTCATGCTGTGTTTGAAAGTGAACATTGAATTATTAAACCCAGATTAGTCCACTGCCATTCTGGGAGAGGTTCTGGGAGTGGTTGACTGCAGTAGTTATAAAAATAAGAATCAAAAGCGTTCAGTATCAGCCAATCAGAGTGCATTATTATTATTATTATTATGTTTATATACTTCCCATTTTTTAAAGTAAAATTAAAAACTGAAACCTGATAAAACTAAGGGATCCTTTTACTAAGGCGTGCTAATGGATTAAGCGCTTGCTAACAATTAGCGTGCGCTAAATGCTAAAATGCCCATTATCTGCTGGAGTCTATATATCGTGCCTAGCGTTTCATGCCTAAATCTAAGTGTATTCCATAACAATGCGCATAACATAATTGGCTTAACAAGCCAATCAGCGTTGTTAACAACATTTAATCAATAATCAGCACTAATTGGCAATAATTAGAATTTACACGTACAACTTGCTAAGCATATACTGTAATGAACTGTGCCTAAATTCTAAAGTGTGCAGTTCAAAGTAGGCGTGGCTATGGGCGGGGAAATGGGCAAGTCAAAGGCGTTCCCAAATTTAGGTGCATTGTTATAGAATGTAGCCCAGTATACGTTAAAACCATGTGTAAGGATTTATGCCATGTTTTCATTGGTGTAAATGGATGTGCATAGTTTTAAGCAATGGGATATTTACTAAGCTCATTCTATATACTGCGCCTAAACCTTATAGAATGCACTTAGGCGAAAATGATTTCCGCGTGGATTTTCCAGGTGCCATATATCGAGTCTCCCCCTATATTCCTATTGTTAGCACGCTAATTGTTAGCATGCACTAAATCTGTTAGTGCGCCTTGGTGAAAAAAAACCCTAAGGTAATGTGGGTAGGAGGATGGTATACTGAATTTGCACCAACAGTTATAGATTTAGCAGGAGTAAGTATTTCTATATCATCAGAAATAAAAATACTCAATGGAATGATTGATACTAAACAGTCAGGCTCATTTTCGAAAGAGAAGGGCATCCAAAAAGCGACACAAAAGGCTCATGGGCGTCCCTGTGAAAGAAGGTTGCCCAAATCCAATAATCGAAGCAGGGCCGTAAGGACGTCCTCAGTGCGAGGACGCCCATCTATGGTCGTCCCCACAGGGGGCGTGTTAGGGTCGTGTTTTGGGCAGCGTTATGAGATGGGCGCCTCCAACTTATAATGGCTAGCAAAATGGATTCGCATGGGTGGGAACATGGGCGTCCTTAGTTAGACCTGAAATAAAAGCGACCAGGGTAAGGGGGAAGTCGTCTTTAGACCCATTAGCGATTTTGTGGAGTTGGAGAGTGGCAAGAGCGTTGTTGGGAAAGAAAGCTGAATCGTGAGTTCCAAGATGGCGGCGTAAGTAGACGCACTTGTGGGAGCTCCTGAACCCTGCTCGTTTTTAGCGCAACTGAGTTCTCTCAAACCCGCGATGGGTAAGAGGAAAGGGAAGCCTGGCTTACCTATCTCCACGGGAAAGGTTGACCCACCTCCGCTGCGTCAGAAGACGTTGCAGGAATCAGGCCTTCGAGTGCTTGGAACCGGAGGCAACACTTTGGGAGGTCCGGGAGATCTTGAAGACCGGAGCGCAGAGGGAATCTCGTTGAGCCCTCCACAGATAGCAGCGCCCCCCAGACCAGGGGTTGAGGCGAAGACGACGTGGGAGCGTTTAGCAGAATCCGGAAGTCGGTCCCCTGCAGGCGCGGCTGGAGACCCCGTCGCTTCTTCGACGCCGGTGAGAACAACAGCTCAGGCAGGTTCGCTGTCTGAAGGGAAGTCCGGCGAACCCCTGTGGAACTCTGGAGGGTTGATTAAACCACCGACTGTTACACTTGACTCATTATGGGAAGCAATTCAAGGTTTGAACAACAATTTGCAGCAAATTTCAGGTATATTGAGGGGAGAAATGACTGAACTAAAGCAAGACCAAATAGTAGTAAAATCTGAAATTGCAGAACAGAAGATCAAAATGGAGACTTTTGATAAAGACTTAGTAGCAGTGAATTCTTTATCTTTGACGTTGATAAATAATAGTAACCTCCAGCAGCGGAAAATAGAATACCTAGAAAATCAGATAAGAGGCAACAATTTACGATTTCTTAATTTCCCTAAAGCTCCCCTTACTCCAGCCTTAGATATGCTTAAAAAATATTTCCTTGAGGTATTAGGTATCCCCCTCGAGGGATTACCACCTATTACCAGGACACAATATATTTCGGGTGCTGTTTTGAGTAAGTTGCCTATAAAGCCCCAATCTGAGGTTAACTTGACAGAATTTCTAGAGCAATCTCTGGAGGTAGTTACTGAAAGAACTACACTGCTAGTTACATTTGCTTTACAATTAGATCGGGACAATATATTTAAACTTTATTTCAGACACATGAACTCTCCTTTTCTTGGATCAAAAATACAGATATTTCCGGATCTCTGTAGAGAGACTCAAAAAAGAAGAAAGCAGTTTTTGACCTTAAAAGAGAGGGTTCTCCGAATAGGAGGATCCTTTATACTAAAGTTTCCTTGTAAATGTTATATTTCCTTGAATGCAGTTAATTACTTTTTTTTTGATCCAGTGAAGTTAAATGAGTTTATTACAACTAAAGAATAACCGCTGTGAATTCCTTGATAGCTTGCGCTTATCCCGGCTGTGATACTGAAGGTTCTATCTACCCTCTTTTTTTTAACCTTTTTTCCCTTATTTTTATTTCCTAGATCTTGGAACAAATAATTTGTGGACTAAATAAGAGATGCTTTTCCTTTTTGTGATATTTACTTAATATGTTAATGTCTGAAGTGTGTATCTATGTACTATTGCATAAATATAAATTTAATAATTCATAAATAAAAAAAAAGAAAAAAAAGAAAAAAAAAAGAAAGCTGAATCGTTGTTTCCAGAGAAAGCTGAGAGTTTGTTGAGTAACTGTTACCTTTGTCTGTGTGCCCTAGTCGAAACGTTTTCACCCTCACCTGCCTCATTTCTGTTTTACCTTTTCAGCTTTCCCTACCCCTTCTAACCCCCAAACCCAGACACCACTACTCCTTCCTCTATCTCCCCCATCCACTCCCCCTATCCCTCTCCATTCACTGTCCCCAACTATTTCATTCCCTTACCTGTTTGTAGTCTCTGTTTGTCTCTTTGTCCTGTGTACTGCTGCAGCGTGTTTGTGAAGACTACTTGGAGAGTGAGTGGCTAGAGGGTGTGGGAGGAGAGTTTGTAGTGGGTCAGAGAGTGCTTGCAGTGTGGCTCTGCTGTGTGTGACCGCATTGTTTGTTGGTGGTGGGAGAGTTAGTGTCAGCTTCTGTTTGTTGCTGCTGTGTTTCACCAAGTTGGTAGGGAGAGGTGAGCACTGGTGTCACTGCATTGCACCTCTAGTGTGTGGAAATGGAGACACTAAATGCACAGGTGGCTTACATGTTGGAGGAAGAGGGGAGGCACCGCAGGGGGTACTCACGCCCCAGAGTTTTCAGGCCCCATAGCAGTTTCCTAGACCTCACTGACCTGCAGTGTCTCACTAGGTACCGGTTTGATAGGGCTGCCATTCAGCACATTTGTGATCAGCTCAAACCCCCTCCTGCAACCCAGGACTCATAGGGACAACCCCATCCCTGTGCACCTAAAGATCATTGCTTCTCTATCTTTTATGGCCACTGGGAGTTTCCTGTCTGTCCTATCTGTGAACACAGGTCTCACCCAGGCTTCCATTTCTAACTGCCAGTTCCTTGATGCCTTCCTTACCCACACCTCAGAGTACATTACCTTCCCTACCACTCCCAGGCCATGCAGAACAACATGGCTGAGTTCTACGCCGTAGCTCGCTTCCCCTCGGTCATAGGCGCCATTGACTGCACACGTTGCACTCAGACACCCTCCCCCCCCCCCCCCCGGGCACGAGAGGCCACTTTTAGGAACAGGAAAGCATTCCACTCACTCAGTATGCAAGTTGTGTGTGACGCCCAGGGGGAGATTCTAGATGTATGTGTCCGATACCCAGGGTCCACCCATGACGCCTATATATTGCAGCACTCAGGAATCTTCCGCAGGTTTGACCGAGGGGAGATCACCGGTGGATGGCTCCTAGGTAAGTGCAGCATGGATCTGCCCAAACTATACCTCCTCCACTGGGTAACCCTCAGCATTGTCTCCCTCCAGCTCACTCCACAACCCACTATTCCCCCCCCCCCGCCTCCACAAGGTACCCACTCCAAACAATACACACTCATCTTTCTCATCCTGCTTCTCCCCAAAGATGACAGAGGCTGCCCACAGCGGAGTTGGCTCATGACCCCCATAGTGCACCCACAAACACGGTCAGAGGAGAACTACAACAGTAGACATCGGACCACCCGTGGCATCATCGAGCGCATCTTCGGACAGCTTAAGAACAAGTTCCGATGTCTGGACCGTTCTGGAGGGGAGCTCCTGTACAGCCCCCAAAAGGTGGCAAAGATATTCCTGGCCTGCTGCATGCTACATAATTTGGCAATGCGCAGAGTACAGGACCTCCCAGAAGAGCCACAGCAACAACAGCAGCAGGCCCCATATGAACAGGATGAGGAGCTCTCTTCACCTCCCACCCACAGAGTAGAGCAGAGTGCACACCAGCTGGGGGTCAGAGCCAGGCAAAGACTCATTGAGACAAGTTTTGTGTGAGAGTAAGTTGACACACCACCACCACCACCCCCCTCCCACCACCACCATCACCCACTCTATGCATATTCCCCTCCCTCCAACCCTCACCCCCACCACCCCAGCATGTCCCATCGCTTTCCCTGCCCCCTCCCCTGGCCCCGCCCTTGTCCCCTCCTACCCCTCGCACCGTGTTCCTTTGCAGCTGGTGCTGCAGGGGAACTCTGTTGAAAGTCCTCCTCTGATGAGCTCCCACTCTCCTCCTCTGTGTCCACAAGGCAGCCTGCTGCCTCGGCTGTCCTGTGGAAGTCCGGCCACCTTGCAGTCTGTGGCTTGCCCTGCAACCTGGGCACAGGACCCAAAAGGGGAGCTGGTGTGGTGGCTGCTGGACCAGTGGCTGGGGAGGCTGAGGATCTCAAGCTCCTCTTCTTAGCGGGTGGTTGCTGTGCAGTGGTGGAAGTAGACGCCACTTGTTGCTGCATGAGGGCTGTACTAGGTGATTTCAGGTCACGGCATAGGCCTTCGATGCTGTGCTCCAGCCGTTGGAGCTGCTGTACCACTTCACGTTGGGCCTGTACCGCTTCCCGTTGCACCTGGTGCCGGTAATCTTCCATGTGACCATTCTGGCCCAGCAATTGTGTGGCGAGGCACTATAGCTGCCTCCTCTGGCTGGGTGGCCTCTGCTGAGGATGTGCCCCCCCTTCTGCATCTTCTTCTTCTTCTGTGCCACCATCGGCAAAGGCTGAGGGCTGTGGAGGGAGAGCCTCTGCTGCGGGTGCATTTTCTTTCCTTGATTTCCTTTTACCCTCACCTCCTCCCTCCAAGCAGGTCTGAATCACAGAATACCAAATATGTGGAAATGAACTGGGTTCTAGACCAAGCATATGAAAATTGATTGTAGGCTCTCTGAGCTCTCTGGTGGATTCAAAGCCCTGTTTGAAGTACCTCTGCTCTACGTATGGACCAAGGTTAAAAATTAGGAATGGGCAGTCCAAAAACATTCTTTTCATTTTGATTCCCATGTTCTTTGCCGCACTGTTCATTTTGTTTGTTTTGGTTAGTCTTCATTTTCGTTTCAGAGGCCCTCTTTGTACAGAGTAGGCACTGTTTCAGAAAGACTGCAGAATCTTCCCTGATGGGGTACATGCATGACAGTTTGCTCATGTGTGCATTATCGGGAAAGAGTGTGCAGTATTATTGCAAATGATAAAACAGAAGGGGCTGATATTCAGACAGAGGGAGTTAGCCAGACGATTTCAACTTAACTGGTCAAGTTGATAATTCAGTGCTTTTGGTGAAGTTGAAACCTGCCAAAGACAGGCCTGCTATTTCGATGGACCAATTTGGTCACCAAAATTAGCCGGTGATGTGCTGAATATTTGAGGATAGCCAGCTATATCGCGTGACATAAATGCTTAGCTGCTAAGTGCTGACCAGGAATATTCATAAGTACATAAGTAATGCCATACTGGGAAAAGACCAAAGGTCCATTAAGCCCAGCATCCTGTTCTCGACAGTGGCCAGTCCAGGTCAAGGGCACCTATCAGCTTCCCAAATGTACAAACATTCAGCAGGAGATAACCGGCTATCTCCCACTGAATATTCATAGATACATACCTGCCAAGTCTTCCTCATTCAGCGGGAGACTCCTGCTTTGGCAAGTCATCTCACACACTTTCGCCAAAGCGGGAAAGTTTCCTGCTGAGGCACATGCTGCTGCCGCCACTGCTTCTGCCATTGCCGCCACTGTTGCTTCTGCTGCTGCCGCTGCTCCTCTCTTGATTAGCAGCCACAGCCACAGCAAAACAAGAAAAACAAATGTGGGGTTGCAGCAGCCTTCAGGCATGTGCTGTCAGCTTCGCCAGTCCTCTGCCCTCGGAATGGGAAATTGACAACAGCGGGGACAGAGTACTGCAGAGCCGACAGCTCATGCCTGAAGACTGCTGCGGCCCCGTGCTTTTTTTTCTTGTTTTGCCGGGGCGGCCAGGAAACACAGGGTACTAGGTTGAAAGGGTAGAGGAAGGGGAATGGGTGTTGAGAGAGAGGGGCAAGAGGTGATAGAGCAGAGGGGAGAAAAGTAAAGTAGAGTGGGGAATCATGGAAGAGGAGTACAGAGAGAGAGAGATGAGAGAAACAGGGGACATGAAAAAGGGCAGGGGAGAGACAAGCTGCTGGGGAGAAAGAAGGGGAGCAAGGGGGAGGCTCTGGCTGGTCAGATGGAGAGAGAAAGAGGAAAAATGCTAGAAGGAGGGGGCAGAAAGAGGGAAGATGCTGGATGGAAGAGGGATACAGAGAGAGAGAGATGAGTGAAAAGAAAGAGAAAGAGGGACATGGAAAAGAGCAGGAGAGAAAAGCTGCTGGAGAGAAGCATGGGGAGAAACTGGGGGAGGCCATAGCTGGTCAGACAGAGAAATGCTGGATCAAAGTAGGGAGAGAGAGTGAAAATACTGGAAGGAGGGGGCAGAAAGAGGGAAGACACTGGATGGAAGGATAGGGAGAGAAAGAGGAAAGACACTGGAAGGATGGGGAGAGAGGACATGCTGAATGGAAAAAGGGTAGAGAGAGAGAGAGAACTGGCTAGAAGGAAGGGGAGATGGAGGGAGACAATGGATGGAAGGATTGGGAGAGGGTAGATGGGTGGAGGGATGGGGAGAGAAAGTGGGAAGACAATGGATGGAAGGGTAGGAGATAAAGAGGGAAGGTACTGGATGGAAGGGTAGGGAGAGAAAAAGGAGACGCTGGATGGAAGGATGCAGGTAGAGGGGGAGACACTGGAAGGATGGGGACAGAAAGAGGGGAGATGCTGGATGGAAAGGGGGAGAGGCTAGAGTTGGTGAAAGACTGGAGAATAAGAGGAAGGGGCATGGGGAGAACAAAAGTGAGGAAAGATGAAAAGCCATAGGTAGATGAATTAAAAAAAGAGGGAATTTAAAGAACGGATAGTAAGAATGTATAGTAAGATTTCATAATCTGGACAGAGAGAGGGAGGCAGAAAAATAAAAGAAAATAAAGAAAAAGGAGAGAAAATGACAAATGGACAGGAAACCCTGGCAAGAGAGTTAAGAGAAGAAGAAGGAAAGCAGAATCAAGAGACTGGGACCAACACAATTAGAAAAAGTAAATGGCCAGACAACAGTATAGAAAATAATTGTATTTTAAATTTAGGATAAAGTAACGTGGTAGCTGTGTTAATAAAGGTTAATAAATGCAAATAAAACACAAAATAGAAAATAAGGTGACACCTTCACTGATTTTAAAACATTTTTGATTATTTATTTATTTATAACATTTGTATCCCACATTTTCCCACCTATTTCCAGGATCAATGTGGCTTACATAATTCTGTAAATGGTGATTACCATTTCCGGATAGGAGAAATACATAGTTGGGGTAAAGGGACAGCTTAGGTTAGGTTACAAGAGGAAAGTTCGTCCTATGATAACAGCTAAAGGTAATAGGTTAAATTCTATTCATGACAAAAAAAACTTGAACAATTAGGATCATTAAACTGGAAATCAAGATAATTAGCAAGACAGTTGAGATATAGAGAATACATGTTGTGTAATTGTGTTTTATTAATTTGAATTTATGAGTTGTTATTGTATGCTTTCTTAAATAAATAAGTTTTCAATAGTTTACAGAAGGTCACTATGTTGTGTGTTATTTTTATGGATTTTGGTAATTCATTCCAAATTTGTGTGCATATGTAAGAGAAGCTGGATGCATATGTTAATTTATATTTCAGTCCCTTACAGTTTGGGTAGTGGAGATTCAGGAATGTTCATGATGAGCTGGTAGAGTTCCTGGTTGGTAGGTCATTAATGTCTGACATATATCATGGAGCCTCACCGTGTATTATCTTATGAACCAGGGTGCAAACCTTAAAAGCATTACGTTCTTTTAAAGGGAGCCAGTGTAGCTTTTCTCGTAAGGGACTGGCACTTTCATATTTCATTTTGCTAAATATGAGTCTGGCTGCCGTGTTCTGTGCAGTTTGAAGTTTTTAAATAATTTGTTCTTTGCACCCAGCATAGATGGCATTGCAGTAGTCTAGCTGGCATAACACCAATGATTGCACCAGTCTGCAGAATGCTGCAGATTAGCCCTCAGAGACCAACACTTCCTTCCTCGGGTCAGGAGAGGATACTATAACAGCATTATACTGTCCTGATCTGACCTGAGGCAGGAGGTTTTGCCCTCTGAAAGCTAATTGAAAAGGGTATTAGGCTAGTAAATAAAATATTTTCTGAAATGGCCGTGGGATTGAGGTGTGTTGGGGAGTGGAGCCATATAGAGTGGGTGGAGCCAAGGCAGAGTGGGGCGGGGATGGGGGCATGTACTAAAATCTCCCTCTCAAAAATTAGGACCCCTTGGCAGCTCTGTGGATAGCTGGTTAAGTGCTATTGAAAAAGCCAGGAGCCATTCCTGTTTGGTCAAATAGTGCTGAATATCAGACGGACTGTGATTTTTTCTCTTTGTTAACAACATGTAATTGCATGGGAATATGCTATTAACATTTCACACGTCTTTACATACAGCAGCCCATCCCTCTTAAAAATCTATTCAGGCACTGAGCTGGCCCTGGGCTGGTTTTGGATATCTTGCTAAGTCCTCTTGTGCAGTGTCTTTTTCCACCACCTTCTGAATCCAGTGAGCAGTCAGTGGGTTTTTGACTGTTGGGATCAGTCTGGGCATTTGATTCTAGACCTGAGCTTGGGGGCCATCAGGAAATGATGGTGATGGAGTTGTTGGAGGTTGCTATGGAGGCATTGATTGAAGGCTCTGACAGGGCAGAAGATTCTTCTTTGAAAAATGTCTCCTGCAGTTAAACTGCCTGTGGCCACTCTGAAAGCCATCTGGTCAACATCTTCTTTATTGGATATTTTAATCTTATCATATAATTTGAATGTACTGATACTGTCAGGAATTGTAGTCTAAGTCGCCATGTAGTTATTTTTCTAATGGTGTTTCTAATTTTCTAGTGTTGCTTCCTTGATTAGTGTTGAAAAATGCATAAACAAAAAGTTTTAAAAATATATATTTCAGTATAACTAATAGGAACAAGGAAGTAACGTGATTCCTGGTGTTAGGGGCCAAACCACTTTGAGCTCAGGCCCATCCAGCAGCAGTGCACTCCATAGATGCCCAGAATATAAAGCTTGGGGAGGCGGATTTTCCTGCTGGCTGCTGCTTCACTGATATTGCCCCCACCCTCGGCTGGCATTCTGCAAGTTTTGTTCCCTCCCCCGCTTATTATCACTTCTGGTCTGCGCTTTTTATTCTACAGCAAAGCTGCGATGGACCGGGATTCTTTGCATGCTGTAGCTGCTTCCTACGGGCCAGCCCCGCCTCCTCAGAAAGAGGAAGTTATATCTGAGAAGGCGTGGACATCCCGAAGGAAGCAGCCACAGCATGTAGAGTCCCAGTCCAATGCAACTTTGCTGTAGAATAAGTGATAGAAAGCGAGAAAGCCATCTTAAACAAGCAGCGGCGCCGGCAAAAGGATCAGCGGCAGCGGGCAGGAAAGCGTGGGGACTTTTCCTGCCCTGAAGCAAGCCACTAGACCTCCAGGGTGATGCAAGGTATGTATGGGGAGGCCATCCAGGGCTGGAGGAGAGGTGAATGGGAGGGAGAGAAGAAGATGAAGACAGGGTAGTCTCTTTTTCCCCTTTGCTCTGCTCCATTCTATTCCACGGGAACCTCGCAGGACTCGTGTCCATCCCTATGGGATCCCCGTGGTCCTGGAGGAGATCCCCGCGGGATTCCCGTGGTATCAGCAGAAATGCCGCTATCCCCATTCCCATGCAGCTCTCTACTCTGGAAGTCCTTACAGCACATCATAGACACTAATAAAGTAGATCTTTCTGTTAATTCAATAATTGATTCTTCAAGAATAGCTGAAATATTTTTCAAATCCAAAGATGGATCAGGCTCTTGGTCTACTACCTCACCCTGGGTATTCTTTATAGAAACCAGCAAGATATTTCTTAAAAAGTTTTGGGGGGGGGGGGGGGGGAGAGCTCCAAGTGATTTTAGAAAATTTAAAATATGAAAATTAAGTCTTCTATTGTAATTTTCCAAATATTCAACCTGTCGATGAACAGCCAGTCTATCTACCACTGCTGTATTTCTAAAATCCTCTACCCAAATCTGATCTATTTGAGTTGTAAAGTCAGATTTTAATTTTTCCACAGTCTTATTCAAGGTGTCAAACTTTGTCACTAATGCAGTTACCTCTTCCATTGTTTTTGCAAATGTGGAATTAAGATCTTGCAACATCTACCATGTTGATTCCAAAGTTTACACCATGGGAACATCTTCCTTCCTTCTCAGTAGTCCACTGCTCAGTGCACCACCCTCATTAGGTGTGTCCAGTGCTGCTCCAGTAGCAGCACATGCCCCAGTGACCAATGCCTACTGAACACGGTGGGTTGTTTGTAGCTGGGGGAGACAAAGATGTTTCGTACTCCAAAGAAGTGGATGCTCCTCTGCCCAACTCCAAAGCAGAGCCCTCATTCTCAGAATATATCTTTGAGGACTCAACAGTGTAGAGGTCCATCTTCTACTGACTCGGGTGCATGACGGGGCTGGTGGGGGAATGGCCTTGATAACATCTTTCCTCTTCGTATGTGGCATAATTGATAAACTTCAGGAAAACAGAGGTAAGAATACTCAGCCAAATGATCTTTTTATACTCAGCGTTAGGAACCTGCCACTATCTTGGCTCTTCCCCTCAGCTTAATTAGCTTGTCACCAGGGAATTTTGGGGGGTGTTGGTGGATCACATAGTACATGTTGGCAGATAAAGACCTGCACAGTCCATGCAGTCTGCTCAGTAAGTTCAACTCTGAGGCTGGGGGGAAAGGGGGTTGGGGTGTGTGCACTAGCCCACATTGGATTTTGGGGGAGGAGGGATATAGGGGAATGGAGGGGATCCAGAGGGATGCAGCCTTCAAAGAGCTCATTTCTATGATTAAACCAATGTTGTATTCATGACAATGGCCTTCGATATTGGCCTCAATAATGTTTTAATAGTGACTCAGCAAAAGAAGAGAAAGGATGCCCTCAGCAAACAGGTACAAAGGAACGGAGGCAGCTAGAGATCAGGAAACCGTGGGAAGTTGAGTGTTCAAAAATGACCCAACACAGCTCTGTTTCAGTGGGTATGCCTACGTCAGGAGTCAAACTTATTCACAGTGTGGTCTTAAGCAGAACTCCAGTAGGATAAGAATAAACAAATAAGTGCTGTCACAATTTATGATTCAGCTTGAATAAATAAAAAGAGGCAGTGATTGCTTCTCACAGATAAGACATGCATACCTAGAAAAGTAGCATCTGTACTTGAGAAAAGAAATTTGCTTTGACACGATGCAAGTACCACGGCGAGTGATAGCAGTAAATCTGAGAGACTGAAATCAGACTTCACATACCCTGACTTAAGAGTGAGTTTCTATACTGTCATGGTGCGTGCAGAACTAATCCATTCTGAGACACTGCTCCCCACAGAAGCTGCAAAGTGCTTCTGTTTTCAAAAACAACAAAATTACTATGTAGATTCAGCAGTGCCTCAACTTTACATTACTGTAACAGTCTGCAGTTACTTATAAAGGTTACCTAAACCCTGATAAAAATGAGTAGAGCCATTTACAATGTTCTTGCTTACACCACACAAGAACAGCCTGGAGTGGTCTAACATTTCTTCTGAGTGTGGTAGTATAACCATCTGGATTTGTAGAGAGGTATGTTAGTAGGCCCTAAAATAAATGATATTCTTTGCTCAGGTTTAATGGCAAGAAGAGATGCTGGTTTCACCTACAAATCAAAGTTTAACGGAGATGACTGGGGTTGCTGCTTGCTTTTTTTTTTTGTACCATGACAATATACAGTGAGTGGACATTAATTCATAGTAAATTACAGAAGGGCTCCTGAGAAATGATAACTCATGTCCATATTAATAGCACAACAGCTTGTCATGATTAATCTCCTGTCCTGCTCCATGGAACACAAAGAGGATTAATAATGATCTGTCACCCGTGGTAAAGTGGGGCCTTTCACATGACTTCTCTAATGGAGCATTTAACTCTTGGGCCGGAACATGCTCGTTGGAAATATGTGTGTGATCCCATCAATTCAGTCAGGACATCCCATGGTGTTGAGATGAATGCTAGAATGATGTATCAACCATTTCAAGCCATTTTTTTTTGGTGTGTGCGTATGTATTTTATGCTTCTACAAGAAGCATGGTCGGTGGATGCGAATGTCTCTGAAGTTTGATAGGCTCTGGGATTCCCAGGTATTCTCTTCTTCAGCTGTTTTTTTAAAAATCTTTACGTGGGGTAACACAGACATGATGAGGCCATTAAAGCAGGAACCTCATCTGCCCCAGGTACAAAAACTTAGATTGTGAGCCCTCTAAGGACAGAGAAAGTACCTGCATAGAATATATATGTAAAACTACTTTGGTTGTATCAAATCCATGACCACCTTTTATATCTTTACCTTAAGTGATGAAGAATGATGGGGAAGAACAGTTCCTGAGGAACTGCATTGAAGGGCCAGTTTTGAGCTGCTAACCACCATGGGCTGAATTAACCTGAATATTCAATGCTGAACCATGTCCAGGCACCAGTATTGAGTATCCGAGTCAGCACTGCGACCCAGAAGTTACCTGGACATCTGCCAGGTAAGAGCTTATTCTGTCAATGTCCTCTGAGCACCCAGATTAAAGAATACTGGTGTAACCACACATCAGCATGTCTCACAGTTATGAGCCTCCAGCAGTTTAAAGATAAGTGTTTTTGAATGAGTGTTTTCCAATGAACTGTGCAAATCACTAATCTGGGATGTAACCAAAAAAATTGTACTTTCTAATAGTGTTCATTGGTAACACAGTGTGCAATGATTCAGAATTGAAGAGTTATAAACTTAGGCTTTTAAACCCGTGCTGGTCACGTCAGAATTTTCTGAGCACCCTTATAAAAGGTGGAGGAATGGCTTAGAGGATAGAGCACTGGTCTTGACATTCAGAGGTGCTAAGTTCAGATCCCAATGCTGCTCCTTGTGCTCTTGGGTAAGTACTTTACCCTCCATTGCCTCAGGTACAAATATAAATTGTGAGCCCTTCAGGGACAGGGAACTATCCAGAGTACCTGAATGTAACTCACCTCAAGCTACTATTGGAAAAGGTGTGAGCAAAATCCAAATAAATAAAACATTTTCTAGCTGTGGGTTTTGTGAATTGATATGTATTATATGGTCATTACCCTTCAGCATTTTGTACATATATCCCCAATTTGTTTTTTGGGTATCTTACATTTATGAGATGGCAGTTACACTAGCCATAGACCTGGCATAACTGCAGTCATGTATATGCGGCATGGGCTCACATAACTGACAGTGTTCTATTGGTTACATGTGTAAATGGCAGCACCCAGGTTCCTCCCTTGCCTCACCCATGTGAATGCCTGCTTTCATTTTCATGCTATGTCACTTAACAGAATACCACTTAGTCACTTTACTGCTGCTTAACTCATGAAAATGCTGCTATTCCTGACATTTACACTTGCAAAGTGGGGCATAAACGCAGTCACCAAGTTATAGATTTTATCACAGTATAAATCATCCCCAAAGAGATGAGTCATCCACCTACTTTTGATGTCCAAGGACAATACTACATAAGTACTTAAGTGTTGCCACACCGGGACAGACCAAAGGTTCATCAAGCCCAGCATCCTGTTTCCAACAGTGGCCAATCCAGGTCACAAATACCTGGCAAGATCCCAAAAAAGTTCAATACATTTTATGCTGCTTATCCCAGAAATAAGCAGTGGAGTTTCCCCAAGTCATTGTAATAATGGTCTATGGACTTTTCCTTTAGAAAGCCATCCAAACTTTCTTAAATCCCACTAAGCTAACTGCCTTTACCTGTTTACCACATTCTCTAGCAACGAATTCCAGAGTTTAATTACACATTGAGTGAAGAAAAGGTTTCTCAGATTCACTTTAAATTTATTACTTTGTAGCTTCATCGTATGCCCCTTAGTCCTAGTATTTTTGGATAGAGTAAACAAACAATTCACGTCTACCTGTTCCACTCCACTCATTATTTTATAGACCTCAGCCACCTTTTCTCCAAGCTGAAGAGCCCTAGCCACTTCAGCCTTTTTTCATAGGGAAGTCATCCCATCCCCTTTATAATTTTCGTCGCCCTTCTCTGTACCTTTTCTAATTCCACTATATCTTTTTTTGAGATGCAGCAACCAGAATTGAACATCATATCCAAGGTGCGGTTGCGCCATAGACCGACACAAAGGCATTATAACGTCCTCATTTAAACTCTAAACCACAAAAGGTTGTCAAAACATCTACCTTTGCATAGTTTTTGTAAACTGGAAATAATCTCAGCACTAGTTTCATTAGGCAAGTTTTTGCTTGGTCTAGGCTCAACAGAGAAAGCATCACACTAGTTTTCTCAGAGTATTGTCAGGTCTTACTTTGGTGCCTTAATAAAGACTGTTTATCTACTACTCTCATCTTTATTACTGTCTGTGAGGTGTTATGAGTCACCATCTAAAATGTTTCTGAAACATAATGGGCTAAATTAAGTACATGGTCTGGGTATTGAAAAAAATGAGCGCTAAACGCTATTCTATAAACGGCGCTCCGATTTGGGGGCAATTTATAGAATAGCGCTTAGTGCTGGGATCCACGCCCAATTTTGGACATGACGATTTACACCAAATGAAACCTGGTGTAAATTCTCATGCCTAAATTAGGCATGGATCAGCCATATTCTACAACACTGCATGAAAATTCTAGGAATGCCTCTATCCCGCGCATGTCCCTCCCAGCTTGGAAGATGCATGTGTAAATTCAATGTGTGTAATTTCAGGTGGCCCCTACCATTGGGTGGCCCTGGGTATTTTGTTGGGCTCTTGATACAGATGTTTAAATACCTGCAAGATATTAATATATAAACAAATATTTTCCAGAGAGGGGGACGTGGTAGAACTAGAAGACACAAATTGAAGTAGCAGGGGTGGTCAACTGAGGAGTAACATCACAGAGTTCCTTTTCACAGGGATGGTGCTGGTAGACATTATAATGCCTTTGTATTGCTCCGTGGTGCGACTGCATCTCGAATATTGTGTGCAATTCTGGTCACCGCATCTAAAAAAAGATATAGTGGAATTAGAAAAGGTACAGAGAAGGGCAACGAGAATGATAAAGGACGACTTTTAACAATAGGAATATACGGAGATTCCAATATGAAGATATATACAATAAAGACAAAATGATGCAGTTCGTCATCAAACTTTTAACTTTTCATCCCCACCCTATCCTTCTGTTTTTATGTTTAAATGATTTCTAGTATTATGAACCACCTTGCAGCACTTAAACCACAATCTTGCAGAATACAAATGTGTTAACCAATCATTTTGTACGTGCTCAACATAATACAATCAACTATCCAAGTGAATTCAACCAATTTTCTCCCCTCCCCCAACCCCTATAGAAATGATAACATCTGTCTCTTGAGTAGCTAGTGTGCCATCATCCCACTCTAGGCCATCTCTTTTTCCAATAACCAATTACCGCTCTGCTGTGCCTGGCCGCGCGGGGTCTGGACTCTGATGAGCCCCACGCCACTGGCAGAGACTTCTCTTAGGAGAAAGCGTGGTCATGATGGCACCAGACAGAAACCACCGTCTCTACAATATGGAAAACCTCACTTCAGGATTATAACCACTCCTTCTCCCCCCCCAACCCTCTCCCCCCCCACCCCCCCATCCCATGCCATGTCATATCCTATCGTTTCGTTTCTGTTTAAGCGTTCAAAATTCTACTGCGCGCCACTGCGGTCAGGGAGTCCCAAAATGGGGACCAAGTCCTGCAAAAAAGATCACCACCAGGGGTGGATAAATCTCCTACACCCCGTCGCTCCAACGCACAAAATTCTCGAGATTCTTTAACAATGTATTTCCCCTTCTCAGAGGGGCCCCGGTGTGGCAGCCACTCTCACAAGCTGCCTGCAGCCGCCCTGAAACTTTCTCTCTGCTGCAATCTGCCCCCCTCTGATGCAATTTCCTGGTTCCGCCTGGGTGGATCACAGCAGAGAAGGACTGCTGCCATGCCGGGGCCTCTTTGAAATCGGAAATAAAAAAATTTTTAAAAGACCAAAGGTGAGAGGAAGGGAGGGAGATAGACTATGGTGGGGAGAAGGGGAAAGATGCCTGGACTACATAGTAGCAGTGCAAATAGGGAGATTGGGGGAGGGGGAATCAGGGGCCCCCTCCCTAATTTCTGCCCTGGGCCCCATATTGTCTAAAACTGACCCTGCAAATGATCAATTCGCTTGCAATTCATGCACTCATTGTTGGTCTGCCTCAGATAGATCTTGAAAAATTGGATTTAAGAACAAGAAAACTCCTTCGTGCCCATCAAATAATCTATAAGAACCAGGGTACACTGTGATTATATATCCCAATAATGGAAGGTGATATGGGCCTCATAGTTCTGTATGTGTATTCTGTTTCTATCATCATAGGCCTTTAGGCATATCTAATAGCATTAACAGACCCAAATATTCAAAAAGTGCTAAAGTACAAAAAAATGACCAGAGTCAGTTTTGACATTCCAAAGAAGAAATGAGAGTTTTCCAGCATAGAGGGCAAAGAAACAGCAGGATTTCTAAAGCAAGGGGGAAAAAAACTCTAGAAGAACTAGACCAGCAAACATTGAAAAAGCACAAATATGTTGGGAAATATATAGGGTTTTTCAGAAACTACAAGTAGATCAAGAGATAAATTTAAACCTAAAGGTGAGAGGTTGATAATTGCAACACAAGATAGTGAACAAAAGACAAGATGTGTTTAGAATAAAACTATAAAACAGAGAAGATGTTTCTATTTATTTATTATTTATGTTTTCCCATTTTTCTACTGCACACCAAATCCATATTTAGAGTAGTATATTTAAAAAAGCAATTTTTACAATTTCAATATGAAACAACAGAAGACAACATACAACATGCTTCTATGTTATCCCTTATTAAAAACACAGAAGAAGAAGAAGAAGAAGAAGAAGAAGAAGCAGAAGAAGATGCTTATCTTAGCTAATTCCATGGGTTTTCTCAGAAGTTAATGAGCAACTGTCCTGACCTTATAAGAAACATGTAAGTAAATGTATCAAATCCAGCCAGGCTCCTGGTTTGCTATTACATCTAGGTTGAAGCTTCCATCCCTTGCACCCTGTTGAGGCTATAACTATTAGCACTGACAATGAGCCCCAGAATTTCAGGACTAGCTGGCCCAATCCTGTCTGTAACCCACTGCTCATGCAGACTCATGTTCTGATGTCCCTGTTGGCTCCCTAAGAGAAGGAAGACCACAAGCCCATACAGACAGCTGGCAAAAGTGAGGGTTGGATCAATCTGGCCTGAAACTCTGGAGCCAGTCAGCAACCTTAGGGGGCCTTTTACTAAGCAGCAGTAAGGCTAATGAAAAGTAGCAGGTGCCACATCGGCACTATCGCAGGGATAGTGCGGGTGCCGTGCAGTAGTTCCATAAGTACATAAGTATTACCGTACTGGGAAAGACCAAAGGTCCATCGAGCCCAGCATCCTGTTTCCAACAGTGGCCAATCCAGGTCACAAATACCTGGCAAGATACCAAAAATGTACAAAACATTTTATACTGCTTATCCCAGAAATAGTGGATTTTCCCCAAGTCCATTTAATAACGGTCTATGGACTTTTCCTTTAGGAAGCCGTCCAAACCTTTTTTAAACTCCGCTAAGCTAACCGCCTTTACCACATTCTCTGGCAACAAATTCCAGAGTTTAATTACACATTGCGTAAAGAAACATTTTCTATGATTCGTTTTAAATTTACTACATTGTAGCTTCATCGCATGCCCCCTAGTCCTAGTATTTTTGGAAAGCGTGAACAGATGCTTCACATCTGTTGGCACATGCTGTTTCCAGCGATAGAAAATAATTTTCTATTTCCTACAGCGGGGGGCATTCCAGGAGTAAATGGCAGTGCGGCCACATTGGTGTGCGCTGCCTAATTACCGAACAAGTAGCGCATGAGCCCTTACTGCTAGATCAATGGGTGGCGGTAAGGGCTCAGGCAGTAAATAGCTGTGAGCTACTTTTAATTTTAGCGCATGACCATTTCCTACCCCATTAAAAAAAATGCCTTTTTTCCAGCTGTGGTAAAAAATGGTCCAGCGCATGCCAAAAACAGCCACCCACACTACTGCAGGCCACGTTTTACCGCGGCTTAGTAAATGGACCCCTTAGTGAATGCTATAAGGAGTTGGCAAACAGGAAAAGAAAGAACTGCAAACAACATATACAACACGGTCGCCATGCCAACCTTGACAACAAAGCAGGGCCGCTTAGAACTGGGTTACCAGGAGCTGGTGGTGCCTCAGGTTCATTTGGAAATACCATACCCACATTAAAAAAAAAAACAACAACAAGCAAACCATGAGAATAAGCCAGATGTGTATAATAAATGCCCCTAGAAAACAATGCCTCCATGGTCGTCATCACCAAGCAGATCGGTGTAATTATGCTCTATAAATGGCCAGGAGGTAGCTCTGCTCTGAGAGAACATGGCCTGGAAGTACCACAGCTTTTGAGGGGCTGATGCTTGAAGCTGCCACCAGAGTTAACTTGTGGTTAACGCCAGGTTTGGATGCACCTTACTGTACGCCGATTGCTCAGTGGGCTTGCGAGCGGGTGTTAATGTGCATGTTACAGATGGCTGCAAATTGTATTGAGAGGTATTAAAATGGATAATAATGAGGCCTGTAAGTATTCATTTGCAATGAAGACATGAAAGTGCTGTAATGCACAGAAGAAATGATGGCCCATAACGCCAAAAAATTATCGCCAGATCAAGGATAAGTAAAAGCATACATCTACCCCTGCTCTTCTGCACCTATATATGAGCCCTGCAAAAATTGTATGCATTTATAATATTTATGAGGCTCATATTTAGACACTGAAGAAAAGCGTCGATGTCTGCTGGCACTTTCATTTGTGTCTGGGCATGAGCACAAGAGCAGCGCTTACTGCAAAACCTTTGTGTGCAGGTGTTAGGCACGTTCCCCTTCCACTTCCTGTTTGATAGCCAATTTAACTGCACATAAAATTTAAATATAATTTGGTTTCAGCATAGCTAAGCTAGTTTTTTTTGTGTTACTGTTATGTTGTGGGCCTATCTGTGTGCAGCTTCAGTGCCGGCATTAAGCATTGGCCTCTGAGCATACAAACAACAATTAAAACCCCTAGAGTTCAGAGAAATTCATTACATTCAAGTGAAAGAAAATAATCTCCTATTAGATATTGACTGGAAACTATACTATCTTTCCCAGTTATAGTTGGGCTGATTATTGAATCTAAAAATTGGCGCTAAGGGGTGTATTTAAGAGCCTAAAACATCAAACACCTATAGTAGCCCTTAATTTGTGCCTCAACTTCTTCCAAGGATGAGGGGTAACGGATTTCTCTATCTTCAATGGAATGATTTATTGCTTAGAGTGGCAAAATTATGGAACATTGTGCTAGCGCAAGTAATTATGCATACAATGGGAAGGGGAGGGTGGAGTTATCAAGGTGCAGAAAAACAGACTTTTACTGCATCTTTATTTACCAAGGGAGTCACCAACTGGCAGTAGCTCAGTACTGCAGGTTACGGACCCCTGTGGTACAACAATAATGCTATTTGTGGTCAACCTCACAAGCAGTATTATTGCCTTCTCCTGGCAGCACTGGGTGCAAATGGCCATGCCAAGGCCAGTCACGTCCTCCCAAAGCTCCCATCCAATCAAGGCACTCCCACAAATCTCCCCCTTCCAAAGGCCCCCTCCATGTCGACAGCTTGACCCATAGTGATAGTACTGCAAGACTGCTACTAGGGGTCACCATTGCAATTTTGAATCTAGTACCAGCAAGGGGCAAGATGAGTGGGAGTCGCTCCTAGGCCCAACCCCATTAGACACCAGGGATTTAAAAGGTAAGCTCATGGGGCCTTCTGGCATGGGGGGGGGGGGGGCTATGGAGTTTGAGGATTGGGGACTTCAGGGACTTTCTTGATCAAAGGGGGAAAACAGGACTGTGGTATGGAATTGGGGGGATTTTGGGGGTCTGGATTGGAGGGTGCTTCAAGGTCTATTTGGCCTTGGAATGGCTATCAGGAGAGGGGGGAGGAGGCTACTTGTTTGATCGTGTGCCGGTCTCTTTAATGGCTCCTGAGAGCCTTTAAAGACATCTTATAGAATTTTCATAGTAATGAGGTGTTTTGCATGCATTTGCATGCTTTGCATCTCATTACTGTTAAAAAAAACTGTAACACAGCTTGATAACTAGCCCCTAAATCAATTCAAAATTACAACGCTCCATTTGTATAACGTGCTACTTCAGAACCATAACTAGTACCGCCTAATAACGAAGATCGCGTTATAATGAGAGGCATGTGTATACATGTACATACAGTATTAGCTTGCCAATACCTGATCAAACAAGGACTCAATTTAACTTTTTAAATCATTTTAATGAAAGCAAATCGAATTTACAATGGCAATACAGGTCCAATAAAATCCTTTTCCAGACTGAAAATCAAACTTACAGTTCACAGTGGTGGGATTTATTATTACATGACCTCTGTACTGTAGCAAATAAAGAACCTTTTTAAGAATGTAATAAATGACCATAGAATATAAATTCTGTGCATGTTCACTTAATGTTCACATGTTTACTTAATGAAAAAGTCCATAATTTGCAACTGGGTCTTCAAGACATATGACTGACGCTTAGCAAATTGTAGAATGCTTCTCAGCTGTATAACTTTGACAGGTTCTAAATCCTGAGTTTCAATCCATTTTAGAACAGTTTATAGTGGATGTACTGCCTCAGACAAAGTTGGAAAAAAATCATCCACTACTCGAGTGCCTCGTCTTCATCTGAAACGTTGTCCACAAGTTGATATGAATTTGCAAACTCAATTTCAGCATCACTTAGCTCATGTGCAATAGGTCATTCTTCTTCTTCAGCACCAGTGTTTTATCTGCAACATTTTTTTAGAATATTCCTGTCTCTCATCAGCATTGTAGGCCTGTCATTTTGACTAACTTCCAGCCTCGATAAGTTATTTTAGTTTCTGTGGGTAGGATCGAGCAGCTTGCTCCTCTGAAGATCTTTTCTTTTTATCTGCAAACCCTACTTGAGATATCTTGTTCCTTTGCCATAGCCAACCATCACTTGCTTTGAATTGATTGGATTCACCGTTAAGTTCTCGGTTGAATTTCTTTGCTTGCATGCATATCATGCACACAGAGATTGGAATGCTCTTTTGTTGTTGCTGCATGAATGATGTGAACAGTGCCAAATCCACGCCAACATCTTGTGCTAACCATGCACATTTTCATTTGAGACCACATTCTTCCCCTTTATCACGAAAATGATAAAGGGGATGGGAGGACTTCCCAATGAGGAAAGGCTAAATCGGCTAGGGCTCTTCAGCTTGGAGAAAAGGTGGCTGAGGGGAGATATGATAGAGGTCTATAAAATAATGAGTGGAGTTGAACGGGTAGATGTGAAGCGTCTGTTCACGCTTTCCAAAAATACTAGGACTAGGGGGCATGTGATGAAGCTACAATGTAGTAAATTTTAAATGAATCAGAGAAAATGTTTCTTCACTCAACGTGTAATTAAACTCTGGAATTCGTTGCCAGAGAATGTGGTAAAGGCTGTTAGCTTAGCAGAGTTTAAAAAAGGTTTGGACAGCTTCCTAAAGGAAAAGTCCATAGTCCGTTATAAATGGGGAAAATCCACTATTTCTGGGATAAGCAGTATAAAATGTTTTGTACATTTTTGGCATCTTGCCAGGTATTTGTGACCTGGATTGGCCACTGTTGGAAACAGGATGCTGGGTTCGATGGACCTTTGGTCTTTCCCAGTATGGCAATACTTATGTACTTCATTGATTTTTTGCAGGTAATCCATGGTCTTGGGTTGATTTTTCAGCCATCTGCGCAAAGTTGATTCTGAAACATGTATGTCTCTGGAGATATTTGCTTGTGTTTCACCATTATCAATGCACTGTATTGCTCTTCGTTTCTCTTCAAATGTTTACGATTTGTGCTTCAATGAACTGCTTGCCATGTCAAGAGCAATGATCTGCAACCACACTTGAACTGGAAGGGTGCATCAAATGGAAGGGCACATCAACCATGTGAGTTGGAAGGGCACTTGAACCATGTGAGCTGGAACCGCGTGTCAACCAAGCAAAGGGTACAAAAGTTCCAGGAGCCATATTCACTACCACGTTGTAAACAAATTTGTGTTATAACGGTGTATGTTATGATGAGGAAGTGGTGTAAGTAGGACAAGTTCACAGAGGAAGCACAATATAGATAGTAAGAGAATATACTATTGCTCTGCGCTAGGAAAAAGTGATGATCAAGCAAATCTAAGCCAATTTCTTCATTTGGGTTTCGGGTGGGATATTTTCAGTTACTGCAGAATTAATGTTTCTTCACCTTCCACAAGATCATGACAGAGAGGATACACTTGGTCAACGAGAAGAAGGTTGACCGTGGTTGACATCTGGTCTTTTCTCAATCTTAATAACTATCTAACTTTGAAACATCAATATGGCTATGTGCAAATGGTGCTGGAAGGGGTTTTAATGTCATAGAAGTCCAGAAAGGGGAGTGGGGTGATCAATGGGGAAAAGGTTGTCTGTTTTTTAAAACTTGTGGATAGATCAGTTTCAACTTTCTGCACTAATCAGCAACTTACAAGGAAGAGTTGAACACACAATGGATACAGAGTAATCTTATTACATTACTTCCCCCATGCTCTTCTTTATATCCCCTGTTATTGCAGTGGAGCCTATAACAAGAGAAACATGCAAAGCACATTCTTCTTGAATCAATGCGGACTTGAACATTTTTAATATCATTCTAACAATTTTATTGCACTTACAACATTCAAGGATAAAGCCATATTGACTGAGCTAGAATCTATAGCATTGGTTAACTGCTAACGAGTACTTAGGTTCATAAAAAAATAATAGAAAAAAAAAGGCAAATCACAGTAGCAACTAGGTTAATGCAAATCTCCTGCAGTGCCTCTTATTACTTTAGTGTATGGTCCTTAATTGAGGCTTCTATGACTCACAGAGAGAAAAATCCATGAGGTTTCAATGATCGTCAATCAATGCACATTTCTCCTCTGTTCCTTAGAAAGCACTGAAACGCAACAATGATTTTGCTACTGAGAGAAAAACATGTGATTTATACTAAGTTGAACCCGCCGATTCCAAATATGAACTCCGAATTTGCCTGACACGTCTAGATTTTAAGTTATACATGCAAAGCCTATTCACTTATAATATTAATGCATGATATATTGGAAATATTCCAACGGACATGCCCGGACCTGTCCGGACGCGCTCAGACAGGTCTATTGGCTGATGTCAGCAGTAAGTATATAAGGTGAGATGGATAGACGCAAATGGGTTAACGATCCGGACAATTTCTGCTACATATGTGGCAAATACACTGATCAGCGCAAGAATCTGACAAAGTGAGTGTGCCTTGCTTGCAAGTATTACTTTGACTGTCAAACTGGAGATCAAGATAAATGCTGGGCACCTCATGTTTGTTGCACTGTGTGTTACTCTGGGCTAACGCAGTGTTTGAATGGTAAAAGGAAGGAATGGCTTTTGCAGTGCCGACGGTTTGGCGTGAGCAGAAAAATCACCATTCAGACTGTTATTTTTGCATGACTAAAATTGCTGGATATTCAAAGAGAAACAAGTCACAAATTGTGTATCCTGACTGTGAGTCTGCTCTTAAACCAGTACCACACGATGTAGAGAATCCAGTGCCTGCCCCTCCTGCAGTAGGAACAGCAATTGAAACTGACGCTTCTGATCCTGAAGAAGATGTTGATTGGCAAGATGTATTTCCTGATCCAGAACAACTGGAGGGTCAGCCGCACTTGCTGAGCCAATCAGATTTAGATGATCTGGTAAGAGATCTGTCATTAGCTAAAGAAAAGTCAGAACTGCTAGCTTCTAGACTTCGGGAATGGAATTTGCTACAACGAAGCACCACAACTTCACACTTTCATCATCGACACACCAAGTTAGCTGCATACTATGCAATGGAAAGCGATGTCTGTTTCTGTACTGATGTAAATGGTCTTATGATGGAGTTAGATGGTACACATGTTCCCGATGAATGGAGGCTATTCATAGACTCTAGCAAAACGAGTTTGAAAGCTGTCTTGTTGCACAATGGTAACGAAACACCATCTGTTCCATTGGCTCATGGGATTGGAATGAAAGAGACCCATGCTTCTATGGAGTTAATTTTGAAAATGATCAAATACTCTGAACATAAATGGAATATTTGTGCTGACCTGAAAGTGGTAGCACTGCTGCTTGGCCTACAGTTAGGGTACACGAAGCATATGTGTTTCTTGTGCCTATGGAACAGTTGTGATAGCAAAAATCATTACAAAATTAGCCAGTGGCCTCTCAGAGTCGAGCACACAGTTGGCCCAGTACCGTTAAAAGTGCTTCAGGCATCTGCTTTTGCGTTTGTGACTGCTGGTTTTTGCAACGGGAAAATAAGACCGGTCACAAACGCAAAAGCAGATGCCTGAAGCACTTTTAACAATACTGGGCCTTGCTGAAGTAAGACTTTTAAACTGGAATACGAGACTTTTTTGAAATTTTGTTATTCCATTACATTTTCATATACTGTTTACCACGAAAACTTTGATGTAGATCAGGTAATTGTTGGAGTAAAACTCATTCTGTAAAAAATTATTCAATGCTTTCCAAGTGCTTAATTCATTTGGGCAAACTTATGCATAACAAAATTTCATGATGTGTTACAATTCTGACTTCGGATTTGGAATACGCACACTGAATTTAGTATAGGACAAATGGTTTTTGCCCAGTAGCACACACAAAATTTTTTTTTGTTTTGCTAAAGGGCTCATCTTACCCCTTGCCTGGCAGCTGATTATCCCCTTCCTGCAGAACATGGGGCAATTCTCTGCAAAGAGTAATCATATCTAGTGACTTGCGCTAATTAATTATTACCTCCTATGCTTCATGGAAATGAATGATTACTGCAACCCAATGCCTGACTTGACAATGAGATGCTTTTTTTTTAAAAGGTGGCCTAAAATTGCATACCTCTTATGGTTCAATGGTACCCCATGCAACTGTCAATCACTGGAGACGGAGAAAGACCTGGAATGGCTTAAGAGAAGATGGAGTGACTGCTGCTACTGCTGCTATTGCTAGAAGGAGGTGTCTAACAGTACTGTAATTACCAACCTCTAGAATCATAATATATTTTACAGTTCAGAATGTCTTATCTGACAAACACAGTAATTGTCAGGGGTGGACTGACCATTCGGGCAAGCGGGCAGTTCCCGAGGGCCCAGTACATGCCAGTTAGTCATGACAGATTGTGCCACAAGCAGAAATTTTGAAAACTAGATTTAGGGAGAAACAGTATCCGGAGAAATCTCTGAAAAGAGCATATCTGCGTGCACGATTTGCACAAAGAAGTCTGCTCCTTAAGGAACAAAATAGGGAAGGGGAAAAAGAAGAAAAATTGATCTGTATTCTTCCATATTCATCTCTAGCGAAATTTGTGGCACAATCTATCATGACTAACTGGCATGTATTGCAAATTGATGGAATGTTTCCTGAAAGACCTTTAATAACTTTTTCTAGATCTAAAAATGTGGGTGAATTATTATCTAAGAGGAAGGATAGAAAAATTAGGGATGATGTTAATAGTCCGCAACATACCTGCTGTGGAAAATGCCAGTGGTGTGATCAAACAATATCAGGTCCAGAATGGATAGATCCTCAAACTAAACGAGTGATAAAAGCGCATACCTCAACTAACTGTGTGACAACTATGGTGATTTATGTGATAGTCTGCCCATGTGAGAAGATATATGTAGGCAGGAGTAAACGACAGATTAAAATCCGCCTAAATGAACATAAATCTCGGATTCAAACCAACAAAGAGGAAGCCCCATTGGTCCAACATTGGACCGAATGCAAACATAAAATCACAGACATAAAATGGAGAGTGATTGATCATGTTAGAATAGGGTGGGAGGGTGGAAATGTAGAAAGTCTTTTAAATTATAGAGAGCAATCATGGATTTATACTTTAAATTCTGTACAACCAAATGGTTTAAATTGGGAGATCAAATGGATGTCATTGATTTGAATAAAGGGGAGGAGCTATAATTGCAAGCTCTGGGATTGGTACAATAGATGATTGGACGTAAAGCTGTTACGTAATGTGCTATATAAATAGTAAAAATGCCGCGGCCATTTTTGATATATGGAGAAAAAAGCACGGTGATATATTCCAGTTTAAATAAGGTATTTTATTGTTTAAATCTATCATATAGTGAAGATATAAGAAGATATATAAGCTTAATCATCTATGTTCTATTTTATAGGAGACATACCTTGAAACAGCTATTATTGCGAAACATGAGTTCATGTCGGATTGATTGTCTCCATAATAAAAGTGAAGGAAGAGACATAGATATAGTGACACTACAATTTTAAAGCTAAGTAGAATTTAAATTAAAGTTTGAATTGAATTTGTAATGAGAAAAATAAGATCAAATGAGGAGTATCTGCCCACCATAAAAGTGCCTGGCTCACATTAGCCTGAATGGTGGTGACAGAGGTATCTGATAGATCTTATACAAGGAATACCATTTTGAAATGGTTTAAAGAAATGTTTAAGTAAATAATAGATGAGTTGGGTATTATATCGTGGATGATACAGATGACCCCCTCGCTGAGAAAATACTGATACTATATAAATTGTATGCCCAAAGTTAGGTATGAAATGCGCACTGTTAATATTCTATAAGGTCATTCCAAGCAGATTAACCTTTACTAGCGCACACCGTTTTGGTACCTATCTTTTGGTGTCATTTACAGAATCCAGCACTTACAGATCTCTCCAACCAGACCCAGAATAATGATATAAATCAGACCAGGCTGTGACTCAGTGTCTCACAACAAATAACTCCTGATTTATCAGACTCCAGCAACTGAAGAGTCAGATTGAATTCAAACCAGTTTAACCAGCTCTAGTATTTTTCAAAGATAATTAAAGGGTTTAGTAGTACTAGATATGACTGCACCTCCTAAGTTTGGTCCATGGTTTCCTGAAGCAGTGAAGCAAAATGCTGGCCACTGTTGGACATGGACAATCCCTAGAAAAGTAATGAAGCTACCAAACAGATTTGGAGATAAGTTTTAAAGAAACCTGCTTTTTTTTTATTTGCTTAAAGATTCAATAACATTTCTTGAAAAACCCCTCTGCTTTAAATATAAAAATGAAATAAAAAAAATGGACTGGGAGTTGCATTGCTGTGATAACCTGAGTAATAAGAAAGGTTTTTTTGTTTTTGTTTTTTTGTAGACAAGACCAGAGCTGATACCGACAAATGCTCTCTGAGCTCATTGAGGCTCTTGTATTATGGTTTAAAAGTGGATTTTAAATTGGTTTGAATAGCAAAAAATGTAAATATTCACAACTGCTTTTGAAAGACTGGAGTTGAGTACATTTATGTATTGGATAAAGTTATCAGTACTCCATATTCCTTTCATTGTGGCTTAGTTAACACTGGGGATAAATAAAGTTCAACATGTGTTTCACCAGTGACCATTAAACTTATTACCAATACTTGGATACTTGAAGCAGATTTTTCAAGCTTCTGTGGCAAAAAGTAGCCAATTTTGTGGCATATTTTCTGAAATTGTGTGGTAATTATGCAGCATATTTGCATAAAGGAGTATGGATTTGTAAATTTAACTATGTAAATTTATTTTGCTGAACAAAAGTTTTTATTTTCTGACATTTCTTGCCTTCATGGTTATATTTGGTCCTTTTGGGGGGGGGGGGGGTCATAAATAAATCATGGTGATTTGTACTGGAATGGGAGAAGAGGATAGAGAGTAAAGGAAAGGGAAGGTACCTGGGGGGGAGGGGATGTCAGAAGATGGAGATGGGGAAGGGATTTTAGGCAACAGGAGCAGAAGGATGGAGAATGGAAAGAGGCAGAGCATAGAGGGAGAGAAGAATAAATAGAATCCGGGTGTAAAGGAAAGAAAAGGAAGGAGGGTAAAAGGATTAAGGAGGGAAAGAGGAAGTCTAGGATCAGGGAGTTGGATCTGGGAAAAGGAGATCAATTCCCTCACACTCCATAGCCCTTCCCCCATACTGTCACTCTCTTTCCCTCTCCCCCTCACTAATTTCCACTCCTCTCTCACTACATCCCCCTTACTCAGTCAAAACAGCCAGACCAGAAGCTGTAGCGGTGAAGGATGCAGCTCAGCTCAAGGCTACCTTCCTTCTTCACCTGTTGCAAATCAACATGAACAATGGGAGAGAATGCAAGCCCACTGCAGTGCTAACCTCTGCCGATTCAGTCTAGCTTGCTCCCTGGTCTCCCATGATGATTCAGTGGGGCTAAATGTTGTGCCCTTCACTGTGGCTGGATAATCATGGGATTCTGGAGGTCCTGCCATTTATCATCTATCACATTCTGGACCACAAACCCAGGCATTCCCAATGCTGGAGATAGGATTCTGAGTTCAATGCACCATTGGTGTGACCCATTATGGCACTTCCTATGTTCCTAGATTTTTAAGTACTCACTCTAGCCATGTACAAAATAGGATGTGTCACAGGCTGTGATAGCTTTCATTGCATCAAAACAATTATTCTAAATTGGCAAAGTACCTCATGAAAAACTCCAGAGGAAATTAAAAAGTCATGGGATAGGAGGTAATGTACTATTCTGGATTAAGAACTGGTTAAAAGATAGAACACAGAGAGTAGGATTAAATGGTCAGTATTCTCAATGGAGAAGGGTAGAAAGTGGGGTTCCCCAGGGGTTTTGTACCGGGACTGCTGCTTTTTGACATATTTATGAGAATAATGAGTGAGGTAATTAAGTCTGCCAATGACACAAAGGTGTTCAAAGTTGTTAAATGAGGATTGTGAAGAATTGCAAGAGGACCTTACGAGACTGCAAGACTGGGCATCCAAATCGCAGATGAAGTTTAATTTGAGCAAGTGCAAAGTAATGCATGTGGGAAAGAAAAATCAACCTATAGCTACATGATGAAAGGTCCCACATTAGGGGTCACCGCCCAGGAAAAAGATCTTGGTGTCATCGTTGATATGTTGAACCCGTCTGCTCCGTGTGCAGTGGTGGCTCAGAAAGCAATTAGAATGTTTGGAATTATTAGGAGATGAATGGAAAACAAAAATGAGAATGTTTTAATGCCTTTATATCTGTTCAAGATGTGACAGCACCTTGAATACTGTGTGCAATTCTAGTCATCATATCTCAAAAAAGATATAACAGAATTAGAAAAGGTACAGAGAAGGGTGACAAAATGATAAAGAGGATGGTATGACTTTTGAAGAGACAGCTGAGGAGAGATCTATAAAGTACTGTGGAGAGAATTAGTAGGTGTGAATCACTTGTTTATTCTTTCCAAAAGTAATAAGACTAGGGGACACTTAATGAAGCTATTAATTAGTAAATTTAAAACAAACCAGAGTAAATATTTATTCACTCAAAATGCAATTAAACTCTGGAATTTGTTCAGTTAGCTTAGCAGGGTTTAAAAAAGGTTTGGCTAATTTCCTAAAATAAAAGCCAAAAAGCCATTATTAAGAGGACTTGGGAAATTCCACTGTCTATTTCTAGGATGAGTAGCATAAATTCTATTATTCTTGGGATCTTGCCAGGTACTTGTGACCTGGATTGGCCACTGTTGGAAACAGGACAGTGGGCTTGATGGACCTTCAGTCTCTCCCAGTATAGCAACACTTATGTTGCTTCTGGACATGCATTTTAGGGGTCAGTAGGCCTCTTCTTCAGATGGATAATTTTTCTGTTGATCCTACAAGGAACTCCACATTCCTAAGGATGTATTTATGCTGAAAAGGTATCACCAGAGGAAATGTATCTTTTTCCACAGTTTTGGAGCATGCACGCCAGTCTTCCCTGTATCATACAACCATCTGTACCAGTTCTTTCCAGGTGATCAGCATATGCCCTTCTCTTTTTCAGGTTATTAGGAAGTACAAGATCTTTCCTTTCTATATCAGAAGGATCTCTATATGCATCTTCTGTCATCAGCACATCCATGCCTGTTTCATAGGCATAGTTAGCTCTAAATAATGCACTAAAAAGCTGGATTTTTCTTCGCCAGACCCAGCTTCTGCTGGAGTCCAGAGGCCAGTCTCCAGTTGAGAGAGAAGACCTTGCAAGTACTTTCCACTTCAGGCAGAGAGCTGCAGCAGCGGAAAAAGCTCCCGTCCACAGCCAGCTGTGCAAGCAGCAGAAACCCTGTAACAAATGGCTCTCCCCAGCTCCTCATTAATTTAAATAAAAATTGCCGCGTGTGGAAAGAGAATGGCTCAGAGCTCTGCTCTTTCATCTTACATCTGGTTAACAAACTGCATACCACTTCCAAATGCCATTATCTTCCTAAAGACTGGGAGCAGCATGGTCATTTTTAATAGGGGAGAAAATGAGGAGTTATCAAGCACAGCAACTTCTGTTTGCTTACGCTCTGCTGCTTCCCCTGAAAGTGCTTTCGTTACCTGGCAAGTAGGCAGGTGGCAATGTGACAGTGGAATCCAGTCCCCAAGACCTCTAGCTGGGTCTGCAATGCTTTTATTTTACGGACAGAACGCTCCAGTTTATCGTTGCATCACACCAGTTGGCTATTTCCAACTCTATGATGTTGACCTAGGGAGATTTAATTTCCTCGGATAGATATATTATTTCCAGTGTGACCAGGTCGCCCAGCCTTTGGCATGCACTGATGTTGTAACTGGGACAGTAGATGGGAAAAAGAAGGGAGAGGAGCCATTACTGCTCTGGAAAACTGAGCAGCTTGGTCAAGTTATCATTGCAAGGTCAAGGAGCAGAAGGATCACGGTAACAGCAAATGACATGATGAGTCTTGCAGAGGGCGCAGCTCTTATGTTATTCTGTCTACTCACTTTGGCAGCCTTTCTACTTTTCCTTTACCACCTCTGTCTTATATCTGCCCCAGCAGGCTAGTCCTGTAGGTACAAAGTAAAGAGCTGAAAGATTAACTTGATTCTTATATCTCTCACTGTGAATGGTAAATTTTAATACAAATGAAAATGGAGGAAAAAGACTTCAGGTGTCTCGGCTCGGCAGCAAGTATAATCTCTTAGTGCCAGCACGTCACAGACTCCAATCTTATCACAGGTCAAAAAAACCTCCAAATTTTAATTTATATTAATTTTTTATCATTTTTAAAAAATTTTAATAATTATACATATAAATCTTGCACTGTAGTTTACTCAATGGTTCAACATTTTCTTTAGCACTCCTTATCTACTTATGGTGCAATAGCAGAAAGTAAACATGAACAGACTTAGGGGTCCTTTTACAAAGACGCGCTGAAAAATGGCTTGCGGTAGCATAGGTGTGGGTTTTGGGCATGCGCATATCCATTTTTCAGCGCTCCTGCAAAAAATGCCTTTTTTTTGCTGAAAATGGACGTGCGGCAAAATCAAAATTGCTGCGCATCTGAGACCTTACTGCCAGCCGTAAACCTAGCGGTAAAGAATTTGGGCGGTAAGGACCTACATGCATCAGATGCCACTCGGCGCACGTCAGCTACGCGTGCCAGAAAATTTTTTAAAAAAATTTCGGACGTGCGTAGCGGATGTGCACCAAAATTGAAATTACCGCAAGGGCCACGCGGTAACCGGGCGGTAATTTCAATTTGGTGCCCGTTGGGCACGCGTATGCGCATATGCAGCTTAGTAAAAAGAGGCCCTTAGCTTTTGCTGTTACTCAACGGGGCTCTCCGATTCACTCTTGTCTAAGGCTTCATAGGAGAGGATTAGTTTTAGAAGCACTTAGTCCACTGATGAAGAACATGTTGAACCATGGAGTAAAGTACAGTGCAAGATTTTTGACCAGTGATAAGATTGGAGTCTGTGATGTGCCGGCACTGATTATACTTGCTGCTGAGCCTACACACCTGAGGTCTTTTTCCTCCATTTTCATTTTCATTTATATTAAAATTTACCATTCACAGTGAGAGATATAAGAATCAAGTTCATCTTTCAGCTCTTTGTTGTCACGAGTGATTTTTGCTGAAATAGTGTCTGGAGAGTTTTTGAACAGTAGTCCTGTAGGAAGCTAGGGTTGGAAAAACAGACACATTTTTTTTAGCAGAATCCTTCAAGGTCAGACTCAGTGCTCCTTCCCCCCAGAAAAGAAAGGAGCCAACACTCAGTGGGAGATAACTCAGTAAGAGAGACTCATATCTGACTGTCTCCCACTGTCCGAGTGAAGCCTGGAATTTCAGTGTCACAACAAAAACTGTTGTATAAATATTAATGGTGAAAAAGTGGATGCTCAGCATCAATATAGGCGATTAAGGCACTCACTCAATCGCCTATATTAATCGCACTCACTTAGGACTCAGTTAAGGATCCTGCTCACTGAAACATTCATCGTCATAACTTACATCCCCGGGTTCCACTGCAACAAAAATGCCAGACTGCATTCATGGAGGTCCTTCTTTTTCTGCGTTACACTTGGATTGTTCTCTGTTTATCGGACTGTGTTGCAGATAAGTCTTTTCTGGACTATTATGTGTTGAGCCAGTTTGTTCTGAACATTTGAATCTGAACATTGCATGTTTTATGTTTCTTTATTTAGGTTGGGCACAATGTTCGAGCAGTAATTATACATTTATGCATCTCAGAGTGCGGTCTGGCATTTTTGTTATAGTGGAACCTGGGGATGTAAGTTATGACGATTAATGTTTCAGTGAGCAAAATCCTTAATTGAGTCTCACAATTGCTGTTATTATATAGAGCACCAGTGAGTTCCTTATTTATTTACCTCCATATCCTGCATAACAAATCTACTTTTCCTTGCTTGAGAATAAATGTATATATCAAAGTACCTGAACTTTATCAACCACATCGAAATCTGTATGCACACTTTCCAAGCAGAGGATAGTCAGAGATATGGCGCATACAATCCTTGAATGGTCTACAATATTGCTGTGCTCCTCTCCCGCTAATGGATCTCATCAACGAAAATCAGGACACCTGGATATTGGAGATTATTGACCACAAATTGATTCCTCACTATACCAGAAGCCACTCTGATAGACAGTGAACAGGGGAGGGTATGAAGTTGGAGGAGAACTGTGCATAAATATCACATGATATATTGCCTACCTAGATTGTTTCCTGCTGAGCTGAACCCAGAAGATGTGGAGAGCAATTTTAAAAAGGGACGCCTACATTTTCACACCTTGAAGATGCCCACTGGGTGCCATGTAGCATGATATGAGTTTAATTGTCAGAGTTATTGATTTTGCTGGATCAGATACAAATGTATATATATAAATATATACAGACTAGCCATTAAAATGGGCGAGATTTCCAGTTACCCTCCTCGCCGCCGCTCCCTCCCTCCTCCGTTCCGGGCCTCCTGCACTGACCTGACAGCGCCTCTCACCTCCGTGGCCACGTCGGGTATTGTTCCAATAAATGCATTTGATTCCACTGCTTTGTTGTTTTTTATATACTGTATTGTAAATAAACATTTTAAAGTTAAATATATGGTCTTTATGTTCTGAGCACGTCTTTAAACCTTGCAGTGCAGGTTAATGTAATTCAACAAATATAGTATTTAATTTCCCCTTTTCTTACATATTCTTATTCTTATCTTATTACCTTATAGGTAATTGGTGGAGAATAGACATATATATTATTTAACACCTATTTCCTTTATAGGTACATATGTACATTCATGGAGGTCACGGAGAGGGTGGTCGATGCCTGGAATGCCCTCCCGAGGGAGGTGGTGGAGAAAAGAAATGATGACAGAATTCAAAAAGGCATGGGATGAACACAGAGAGGGGCATAATCGAATAGGGACGACCATCTCTAAGGGCGTCCAACTCTAAGGGCGTTCCAGCGAAGGGGCGGGGAAACCCGTATTATCGAAACAAGATGGACGTCCATCTTTTGTTTCGATAATACGATCGGGACACCCAAATCTCAACATTTAGGTCGACCTTAGAGATGGTCGTCCTTAGATATGGTCGTCTTCGGTTTTTGGCCATAATGGAAACTGAGGACGACCATCTCAAAAATGACCAAATCCAAGCCCTTTGGTCGTGGGAGGAGCCAGCATTCGTAGTGCACTGGTCCTTCTCACATGCCAGGACACCAACTGGGCACCCTAGGGGGCACTGCAGTGGACTTCAAAAATTGCTCCCAGGTGCATAGCTCCCTTACCTTGTGTGCTGAGCCCCCTAACCCCCCCCCCTAAAACCCACTCTCCACAACTGTACACCACTACCATAGCCCTTATGGATGAAAGGGGGCACCTACATGTGGGTACAGTGGGTTTTGGATGGGTTTTGGAAGGCTCACATTTACCACCACAAGTGTAACAGGTGCAGGTCCCTGGAGCAGTTTTAATGGATGCAATGCACTTCAGGCAGGTGGACCCAGGCCAATCCCTCCCTACCTGTTACACCTGTGGTGGTAAATTTGACCCCTTCAAAACCCACCAGAAACCCACTGTACCCACATCTAGGTGCCCCCCTTCACCCATAAGGGCTATGGTAGTGGTGTACAATTGTGAGTAGTGGGTTGGGGGGCTCAGCACACAAGGTAAGGGAGCTATGCACCTGGGAGCAATTTATGAAGTCCACTGCAGTGCCCCCTAGAGTGCCCGGTTGGTGTCCTGGCATGTCAGGGGGACCAGTGCCATGACCAAAGGGCTTGCATTTGGTCGTTCCTGAGATGGGCGTCCTTAGTTTCCATTATCGCCGAAAATCAGAAACGACCAAGTCTGAGGACGACCATCTCTACGGACGACCTAAATGTCAAGATTTGGGCATCCCCGACCATATTATCGAAACAAAAGATGGACGCCCATCTTGTTTCGATAATATGGGTTTCCCCGCCGCTTTGCCGGGACGTCCTGCGAGGACGTCCTCAGGAAAACTTGGGCGCCCCTTTTGATTATGCCCCTCTATGTGTTTAAATGTAAATACTGACTCCTAGATTCAGAAGATATGAGCATAACATAGTATTCTATAAGTTATGTGTGCAAATGTGTGCTCAGCCTAGAGTCTGCCTGTGGAAACACCCACTATGGAAGATATGTGCATATTACATAGCCAGATTATTGCTGTTTAGGTGTCTATAAAATAATAAGTGGAATGGAATGGGTGGACATGAATTACTAAAGCGGCTAGGGCTCTTCAGCTTGGAAAAGACATGACTGAGGGGGAGATATGATGGAGATCTATAAAATAATGAGTGGAATAGAATGGGTGGAAGTGAATTGCTTGTTTACTCTTACTACTACTACTACTACTACTTAACATTTCTAGAGCGCTACTAGGGTTACGCAGCGCTGTACAATTTAACAAAGAGAGACAGTCCCTGCTCAAAGAGCTTACAATCTAATAGACAAGTGAACGGTCGGTCCGATCGGGGCAGTCAAATTGGGGCAGTCTGGATTCACTGAACGGTAAGGGTTAGGTGCCGAACGCAGCATTGAAGAGGTGGGCTTTAAGCAAAGACTTGAAGATGGGCAGGGAGGGGGCTTGGCGTAAGGGTTCAGGAAGGTTGTTCCAAGCATAGGGTGAGGCGAGGCAGAATGAGCGGAGCCTGGAGTTGGCGGTGGTGGAGAAGGGTACTGAGAGGAGGGATTTATCCTGTGAACGGAGGTTACGGGCGGGAACGTAAGGGGAGATGAGGGTAGAGAGGTAGTGAGGGGCAGCAGACTGAGTGCATTTGTAGGTAAGAAGGTAAGAAGGAGAAGTATTCCAAAAATACTAGGACTATGGGGCACACAATGAAGCTATTAAGTAGTAAATTTAAAAAACAAATCAGAGAAAATATTTTTTCACTCAATGTGTAATTAAACTCTAGCATTTGTTGCCAGAGAATGTGTTAAAAGCAGTTAGCTTATCAGGGTTTAAAAATGGTTTGGATAATTTCCTAAAAGAAAATTCAATAAGCCAATATTGAGATGGAGTTGGGGAAAATCCATTGCTTATTTCTAGGATAAGCAGCATAAAATCTATGTTATTGTTCTGGGATCTTGCCAGGTACTTGTAATCTGGATTGGCCACTGTTGGAAACGGGATGCTGGGCATGATGGACCTTCGGTCTGTCCCAGTATGGCAACACTTATGAAACCTCAAACCTCCAAGTAGGGGAATTCAAGTTGAATAATTAACCCTTTACTATATTAGGGATCCAATTTCATCATTAGTTTCAAATCCGAGGATTGGTTACTGTTGGAAATAGGATAATGGGCTTCATAGACCTTCAGTCTGTCACAGTATGGCAACACTTATGTTCTTATGTGTACATATGCATCCATAAATGATTTCACTATCATCAGCTCCTTATACAGTTCTCTCCTGTGAGACTGAGTTTCAGTCACTAAACTCAGACTTTACCGATCTGTTGAAGTTTCAGCAATATAATGGAGGCCCCTGTTTCTTACAGGGTACTAGGAGTCAGGCAGCCCAGCTCAGGGCAAAGGGAGTCTAAAATCTTTGAAGGGAAGTAAGGATGTCCCAAGAAAACATGCAGGGAAGGATTGCGAATCCCCATGCAGCTGTAATTGTATATCTTGAAAATGCAATACTGCCTGTTAAACAATTACAATGCTTTTACATAATATAAAAACAGACAAAACTTACAACGAGTTTATACATGTAGGCAGATAAGATAAATCAGTCCATCAAAAAAATCATTGCTGAAAATTCATTCATTACCCCAACTAAATGCTTGCATAAACAACAATATTTTAAGCTCCCCTTTGAACTCTTTAAAGTCTTTGATGTTCCTAACTCTAAGAGGCAGCTTATTCCAATATGCTGGTCCTGCATTATAAAATATCTTATTTCTATATTCATCAGACCTTATAATGTGATGGGATGAAGTATTAAGTAATTGTTGGGTTCCTGATCTTAACAAGCGATTTGGCTGATAAATATTTTAAAAACTAAACAAAGAGCTTTTAAAAAACTGGATCCAGTGTAAACTTTTCAGTACAGGAGTAACACGTTCAAAACGACTGCTCTCTGACAACACCCTGGCCACTGAGCTTTGTGCTATTTGTAATGCTTTGATCCGAGTCCCCTGGAGTTCTAACGATAAAGCATCAGCATAATCAAAACAAGGAGTTATTAAACTTTGCACAACAATTCTAACCTTATGTTGCTTTAGGGGCCCTTTTTACTACATGGCAACCTGGAACTACTGCTTGCCCAACATGGCTTGCCGGCAGTAGTTCCAGCCCCTGTGCGTGCCATTTCTGGCGCTGGCGGAAATATTGAAAAAAGTATTTCTGCAGGGGGTTACCTGGTGATAATCAGGCAGCATCATGCACTGTCTGATTACTGCTGGGTTAGCATGGGAGCCCTTACCGCCACCTCAATGGGTGGCAGTAAGTGCTCCCCCCAAAATGGCAGAGTGGCAAGTACGAAATTACCGCACGACCATTTCATTTTTTGGTTATTTTCACCCGCTGCAGTAAAAGGGGCTCCTTAGTAAATTCTTTAGTACCTGCATAGATTATGGAAACTGCTTTGGTTGTACAAAACTCAGTATTTATTTAGTTATTTGTAACACTTACACCCCGCGCTTTCCCCCTTATTAGCAGGTTCAATGTGGCTTATGTGTATAACAACTTTACAAAGTAACATAGAATGGATAACAATTGTAATATTGTGTATAAAGAGGTGGTCAATTAGATGTGGGTAAATAAGATGGGTAAGGGAGGAGGGTGGTAAAGGTAGGGAAGTGGGAGGGGGGTGTATTGGGAAAGTGTGTTGTTAATTATGGAAGAATGTATAGTGAGGGGTTGGAAGAGGGATGAATTTAGAAAGGATTAAGTAGGGGAGCATATTCCAGGTTCTGTCTTTATAGTCTGATCCGGGAGCGCAGATGGACTCCTAATTTAAGTCAGGTCATTTGAGCAGGCTTGCTTGAAGAGGTAAGTTTTTATATGGTTTTTAAGAGGTAAGTATACCAAATCCATGACCCTTTACCTTTTACCTTTACCCTTTTAGTCTTCTCACCAATTGCAATTTAAAATAAAGATCTCTGATCATCTATTGCTCATGCACTTTCATAAATTACTATTAAAAAATAATGCTCCACTGAATAACGTTTGTTAATAAAGCCCAGCCACGACCGGTTTCTGTGAATGCTAACTTAAACAAGGGATACGTTGAAACCCTCTGCTCGGTATGCGGCAGTGGCTAAGAAAGCAAATAGAATGTTAGGTATTATTAGAAAAGGAATGGAAAACAAAAATGAGGACATTATAATGCCTTTGTATTACTCCATGGTGTGACCGCACCTTGAATACTGTGTGCAATTCTGGTTACCGCATCTCAAAAAAAATATGGTGGAATTAGAAAAGGTACAGAAAAGAGCAACAAAAATGGTAAAGGAGATGGGACGACTTCCCTATGAGGAAAGACTAAAGTGGCGAGGGCCCATCAGCTTAGAGAAAAGACGACTGAGAGGAGATATGATAGAGGTCTATAAAATAATGAGTGGAGTGGAATGGGTAGATGTAAATTGCTTGTTTACTCTTTCCAAAAATACTAGGACTAGGGGGCACGCAATGAAACTAAAATAGTAAATTAAAAAAAAAAACAGAGAAAATATTTCTTCACTCAATGTGTAATTAAACTCTGGAATTTGTTACCAGAGAATGTATTAAAAGCAGTTAGCTTAGTGGGGTTTAAAAAAGGTTTGGATGGCTTCCTACAAGAAAAGTCCATAAGCCATTATTAAAATGGACTTGGGGAAAATCCACTGCTTATTTCTAGGATAAGCAACATAAAATGTATTGTACTGTTTTGGGATCTTGCCAGGTACTTATTTGTGATCTGGATTGGCCACCGTTGGAAACAGGATGCTGGGCTTGATGGACTTTCAGTCTGTCTCAGTATGGCAACTCTTATGTACTTATGAAATGTCAAACCTCCAAGTAGAGGAATTCAAGTTGAATAATTAACCCTCTACTATATTAGGAGTCCAATCTCATCATTGGTTTCAAATCCAAGGCAAAAAAAAAAAAAGAATCAATAGAAAAAACTCTCCATGAGAGAAAAATAATTGATTAGAAAAGAATGCCATAATCAAATATGAAAGATTAAGCTAAAGAGCAAATTACTGCCAGATAAGGACCTACATCAATATGTTAAGTATCCAATACTGTTCATTGTAAGCCACATTGAACTCAAACTTCTTTGGGATAATGTGGGATATAAATGTCACAAATAAAATAATAAATAGAAGTGATCAGGTGAGGGCATCGAACCAGTTAGGCACCAAACTGTCCATTAGTCCCACACAAATATCTGGGTAAAGAGGTAGGTTTTGAGACTTCTTTGAATTTGGAAAATGAAAGCTCAGCCCTCTACTCAAAGGACAGCCATTCCATAGAGTGGGGGCCAGACAGAAGAAGGCAAATTTCCTAGAGGAGGCCAAACCCGCACGCAAAGGAGGGGGAATGGGAGGCTATACGAACCTAACATCACTTCAAACCACATTCTTGTCCATCTCTAGCTGCACTCACATGAAAATATTAAACCCTGAAAAGCCAAGAACAAAGTTTTCAGGTGTAGTCAGTTTAATATGCAAAAAAAAGTAACTGGAGTAGATGACAGTGCTTGGTGGGAGGAAGGTACAGAAAGGGTGGTTACCGGCTGCCGTCTGGCTGAGTGCAGAATAGGCATCTGGAAGGGCAACTGTGTTCTTCTAAGGTCAGGCCTCTCTGCTACTCAGCAACTTTTACAACAAGGACCTGTAATAAGTAAGCATCTGACACACCGGCTGGGCAGTGGTGGCCATCTGTGAAAACCAGAGATTTAAATATAAATATGTACCTATATATATAACTTTCTGGCCTCTAGATATAAAGATATATGGATACAGAACACAAAAGAAAGTTGAAGCAATTTCAGCCTGTGGATTGCTAGAAACGGGCCTCTTAGATGTGCACTGCTATGCTAAATTGGCTGGGATTAGGGCTGTTTTATGCCTGTTTATTGAGGCTCATTGTGGTGTATTTATGAAGGACCGTCATAGCTCTGACAGGGTGATAAATTGATCGTGCTCACTACAGTTATATGACAGAATGACGGTGAGGAAAGTCAGAGAGGGGTAGAGGGAAGAGATGGATCCGCAAGCTGAAAGTGGGGGGGTGGGGGGATTCTGGCAGGGTGGGAATGTGGAGAGAGTCAAGAGGTGCTCTCTGATTGATCTCGTTGCCAATAAATGATTTATTTATCCTGATGGGATTCAGAATACAACACTACCCAGCCAGAGAGATATGTGATGGGGAATAAAGTTAAGGGAGAAAGAGAGGGGGAGGGAGCAGAGAATAAAGGGAAAAAAAATCAAGCAGCATCAGCAAAGACTAAATCAATCCTGAATAACTGTATTTGGACAAGAATATTGCAGAAGTTTGACTTTCTGTTCAGGCCTCTGGTTCGTTAGAGGGAGACAGTTATGAAAGAAACACTTTGTGTTATTAAATCAGTAATGTTCTTTTCTCAGTTCAGAGTAAACATTCCTTTTCTCCACTTTGAAAGTTATCATAGGACATTTCAGCCTCCTCCTCTAAGCTAGAAGGAACATCCATCGTAGTAAAGAAGGATTTTCAGAGCTAAGTGGAGCTGGGGCTCTGGAGTGTATCGTTTTTGACCAAAGCTGGTTCAGGAGCCCAACCTAGCTGGAGTGTCTGTTGATCCCTTACACACTTGGCGCTCCGTGCTTCCTCCTGGGGAAGAAAAGTGTTAGTGTGTGGAATTACCCTCTTCTTCCCCCAGGAAAAATCCAAAACACTGCTATGAACAAGGCTGGCTAATAAATTAAATGGGGTTTTATTGAACTATTTACATAGACCTCTATATTCTCTGTCTTATGCACCTAAGAAATGAGGATTTTTTTATCATATCAATTCAGTTCCCATAAACAAACACTAACAAATTTCAACAGTCCTGGTACTTAATCTAGAACTTGTGCACTTAAACTAGCAACCTTAAATAGTCTATAACTCAGATCTTAAACCCCGTAACATAGTCTTTCATACTTTTCAAACTCTTTCAGTCTTGCTTGCCAACTCAGAAAGAATAAACCTGTTTGTGTTGTAAAGCACTTTACCAGGATTTCTCCTCTCTACTTATCCTCAATAAACCCACCTATGGAGGAGGGGGGAGGGTGTTAGCTGCCTTTGTACACTGAACTTGAAACTTAGGTCATCCTATGGGTAGAAGCATTATTTAGCTGCAATAAAATGGGTGTGTAAGTTGGATGTGTTAATGACATTCATTGTAAATATCTTTAAAAAATATGAATACATGTGGTAATCAAGAAGCCCCTCTTGTGGATCAGCTCTTTTTATTTATTTTTTTAGGAAACAGGTTTGTGTACAGTAGGAAAATCTGTGCGTAGTTTCAAGGCACTGAAAACCCACTCATCTGCCTGTGACTGATTTATGTGAGGTAACTTGATTTTTCCTACACAACAGATTCCCTACATGTTTAAAAATGAAAATGATCTGCTATCAACATCTACAGGTGTGGAAAGACCACGGGGTCTACCTCCAGCAAAATAACATTTGACAATTAGCAATACTTTATTTATGTATGTATTTATTTTTTCATTTTTGTGTTTGCTGCTTTTTTCCTGATTTCAAAGTCATGGAAATTGACAAACCACCAAGGCTGCAGGACCAGATATCTGGCTAAGCTTTGGAAATATCCAAGAGTTCAATACTATGGGGCCCTTTTATAAAGGTATGGTAGGCTATACGGGCATGCAGTGCGTGACAAAATGAGACTACCGCCAGGTTAGCACACCCCACTGGTGGTAATTTTGTATATGGCGCACGCCCATACCGCTGGGACAAATTATTTTTTATTTCCTACCACGCGTGGTGTTTCTGGCATTAATCAGCAGTTGGCGTGCGCCGACTGGTCACCGAACGTGAGCTCTTACCGCTAGATCAATGGGCGGCGTTAAGGGCTCAGACCATAAATAGGCGTGTGCTGGGTTCAGTTTTACCGCAGGCCCTTTTCCCAGCCCATTGGAAAAAAAGCCCTTTTCCCAGACATAGTAAAAACTGGCCTGATGTGTGCCAAAAACACGTGCCCACACTACCACAGGCCACGTTTTGCTGTGGCTTAGTAAAAAGATCCCTATGTGCAGTGTCTCCTCCTCTCCCCCCTCCCCCTCCCCCCTTGGTCCTCATTAAGGTGCTATTTAAGGTGCCTCCAATCTTAGAGGTATACTGGAGAACAGATAAACCCACACATACACATTCACAGACACACATTATCTATCTATCTATCTATCTATCTATCTATCTATCTATCTATCTATCTATCTATCTATCTATCTAACCCTGATGCTACCTCAAACAATATGCATATGGACCCTCGTCCTTCTCTGCCTTAGCTGCATGCTCATGGAAATGAGAAATCCCCCAAAAGCCTTTTCTGTGGAGATATGCAACAGCAATACTGTACATTACATCCTATGTAGATGCTCTGGGTGGCACTGTTCTGTTTCAGAGGTTCAGGTAAGAAGAGAAAATGCTTCCTTTTATTGCCTCTCCTTTGTCCTGTATTGAATGTTATTGCTTTCCGTTCAGTTGCTCTGCCTCTCTATAAAGTCCTATTTCAGTTTTCTGCTACATTTTTTTCCTCAGATATCTTAGAACAAGCTCACTCTATAAAATATTCCCGTAGACAGAAAAGCAGGCACTAACCCTTGGCATGTAAGTGACTGAAGCTGCCTAACTGGGTTCGATTCCCATTGCAGCTCCTTGTGACTGTGGGCAAGCCACTTAACCCTCCATTGCCCCAAGTACAAAATAAGTACCTGTATATATGTAAACTGCTTTGAATGTAGTTGCAAAATACCACAGAAAAACGGTATATCAAGTCCCATTTCCCTTTCCCCTTTGAACAAAGTTGGGATGCACATCAATTTTAAATCACACTAACTAGTACAGGTGATATCCAATAAATCAAACTGTTTGATTAATGGCCATATGCTAAAGTGCATGGCCATTAGTGTATGAGCACTTACCTACACTCAGTGATGGCCCTACCATTAGGCCACCCGAGGTGGGGGCCTCAGGTGACACTCTTTATAGAGCGGCATCTTTCCCCCATCCCTCTTCAGCTCCCCTCCACAGCTTACCTTCTTTTTTTGTTTTTTAAAAGGCAGCAGCAATCCCCATACACTGCCCTGACACCGGCGTCTCCTCTGCGACCCTCCTCTCTGAGGTAACTTCTTGTTTCCTTGGAGGTGGGCTGCAGTACAGAGGAGACTCCAGAGCCAGCTGTAGGGCAGCATATGAGGATTGCTGTCGCCTCCGACTTTTGAAAACAACAACAAAAAAAGAAGCGCCCCTCCCATGGCCACGCCCCTTTTCAGATCTGAACAGAAAATTTTACACGCGCATCTTTATAGAAAAGCGACTATAAAGATGCATTGTGTAAATTCCAATTAGCACCAATAATTGATTCTTAGTGCCCAGTTATTGGTGCTAATTAGGTAATTAAATTGCAAGCACAAATTGGGTGCGCACCAAAATCTGTGCATGCAGTTCTGAGCGCTAATATATAGAATTAGGATGATATGCAGGTTGTAAGATGGTTTAAGTGATGTTTCCTCCAGTCATTAGGATTCTTGGATAACATGGAGGGGCATTTTCAAAAGAAACGTCCAATTTGGGATTTGGACGTCTTTGTAAAACATCCAAATCTGGGGACAAGGAAAACCGTATTTTTGAAAAAAGATGGACGTCCATCTTTCGTTTTGAAAATACCAAGGACATCCTTGGATTTGGACGTCCTTAGAGATGGACATCCTTAGACATGGACATCTTTGACTTTCGGCGATTTTCGAAACCAAACACATCCATGTCAAAAACGACCAAATGCAAGCCATTTGTACGTGGGAGGAGCCAGCATTTGTAGTGCACTGGTCCCGTTGACATGCCAGGACACCAACCAGGCACCCTAGGGGGCAGTGGACTTCAGAAATTGCTCCCAGGTACATAGCTCCCTTATTGTGTGTGCTGAGCCCCCCAACCCCCCCAAAACCCACTACCCCCACTACCATAGCCCTTACGGGTGAAGGGGGCACCTAGATGTGGGTACAGAGGGTTTGTGGTGGGTTTTGGGGGGCTCACTGTTTCCGCCATAAATGTAACAGGTAAGGGGGTATGGGCCTGGGCCCGCCTGTCTGAAGTGCACTGAACCCACTAAAACTGCTCCAGGGACCTGCATGCGCTGTCATTGACCTGAGTATGACATCTGAGGCTGGCACAAAATATTTTTAAAGATTTTTTTTAGGGTGGGAGGCTGTTAGTGACCACTGGGGGAGTAACGGGAGGTGATCCCCGATTCTCTCCTGTGGTCATCTGGTCATTTCGGGCACCTTTTTGTGCCTTATTCGTAAAAAAAACCACATCTGGGTGAAAACGTCTAAGTTTTATTTTAGTACGTCCCTGCTTTTTCGATTATGGCTCAAAGACGTCCAAGAGTTAGGCACGCCCAAGTCCCACCTTCACCACGCCTAAGTCTATCACCCTGCAATGACAATTCATGTCTTCTAGTTCTACCATTTTCCGTTCTCTGGAAAATATTTGTTTCTATGTTAATACCTTTCAAGTATTTAAACATCTGTATCATATCTCCCCTGCTATACTAGTTAGTGGAGGTTTATTTTTTGGTGGTTCAATTTTGAGTCTCCATTCCTCCATTGTTTTCTTAACATCCATGAAGTCCACAAAGCATGGCCAAAAAACTGAAGCAGGCTGCAAGCTCTTGAGATCCTACATAAAGCCAGGCCTTTTTTTGAGGGGTGTACTTAGGGGTACTGAGTACCGGCACCTTTTTCATTGTCTACTAAAACTGGCCCATGGTCCCTAAGTTTTAATGAAAGAACTCAGCCCCTACACATCAATTCTGCCTTGTCGTAGATTCTGTGACTGGTTGCAGGGGGCCTGGCCATTGTGTTTACCTCACCCCTGAAGGGTGCCTGGCTTTTGAGTACCGACGCTTTTTTACGCTAGAAAAAATGAACTGCATAAAGCCCATTGGTAAGGTCATTGGAGAGACACCTTTACACTGCAGCCACTTAGCCTGTAACTCCTTTGCAGAGAGATGGCATTTCCAGGACAGATAATCAACATCAAACACACTTCAATTAATTAACCAAAAGAAAAACAAGAAGAAGATAAATCAGGTTTGTAGTCAGTGCTGTATTTCAACATTTCCAAGAGATAGGTGACAGTTTGAACTTCTGTAAACTTTTGAAGGAGTCATCAAGTTTGGACCAAAAACTGCTGTACACAACTAAAGATGAGAAAAATGAGCTTTTCTTTAATAAAAGTGACCTTGGAAATAAATAAATGTAGAGCAGATGGAAGCAGGTAAACCAGACATGCAAATGCCTGAGTCGTGTAATAAACACATTGCTTCCCCTGTCCCAGGCAGGTCTTTGTCAGAACAGATGTCGCTGAACAGAGCAACAGAGCTGTGGGGTGAGGAGGTTAGATTTTATTTTGCCAAATTCAAAACAAAAACTAGATTTTATTGCCGAGACTCAGGATGAAACATCTGAAGAAACAATAAGAAAGTCAACACAGAGCACAAGAGTGTGTGTGTGTGGGGGGGGGGGGGGGGGGAGGGCTCATTCCTACACCTCATTCCTGCCTACGTACACACAGCACACATTTACCTTATTCTTACCCTCTCTTGTGCAACTCATGAAACTTTCTTCTTACCTCATTCCCTTTCTCTCATGTGAAGTACATGTACTTGAGTGTTCTCAAACCTGTCTTGGGGGATCACAAGCCAGTCGAGTTTCCAGGATATCCTTAATAAATGCACGAAAGCAATTTGCATGCAATGGAAATAACAGCAATGCAAATAAAGAGGCAGGAATGATGCCCAATCACTCTTGCCTCCGTGCCATCTTGAGGGGGTACTCTGGACTACCAAGGCTGTTTTTTTTTAATGTTGGGGGCAGGGGAAAAGGAGGGAGGGGGACACTAGAATACCAGGAAATTTTTAAATGGTGGGGGCAGGGGAGTTAAGATGGAGGAATGGGAGGTAGGCTGCTAGACTAGGGCTATTGGTTTGGGGGGGTCAGAAGTTGAGGGGAATGATGATAGACAGCAGGGCTGTTTTTGGGGAGGAATTGGAGGGTCAGGGGTCATCATGACAGGGTATCAGGGATCTAAGGGGAGGCGGGTGCTGGTTGTGGCTATTAACTTTTCTGTCCCAATAGAGAGGGAAAGGTAACTCTTCTAGGCCTCCTCAGACTTGGCAGTAAATTTCTTGCATATAATCAAAAGGAGGGAGCAGTGAGGATACCATGCTAATCATACAATTTTAGTTTAATCCCCCATCACAAGAGTATGTTCTCACAGATTGTCCTATTCTTCTATAATTATCACAAGATTATCACAGATCGATTTTATAAAAGAGCATCTTTGAAAAATTTGAGCGGGCAGTGGAGTTTGCACAATGTGAACATTGAAGAAATATCAAGCTCTCTAAAGCTAAGTAATATTATTTATGGACATTTGAATTATGGATAATAAAAGATTTTTGAGAGGTTTTTTGGGCCGATGATGACTTCATAAACTCCGAGAAATGAATTGGAGTCAGTAGAGACTTTTTCCTCTCAATTTTTCAAAGATACTCTTTTATAAAATTGATATGTGATGATCTTGTGATAACAAGAAGAATAGGACAGCCTGTGAAAACATACTCTTTTGATGGGGGAGCAAGATTCTTGTGTTGTGCTTGCCTTAAAATCTTCTGTGTACTTCTTTACATCAGGACGGAATAGCTAATAGCCTAGTTACTGTTCATTTTAATATGCTCTGCACTGTTTACTGCATGAGCTAACTCCCACGCTAAACCCGTTTCTGTATTGTTTGCCACTAACGTGTGCATTTATCTCATCAACTATGTGCTGCTGCCCGGAGTAGATTTCTGTATCAGCCTCTTACACAGGACGATGCTCAGAACTCCCGCCAACAGCACAGAACCCATATTGCAGAACAACACAGAAAACTAGCTCACCAATGCTCAAAGGAAATGGTATTCAAATTATATGCATGCTGTAAAAGTGAAAGCAAGGGGAGAACGTGCTTGACGCATGCGTAGAAGAGTTTCATGGTAAGCTCAATCCTTGTGCACACGCACCAGGCAAATCCAAAGTGAAGCACATGTTAGTGCCTGTTTTCTGCACCTTTAAATATAAGCTTTTTCAAAATTTTTTTTTTTTTTACTTCAAAGGCTTATATTAAAGCACAGGAAGCAGGCACAAATGTGTGCTTTGACGTTTGGGTTTGATCAGACTTGCGTACATTTATTTCTTAGTACCGGCGTTTACAGTCTTGCATGGGCTTTCTTCCACTTCCAAAACCAGTTGATTTTAAAGAAGAATCCTGAGAAATCCTCTCTCCAAACAACCTAATGCCGGCTCCGAGCTGGTGTTATTTTTTCAGCGGCTTTGTTTTGTGCACTGTTCTCTAAGTATTGGGAGGGAATAGGAAATTACCTCATTAACATCTGTTTGACAACATTTATATTCTATTTGTGTGCTAAATCCAAATCATGAACTTCTAATCTAAACACTGATAAGAGAGATAGATAACGCAATTGATTAAATAATTAACTCACAGGTTTGGTGTCATCTTGCCTGGAAAAATTTCTTACGATTCAAGTACTCGATGACCCCTAGAGATAGTACCATGAGCCTACGGCTAGGGGTGCTGCCATTTTTAGACTTGGAGCTGACGGGACATGAGCAAAAGGGGACTGCTCCAGTCCTGTGTCACTAGACACTAACCCTCCCCCGGGGGCCACCTAGAGACAGAACTGGGCCTGGGGCAGGACCGCCACTGCTGCCACCACCGTCCCCACTCAGGACACAGTCGCAGTTGCCACCCCTGCCTTTCCAGGCGCATATACAGACTTAAAAGATCGGGGGAGCTGGAGCCTAAAGGGGGGGGCACATTTTACCCCACCTGCCTGTCCCTGGCCGCAACTTCAAATAACATGGCTGGAGGGGGTCCCCAAACCTCACCAGCAAAAGCCTTCCTGCCTTCCTCCAGTGCTGTTCTCTACCGCATTGCCCGCCCTGCTTCCCTTCACGTCACGCTTGCTCAGTTTTGATGAAATTGAGCATGTGCGAAGTGTTGCGCAAGCTCAATTACACTAAAACTGAGTGTACGCTGAAAATAAATTACAGGATATATTCATAGATAAAAAAAAGATGTTTTCCATCTATTCCAAAATCTCATAGAATTTGATTCCAGTCTGACTTCCAATGGAAGAGAATTCCAACAAAGAGCAGCTTGATTCAAGACAGATAAGAACATAAGAATAGCCATACTGGGTCAGAGCAATGGTTCATCTAGCCCAGTAACCTGTTTCCAAGTGTGGACAATCCAGGTCACAAGTACCTGGCAGAAACCCAATTAGTAACAACATTTCATGCTATCAATCCCAGGGCAAGCAGTGGTTTCCACATGCCTAGCTGAATAGCAAACTATGGACTTTTCCTCCAGGAACTTGTCTAAACCTTTTTTTAAACCCAGATACGCTAACTGCTGTTACTACATCCTCCATCAAAGAATGCTTTTTTTCCAGATTTATATTAGTCATTGAAGAAAAATGTGGGACTAAATGGTTTTGATAATGTGAAGATTTTCTGAGTACAGGAAAGAACAACAAATAATTCATTGCTTTAAATTTTTCACCTATGGAATCTTCAAAATGAACTATTACTACTAATCATTTCTATAGTGCTACTAGATGTATGCAGTGCCGAGAATCTGAAAAAGCATGAATGTAAACATTCATGTTGTCAGATACCCTGGGGCATTTCCCCAAACAACTTTATCAACTGTACTCAATAGCTTGAACTGAATCCTTTGATGGCTCAGCAGCCGATGAAGCTTTTTAAGCATTGCATTTAGGTATTGTAGGTATTGTCCTGTTCCCGGAGGGCTTACAATTCTGATTATCACTGAACTTTGATTCTAACTCTCCATCCTTTGATTATTAATGAGCTTCTTTGATGAACACAGACATATTACTAGCAATATTATACCTAAATATAGATACATCTCCAGTTTGTGGCTATTAAAATTAAGGAAAGCATTTCCTTAGATTTCTTTTAAAGTTAGGCATTTTTAAAAGTCTAAAACGTAATGTTAAATGTTCAGGCAAATTGATTTTTCCAAGCTATATGTTTCTTTAATACCAGGGCAGTATATTACAGCCACTTCACTTCCGTCCTCTGCTTCCTGCATTAAACATGCCACTTAGTCATGTTGCCTCTGCTTGCTCGCAGGTTGACCTCATTGAAATAAATTGCTGCCGATGTGAGATCTAAAGGGTAATAGTGGTGATATTTCTAACGAGATGGCATGGTGCACCTTCCACTCCTAGGACGGATGTTAGAAATTCAGGATTTCTTGCCTTATCCTACAATGTGGAAACTCCCTGGAGGGGAGAGGGGAGATCTGCTTGTGGTGATCAAGGGAGAGAGGTGATGTTGGCATCACTCGGGGAGGGAGAGATAGAGGATGTGAGGGGGAGCCACAACATAAAGAGTGAGGAAGGGAAGAGAGCGAAGCACATGGATGATTGGGAAGAGAAGTGAGAGACGGGAACTGTGGCACATGGATGGTGAGGAAGGGAACAGAGAGAAGGGAACTGTTGCAAGTGGATGGAGGGCAGGGCAGGGGAAGGAAAGGGAGGGGACTATTGCATGTGAGCATCAAGATTCCTCAGCACTGAAGTTAATCACTGGCGCTGGGCCAGGTACTTATCTTTGCTCCCGCAGACCAGGAAAGAAAAGGGGAAATGAGCTTGCGTTGAGTGGAGATAGAAGGGACAATGTTGGGATTGGGGTAGATGGAGATAGGGGGGGGGGGTGTACTGTATGGATTTCTGCCAGGTACTTGTGACTTTCATTGGCCACTGTTGGAAGCAGGATACTGGGCTAGATGGACCATTGGTCTGACCTAGTATGGTTGTTCTTATGTTCTTACAATATTTCCATCATTCCTCCATCCATTATCCCACAATTTTCCATTCCATCCTCCCCCCCATCACCTGCCAATGGGGACCAGAAATGACCAGGACAGAGTAGACCCATGCCTTGATATTTATACAGTTTTAATTCTCCTTGTCTTACCAACCCCGTATCCTTCACTCTCTCTCATATCTTGTACATGCACTATTATAATAATACATTTAGGGGTCAATTCTATAACGGGCGCTAAAAGTTAGGTGCCCAAAATCTAAGTGTTAAGCTACTATTCTAAAACATCAAATTTGTATGCCTACTATGTTATAGAATTAGTCATCAATTAGGCATCCAAAGTTAGGCACCACCACTTTCTCTCTATGGCAGGTGAAAGTGGGCACATCTAAATGCGGCAGTTAAGCGTCTAACTTATAGTAGTCAATAAATTGTGCACTTAAATAGTCATAAGAACATAAGCGTTGCCATACTGGGACAGACCAAAGGTCCATCAAGCCTAGCATCCTGTTTCTAACAGTGGCCAATCCAGGTCACAAGTGCCTGGCAAGATCCCAAAACAATACAATACATTTTATGTTGCTCATCCTAGAAATACAGGAGAATATTTACAGAAACACTTATGTAACGTATATGAGGTAGGGTCTCATACCTTAAAGCACGGCTACTATTCACATCACTCCCGTGGTGAATCTATGCTCGTGCATCAAAATATAATCATTGACTCATGCCTCCACCATCCTATACTTACCTCTTACTACAATACAATTAATCTACTGTAGAGTGTAAACAAGACACTTAGCTTAGCAACTTGCGCTCCATATAACCAGTGTGCCTGTGTGCCCCGACAGGTGCCTGTTTCGCAATGCTTCGTCAAAGGGGACTCTCACACCATCTGGCTATTATGTGTCTCATCGTGGCTGGTCGCACACTGGTTATATGGAGCGCAAGTTGCTAAGCTAAGTGTCTTGTTTACACTCTATAGTAGATTAATTGTATTGTAGTAACAGTTAAGTATAGGATGGTGGAGGTATGAGTCAATGATTATATTTTGATGCACGAGCATAGATTCACCACGGGAGTGATGTGAATAGTAGCCGTGCTTTAAGGTATGAGACCCTACCTCATATACGTTACATAAGTGTTTCTGTAAATATTCTCCTATATTTTTTGCGAGTTATAATAGAAGTTGAGGAGAAAACAAAAGCCACACAGAATTTTGACATCCTAGAAATAAGCAGTGGATTTTCCCAAGTCCATCTTAATAATAGCTTATGGACTTTTCTTTTAGGAAACCAAACCTTTTTTAAAACCTGCAAAGCTAACTGCTTTTACCACATTCTCTGCCAACGAATTCCAGAGTTTATTTACACATTGAGCGAAGAAATATTTTCTGTGGTTTGTTTTAAATTTACTCCTTTCTAGCTTCATTGCGTGCCTCCTAGTCCTAGTATTTTTGGAAAAAGTAAACAAGCGATTCATGTCCTCCCATTCCACTCCACTCAGTATTTTATAGACCTCTATCATATCTCCCCTCAGCCTTCTCTTCTCCAAGCTGAAGAGCCCTAGCTGCTTTAGCCTTTCCTCATAGGGAAGTCATCCCATCTCCTTTATCGTTTTTGTCGCCCTTCTCTGTACCTCTACTAATTTCACTATATCTTTTTTGAGATGCGGTGAACTGCTTATGCTTTTCCCATGTGAACAACCCCTTTGCAACTACTTGATGAATAACTTAGGTGCCAATCCTGCAGAAGACTTCAAGGCTTATATCTTCGCCATTTCTGTAAAAGTAGAGCTATGAGTATGATTACTCTTTCTTACTCTAACCTTCAGATACAAAGAGGATGATATTCAGTAGTAGGTTATCTGGTTAAAGTTAATATTTACTACCTATTCAATTGGGTTTTTGGATAGAAGTCGATAAGCAGCATAAAATGTATTATACTGTTTTGGGATCTTGCCAGGTACTTGTGACCTGGATTTGCTACTGTTGGAAACAGGACACTGGGCTTGATGGACCTTCGGTCTGTCCCAGTATGGCAATGTTTATGTTCTTATGATATACTAGCCTACAGTCAACCAGGTACAGCTATCTGGTTAACCATACGACTTAAGGTTTTTTTTTTCCCAACCAGACTTAACTTGAACTGAATATCACTTCTATTTGGTTAAACCTAACTCCTAACATAATCCATACAAATCTTTTGAATATGGGCCTAAGAGGATCCACTGAGTTCTATCCTGTGATATGGGGTTGGGCAAGGTATTTGGTGGAAAATGAATCAGAAGATCTTTTGGTGAGAAAGCTGGGGAGAAGACATTTGCTTTAAAATAAGAGTAGCCCATCAGAAGCCAGAGTAAAATAATCATTGGTTCATCTACTGAATTCAGAATCAAAGTCTCTAAACACTTTGAGTTAAAGGTGCACTGGAAAGAAATCTTTAATAGAAAAGAAGGAGGAGTATTTATCACCTCTGGAAGACTAGGAGCAGCAATACACTTAACCATCTTTTAGCTTTTCCATGAGATGCTGTACTGAAAATAAAGCTAGGCTCCATAGGGTTTTTAAAATATAAATATCTGATTTGCTCTGCACATAAATTGTACCTGTAAAAAGTGTAGAGCCATTGGTTCTTGACACCAGAACACCACTCTTATATACTGATAAACCTAATTGCCAGCTGACTGGAACCGAAGACACCCATTTCTTAAAGGAGCCGTTCGATTTCTTTGTTTAAGCTGTGGGGGTGTACCGTATCCCATTGGTATATGAATCTCTGTTCGATGTGGGAAAGAATTGCAGAAACATCTCCTCCCCATCGCGTTTGTACTTGAGCCAAAACCACATATTTCAAATCCGATATTGAATGTTGTTGCTGTCCCCAATGATTGACCAGTGGGGCTTCCCTCTTACTAGTATGGAGATTACTAATATGTTCACCAATACGCTGCTTGACTTTGCGTTTGGTTTGGCCAATGTACCATTTTAGACAGGGGCATCTGATCCCATGTACTACTTGGGCTGTATTACAGTTTGTATGTCCTCGCAAAGCTGGTAGCTAAATCTGAAGAGCAAAGTTTATAAGGTAAATAATTATACATTGTTTTTGAAGCAATTGCTATATAAAGTTTAGCTGAAGTCAGTAAGTGTTACTTCTAATTAAAAAGCTTGTTTTAGAATATGTAACATCTAATCCCCTGAGGACGCCGGTCTCGGCGAAACGTGGTATCATGTAGGGAGAGATGCTGAGAGAGACGCTCGTTCTACAGTATAGTTTTTAAACCACAGAGCACTGGACATGGAATAGAGAGCCACGAGCATCGGCAGCACAACATCACAAGAACCCGGCCACTCATCCTTTCTATACCGAGAATACTACAGATTCAAGATAAGTGAACATTACCATCCGTTCTCGTATTATATCATCAGCAGTTATCAGGGGAGGAGAAGGGAGGCAGGTCAGTGCCGTGATGTTTTTAAGTTAAAGTGCCGATTAGTTTTCGTGGGTCATGGTACAGGCACAACAACACTGACTGAGCACTACATATAAAAAAATACAAAAAATATATATTGCATCATCAAATTATTACTGTGGTTATATGCATGTATTCTGGTATTACGTGAATATCCTATTAAATTTTAACTGCCAGACCCTCGACCATTCTTCTAACTTTCGGAGATCCCTTCTCATCGTTTCTACTCCCTTCAGGGTATCCACTCTATTGGCTATCTTCGTGTCATCCGCAAAAAGGCAAACCTTTCCTTCCAACCCTTCAGCAATATCTCTCACAAATATAGTAAACAAAATGGGCCCCAGCACCGACCCCTGAGGAACCCCACTGCTCACCATCCTTTCCTCCGAGTGGATTCCATTTACCACCACCCTCTGCCACCTGTCGGTCAACCAGTTTTCTATTCAGTTCACCACTTTCGGTCCTAAGTTCAGCCCTTTCAGCTTATTCACGAGTCTTTTGTTAATAATTCAGTTGTCACTCATTGCCTTTGCCTTTTGCCTGCCTCTGCCATGTATGTTATTGTTTCTTCCAAGAAACAGATTTCAGTAAACAGCTGATTCAGAATAATAGCCTTGGAGTTGTATGCATGATTGTGAGAATAGAGAAAAGAAGGAAAGCTGATTACTGCCTCCTGGTGATTTCTGGTCCTGGCCTTAGTCCCAGCTAAATAAATATTATTTATATAGGAGGTTTATATAAACTCCGAGTATATCATAGGCAGCTACCTCAACACTACCCTCTGTTACAGAAGCAATTGTATATATTTTCCAGACTTGTTTTGAAACCACAACTTTAAGAGTTGTATGGATTTATTGCTGGGTCTCTTAGGATAGCTTTGATCACTCTTACTTTGAGTGGGAGTTTGCCCGCAAGTCTGATGCATCACCTTTAAAATGAATCTTCACCCTACTCAAGGCGATCCCTAATTCAAGTGTTGTGTGAGGCCTGAATTCAAGCAACATGACAAATTCAGGGGAGAAAGGCAAGATGACCAGAGGCAGGGTCTGTAGTGACATTATAGGAAGAGGCAATGGGGCAGACTAGATAGAAGACATCACTCCATGCTGATGCCAACTGCATTACTATGGTACACTCCACAGAAGAAAAAGGAACCAGATCAGAAATGTTCCTGAACTGAATTTCTTCAGACTGGAGGGCAGCGGCCAGCAGATCTTTGAACGCACTCCAGCCAGATCCAATTGCCCTACATTATTCATCAGCAGACCAGGCTCTTCGGGAACTGTTAAGCATGTCCATCATGAAAGAGTAATTCAGGAGTCTCTAATCTTTAAGTGACAAGAGAAATCATTAGTGCCACTTTTGCAATATCTTTCTGTGCATTTCTTGACGTCAAGCTTTTAGCCAGGGCTTGGCAGGAAAGTGCCGGGGGATGCAGGGGAGGGGGCCTCAGAACTAAACTACAATCAGACGCGCCGCATTGAACAAAAACAAAGCCAATGTTGCACCATCCTGCAAGCTCCTGCATTTTCCAACTGACTTTGTCTTCTCTCTAGTTCTATGCTGTCTCCCTGCATGCAGAAAACATTTTAATCAAAGAGACCAATCTATGGACGCCAAGAGCTGAGCTGACTCTTCTTTCTTTGTTCATTCCTGCATTTCTCGGTAAACATGCAGACATTGGCAAGAGATGGGTACTCAGTATTAAACACAATAACCTGGATTCATTCTGCACCTTTCAACCAAAGTGCATCTCAAAATATTGCTATTTAATTCTTCAGAGATCAAGAGGCGCCACCTCCGGGGTGGATGGCTTTTGGTATCTAGACAGTACACATGCAAAAGAGACAGGGGGAGTGGAAGACCTTATTACTGATATTCCATGATAGTTTAGTAAGGCAGATAGGCACGGAGCAAACTCCCTTAAATAATACCTAATATAACTCAACCGATCCATGCCCGAAAGTAATACATTTGGTCCCAAAAAGTATAGCACTTTTGGAGTCTGGGAATTGAAGCATAGATAAGACGGCAGATAGGCTTGTAAGTAGACCTAGCTCTTCCTATTTCACTCCTGGTGCATAGCTGTAAAAAACAGTTGAAATCTGGATTTTCCCTCCATCTTATCTAGGGATCTTCTGTTCCCACTGCCTCTCTTGGAACTCCATTCCATATGCCCACAACCCTTCCAGAACAGAAATAGTTCCTCCTGTTGCTCCCAAGTCTATGGCCCCGGAGCCTTATACTATGACTTTTTGTTCTGAGGCCTTCTTTTCTCTTAAAAACATTTGTGTCATGTGCATTATTTACACCTTTGAGATACTTGAATCTCTTTTTTATATCCCTTCTGTTTCTCCTCTAGTGCAGTGGTTCCTAACCTTTTTCGTATCATGGCACATGAGGCACTGGGTTACTTCATTATGGCTCATCATCCCTATCCCTGCCCCCAAAGCCCCAAGCATAGCCACTTTTTATTCCCCCACTATTGCCTCCACCTTCCTTTTCTGGTAAAGCCTAGGGTAAGTATAGAGTATCTTCATCCGTGGGAGAGTGAAAGGTAAAGCTTGGGATAAGCACAGAGGATCCTTTGCTGTGGAGGAATGAGGAATAAGGCACAGGGGAACCTTAGCTGTGAAGGACATGGATGTAGTTTGGGGGGGGGGGTGAGGGAGGCATTATCCTCCCCCCAAAGCTATTGGATGGAGAGCCTCCCTCTCACTCCACCCCCTTGTGGTCCAGCATCTAAACTTCTGTTTTCCTTCCTTCCCATTGAGCATTATCTCTTCTTGAACCCTTCTCTCCCTCCCTCCCTCCCTCCCCCACCCAATCCAGCATCTACCTTGGCATTTCAAGCCCCTGTCCCCCCCCCCCCCCCCAGCTGTATCTTTTAAAAGAGTTTTTTTTAATGCTTGGAGTAGCGACTGGCAGCAAGGAGCAGTGCGTACACACTGCTTGCACTCTCTCCACAGCCTTCACTCTGATACAACTTCCTGTTTCTGCATACGCAGGAACTGTCAGAGTGAAAAGTGTAGGGACAGCATGAGCAGCATGCATGCATCACTGCTCACTGCCGCTCCGAGCATTAAAAAAAAACAACTTTAAAAAGGTAGATGGGGATAAGGGATGCTTGAGATGCCAAGGGAGATGCCGATTTCCTGAATGGGGAGGAAACAGGAAGCAGAGATGCAGGACCATTGGGAGGAGGAAGAAGGACAAATGTTGATCAATTGGGAGAGGAAGAAAGGAAAAATGTTGGATGTGGTGGGGGTGGGGATGGAAGAGAAATGCTGGACCATTGAGGAGAGAAGGGAGAAAGAGAAATGCTGGACCATTATGCAAGGAGTGGAGAGAAGGAATATGGAGGCATGCTGGACCGTTCAAGAGGGAGGGAGAAGGAGAAATGCTGGGCCATTGGGGAGGGAGGGGGAAGGAAACATGCTGGACTATTAGGGAGGGATGGGAAGGGAGAAGGAGATATGCTGGAAAAGGGAAGGAGAAATGCATTAATTATTATTATTATTATTATTATTATTAATGTATTAATTTGCTTCTTGAAGTTACTGTATTCTGTACATTATTATGTTTTATTCACTTTATTGTTTGATTGTAAGCCACATTGAACTTGAGGTTATTTTTGGGCTAATGTGGGGTATAAATGTCATGAATGAATGAATAAATAAATAAATAAATACTGGACCATTAGGGAGGAAATGGCAGGGAGAAGGAGAAATGCTGGACCATTGGGGGCGTAGCCAGACAACAGATTTTGGGTGGGCCTAGGCAAGAAGTGGGTGGGCAACAAGTGTTCTCCCCCCCCCCCCACCTCCAAAAAATATCTCAGTTGGCAGGAAAACGTTTCTTTCCACCTTGGCAGTCTGCAGCAGGCATGCGCTGAAAACTGAGCATGTGCAGGTGCCGGTATCATGGAGAGTAGCATTTCCGTTACCATCAGGGAGAAGTCTTCAGCTGGTGGAGCTTGGGATCCCCACCAGCTACCGCTAAATGTGTGCTACTGTTAGGTGGGCCTGAGCATTAAGTGGGTGGGCCCTGGCCCACCCAGGCCCACCTGTGGCAGGGAGAGAGAAGGAGAATGCTCAATCATTGAGGGGAGAGAGAGAAGGAGAAATGCTGGACAATTTGGGAGGGAAGGGAGGAGAAATATTGGATCATTAGGGAAGAAAAGGAAGAATGCTCAACCATTAGGGAAGGGAAGAGAGCAGGAGAAATGCTAGACTATTGGTTAGGAGAAAGAGAAGGAGAGATATTGGGCTATTGGGGAGGGGAGAGAGAAAGAGAAATGCTGTACCATTGGAGAGGGAAAGGAGAAGAGGGGATGTTAACTGGGGGAAGGAGAAGAAAGGGATAGAGAGGGGGAAGCTAACCGGGAGAAGGAGAAGAGGGAGATGCTGACTGTAGGAGGAAGGAGAAGAAAGGGATGTGCTGACTATGGGAGGAAGGAGAAAGGGAGAAGAACAGGGATGCTGTTTATAGGGGGAAAGAGATAGAGAAGAAGATGCTAAGCTACAAATATGGGAGGAGAGAGAGGGAATATGTTTGGCTAAAAAATGTAGGGGGAAGATGTTTGGCTACAAGAGTGGAGGGTGGAGAGAGGGAAGGATGTTGGACTATAAGGGTGAGGAGGTAAAGAGGAAGGAGAGGAGATGGAGACCAATCTTGGGGCTGGGTATTGGGAGAAAGTTGCTGCCAGTTGATGCTGGAGCTGGAGTTAGGGACTGAGAGAAGAAAGCTGGTGTTTGATGCTGGGCTTGGAGAATGGTAGAAGGGAGCTGGAGGTTGATACCGAGTATGGGAATCGGGAGAAGGTTGCTGAAAAACAGAAATGAGAGACAGGTGGAAATGAGAGGACTAGAAAAATAAGGATATGAAGTGGAGGGATACAGGACTGGAGTGGAAAAAGGAGGAATAAAATCTAGTTGAGAAAAGATTTAAGAAGCAGATAAGAGAAATGGAGAAAAAAGCTGAAGAAGGATTGATGTTAGAGAGAGATGAAGGAAATAAAATGGAGAAGTGACAAAACAAAAAAATGGATGTGAGATCCTGGAGAAAGACATAAGCAAAAACAAGAGGAAGTGGTAAAGAGAAACCAAGACCAACCTATCTGGAAAAATAAAAGGATCAGACAAAGGTACAAAATATTTTTTTTTTTTAGAAAATGAAGTATGTCATCTTTACAAGTATGCATTACTTATATTTGTTCTGGAAGAAATGCATTTCTGTTTCTCTTTCTTAAGGAACAATCTGGGGTCTCGGGTTTTCATTTAAGTTTTTGTATGCATATTTATTTCTAATTTGCAATCTTATTTTTACTAGGTGATAGTCTGTTTTCAATGTGTAACTGAGGTGAGGGATTCTGTTAACATGTAGGTTGTGTCAGGGGCATAGCCATGGGTGGTCCTGAGCCCATCCAGTTTGGGCTCAGGCCCACCCAGCAGCAGTACACCCTTGTCAATGTCAAAGCCAGCTAGGCTCCCACATCCACCTTTCCCTCTGCAGATGCTCCCATTCAAAAGGGTTGCCAGCAGCATTTAGGCTGATCCAGAAGCCTTCCTTCTGACACGTCTTTCCTCTCAGGAAATTACATCATAGTTGGGGGGGGGGGGGGGGGGGAAGATACAGCAGAGGGGAGGCTTCTGGGTCAGCCAGAAGCAGTGCAGCAATTCTTATATGCTGCCGGTGACCCTTTGAATTTCAAAGTTTGACATGCTGCAGTGCTCCTGATCCTGCAGGGGAGGGAGGAGAGATGCTGCATGGGAAGGTAGAAGAGAGGGATCATTGTTGAACATGGGGGGGGGGGGGGGGAGATGCTGCAATGAGGGAGTAGAGAGTAGGATAACTGTTGGATGTAGGGTTGGGAGGGAAGGAGATATGCTGCACAGGAGGGGTGAAGGATAAGAGAAGAAGAAATGTTGGACCTGGGAGGGAGGGGAGAGAGGGATGAGGATGAAATGTTGGACATGGTGGTGGAGAGGAGGGATAGATGGAGTGATACTGCATGGGGGGAGAGAGATGTTAGACTTAGGATGCAAAAGTGAGAGAGAGACAGAGAGAGATGGTGGACAATGGAAGAGAGGGAAGAGGAAAAAGAGAGGGAACGATGATGAAAATGAGGGTGGAGGAGAGGGAAGCAGAGATGCTGCACAGGAGGGGGGAAGAAGGAGGGCCAAGGGGGTGGTAAGGAAATGAATGAGAGGAGGATAGTGATTAAAGGGGGTAGAAATATGATAATGGGGGTAGACTGAAGATGGAAGGTGAATGGAAGGCTGGGGAAGGAGTAAGATGAGGAATAGGAGAGCTAGTGGGTGAAAAAGGAGATGGAAATCTGATAGGTATCTGAAAAGTAAAAAGAAGGAAAGGGTTAGAAAGCGGATGAAATCTGAGTGGACAAAAGAGAGGAAAGAGCTAAAATGGAAAGATCAATATGTCAGAGTGTAGGGGACTAAGATACCTTTTTACCAAACCCAAAAGGGAATTGGCAAATGAGTGAGAGAAATAATTTATCTTATACCACTCTGGAAAACAAACCTCTCATCTTTGATCCTAATTCACCGTCCAAAGTTATTATGCATACTTATACTTTATACTGAGAATAAGGCACAAGGCTCAGATGTTATTATAAAAACGTAAGCTGTTTATTGTACCTTAGATGTAGTCAGAGACAATGGATCAATCTAACCCAAAATTGTAGTAAAGGGTCTAGGTGATAGCCAAAATAGCGCACACTCACCTAATCCTAAAATTAGGATACCTACCAACCTCAGGCACTCCTAAGCACTCTGGATATGGAAGCAGCACAGGCACGATGATAGATGAGGATCGGGAACACAAGCAACAGGTGGACTCCCCAGCCGAGAAGTCTCAGGCAGTGGTGCCACAGATTAATGAGCCTTCATAGGGTGGCAGGACTCGGAACCAGATCTGAGATGAGGATCAGGAGATAACCATGCCAGCTAAGCTGATAACACCTTCAAGGAAGGGGTCTTTATACCTTTCTTAGTGCCAGTTGGTCGGGAACTTGATGACCTGAAGTTTCAGTAGTGATGTCCATGCTGATAATATAACACAACAAATATTGCTGTTGTCCAAGTTGTTTTGCCTTTCTCAGACTGGATGGCTTCTTATGCACCTTGAGGCCTTCACACAGGCCTCTGCATTAAGTCTCAGGTTCATATTGCAGGCTAGTGTTGAATTGTAGTGCCTTATGCAAGGTTTTAGCCCTACAAGAGACAAGTGTAGTGAGGGAATGGAAAGAGAGTGGAGAAAAGACAAATGAACAGCAGCTGCTTGAAGGCAAATTAACAGAAAGACAGGAAAGTGGAAAAGAGAAACTGGAACCAACATGATAGAAAAATAAAAAGGCCAGACAACAAAGGTAGAAAAGGCATTTTAGTTTGAATTTATTAACTGAAATACGTTAGCTTGAGAAATGTGCATAGCGGATGTCATTTTATGGTGTTTATTAGAAAAAGAAATACATTTCTGTTTTTATTTCTCCACTGTAGCAGTACATGTCGAGGTTCTGAGTTTAGTTTTTGTCAACACATTTTTATTTCTAATTTGTGATTCCTTGTTCCCTATTTGGTGAGGGTCTGTCAGTGTGATTGTAATGGTAGATGGGAAGATCAGAGGGGAGGCAGTGAAGATAGGAATTTTTTTTTTTTTTTTTTTTTTGGGGGGGGGGGGGTCTTTATTTTCTGTCCTGGGCCCTAGTGTGTCTAACACTAGTCCTGACCCTTGCTGTAGCTGGTGGGGATCCCCAGCCAAAACTCCCTTCTACTAAGCTTGGTAGACAGTGGCAGCATCCTTGAGCCACTGACAACTAAGCATGAGTGGGGTGTCGGCATTGATGCTGCAGCCTGCCTCTCTTGGAGGCACCCTGGGGGGTTGTCAGGTTTTCAGGATATCCACAATAAATATTCATGAGATAGCTTGCTAAAAAGGAGTTTTGGCCATCTTCGGAGGAAGTCTTCAGCTGACAAGCTCGGAGATCTTCATGAGCCAAAGTATATTTTGAGTTGGAAGGTGCCGGGGGGGGAGGGGTGGAGAGTGGGGGGAAGGAAGGGGGCGGAGGCAGAGAGAAACGTTTTGTGCTGGGTTGTGTGTAGGAATCTGTAGCAGTCTGGCTTGTCCTCTTTTTCTAAATGGAGGTGTCCTGCTGGTTTTTCATAGCTGGTGTATTTTGAGTTCTTGGACTTGGTGCTGGTATGGTATGCTAAGTTTCTGAGTGGCTGATAGTTTCACTTAAAGGAGCATGCAGGACGTAAAGAGGAAGAAAGAGCATGGCAGGGAATGCGGTGGCGCCGGAGACCGGCGCTGAAGAAGGCTTCAGCTGGGGGGGTTTTGTGGACCCCCGCCAGCAAAACTAGGGGCCCGGACAAAATTTGCGGGGGCCCAGTCCCCCGTGGCCCCACCTAGCTACGCCACTGTTTAAATGGAGCCAGTGTATGCAAATCAAGTTCATGTATATTCATTGTGGATATCTTGAAAACCTGACTGGTATGGGGTACTCCAGGTCCTGACTTGGGAAACACTGGACTAATGTACCTGAGGGGGTCATTCTGCAAAGTATCAGATTCTAACAAGCAAGTAGAGCAGTGGTTCCCAAACCTGGTCCTGAAGGAGCCGTTTATGTGGTTCATCATAGCTGGTTAAGTGCTGAATATTGCACTTAACTGGTTATGTTTTCGCTACTCCCATATACCTGGAAAATGATTCCAGACAAGGCCCACCATTGAATTTCCAGAGATAACAACAGTGGCGGTCAGCAGAAAGTCAGGCAGTAGTGTACCAAGAGTGGGCAGTGGGGGCGGTCCATCCCAGGTATAGGCAGCAAGGGGATGTGCGGATGGCTCTGCCAGTTCCCTGCCCTCTACTACTACTACTACTTAACATTTCTAAAGCACTACTAGGGTTATGCAGCGCTGAACAATTTAACATTAATGTTACTTCCTGTTCTTGGTCAGGAGACTGGTAGAGCTGACAGCTGCGCGCCTGCTCTGCACACCCAATTGCTGGGAGGAAAGGTCAGGTGATTCACTTCAGGGGTAGCGCACTGAAGGGGTAGCGTACCGGGGGGGGGGCACAGTGGCAACCCGCCCCAGATGGTGAACAAGCTAGGAATGCCACTGATATCGGACCCCATATTTCTAGTGGAGAAGGCTAGTTCACACAGCTACAGTTCCACCAATGAGAAAGAGGGTAAAGCCTTCCTATGCTGCATTATAGGATGTCAGAGGGAGTGTGGTTGGGTCTTTAGAACGTGTAAAATACATGTGCTGTGGCAGGAGAGATACCGCCTAACAAATCAAGGAGGATGCAAAAATTATCACAAGAACGTCAAGCCTAACTCCTATATATTCAAAAAAATCTCTTTGAAAACCAATTATTGAAATATTGTTGGATCTATCAGATACACAAACTTCAACCCTTAGGACATACTTTTTTTAGCCAAACATATATATAGAGAGAGTGAACCTGTAATCTTCATCGAGCCTTATTTTTCATATCTTCTCAAAAACATTTTTGAAAGTACTTATCTTTATTTCTTCTTTAATTTTTTTTCCATTTTGTTGTATATATAAAAGCATAGTAGGAGACACTTCAGAACCGACATGAATTCACGTTTTGCCAAATGGTTGTTTCAAGGTCAGTCTCCATACAGGTTCTCTCGCTGCAAAACAGGAAATTGGGATTCCAACCCCATGTCTACAAGGGGACCAATGGACAACTGCATCCATCAGTCCATTGGTGACCCTTTATATTACGTTTTCCAGCGATACTAAAGTGCATGGTAGCACACTGCTATTTTCTGGAGCGCACCTTTCACTTTGGAACAAAGATTGTATCTGCCCTGGTGCCATACTCAATTGGCTCCCAATTGTGTATGGTGGAAACTATTGAATACACCATTTAGGTATTTGGGTGATGACAATCACAGTTTAGCCCCTGACGCAGCCCCTTTGGGCGAAACATGGCCTGTGTCAGGCATTTTAATAGATTGAGATTCTGCAATAAAGATTTGTTTGGATTTACCACTGATCTGCTTTGTTTGTTTCCACCTTTACATTACATTACATCCAGTCTTATATCCTGCTAACACCTTTACAGCTCTAAACAGGTTACAGATTGCAAGAAAACCAGAACATACTTCTGGGAAGATATTTCATACACGCCACTAATTTTCTATATTATGTGTAACTGAATAACAACACTGTAATTTCTTTTAATTGTTAATTCTAAGCCACATTGAACTGAAACCTGTTTTTGGATAATTGTGGGATATAAGAATGAATGAATGAATAATAAACTAGTGGACTTGTTCACCATCAGGGCAGGAGAGTTGTAGCTGGAGCCCAGACATCCTAGGAAAATGACCACAGGCCAGTAGGGGCCGAGACACACACACCAGGATTGCCTGGCGGGGTCTAGCATCACTGCAGTTCCAAGCTGGGCTAGAAACATGTGACCCAATGCTCAGAACTTCAGTGGTAAGCCAACAGCGCAGAAAATTAGCTTGACAGTGCTCAAAGGAAATGGAATTCAAATTATGCATGGGCTGTTAAAGCAAAAGCAAGGAGATGGACACGCTTGGCACATGCACAGTTAAGTCCAACTCCTGTGCGCATGCGTCAGGCAAACCGAAACTTAAAGCACACATTGGCATCTGTTTTCTGCGCCTTTAAATATGAGCTTTTCAAAATTGTTTTTTACTTGGAAGGCTTATATTTAAACGTAAGAAACAGGCGCCAATGTGTGTTTTCATTTTGGGGTTTGCTCGGACTCAAGCACATTGTTTCTCACTACTGGTGCTTAGGGGCTTGCACAGGCTTCCTTTTGCTTCAAAATCAGCTGGCATTTTTTTTCAGTGGTAAGGGCGGCTTTGTTTTTAGCGCTGTTCTCTGAACATCGGCAGGGAACAGGAAATGACCTCATTGGCATTTGTTTGATTTTATTAGCATGCAATTTGCGTTAATCTTTGGCGCACCAGAGCCTCTGAGCATTCTGTGCTAATGCAGGTGCTAATGGCCTCTGGCGGCCATGTTTGCTTCTGAGTAGGGTTTTTTTTTTGGTTACATTTGTACCCCACGCTTTCCCAAAGGAGGACAGATTGAGCCAGTCTGGGTTTTAATTCCATTGCTTACAATGGAAGCAAAACCTGGACCGGATCAATGTGCCCTCCTTTTTCTGGAGCCATATGGTAACCCTACTTCTGAGCATCAGGTGCAATGGAGAGCTGCAATGCAGTTTTCCCTGCACAGAGATCTCATCTCTGTCCTCTCGTCCTGGAAACGGGGAGGGGGGGGGGGGGATGACAAGCTCCTCTGCCTGCTTCCTGGACAGGATTAAGTAAAAAGTTTTAATATTCGTCACCATGAATATTTAATGCGAAGTGCCCACTCCGGTGTCATTATCTGGCCACACTTCAGCAATTTAGGGGCTGTGTTTGTTTAGATAATGTTCAGTTAAAAAAAAAATAAAAAAAATACAACAGAGTGGGAGGGAGAGGGAAAGCGAAGCCTGCAGCCCTTGCCTTCCTTCCCCACGGTGGCCATTAAATTATATACCACTCCAGCGTTAAACATATGCTTGCTTTGCACTTCTTCAAGCTAATGCAAAGCGATTATTGAGGTCAGCCACTCTACTGCACTCCAAGGGGCCCTTCATCGCATGGTACTTATCCAAAGCACACCCGCGCCACCAGAAAACAAACAGAACTGAGGAGAGGACTGAGGTGCAGGGAAGCATCCCTGAGCTATCCCAGCTGGGACTGGGAACATCAGACTGTACTAGCAAACAAAAATGTCCCTTATTTTGCTCTCTTTAGTTTTTGCAGTAGCAGCGGCGTAAGGAAGCGCTGTGAGGTCACAGAGTATGCGTCTGTAAATTTAGGTGGTACTTGGCATGCATGCTGGACTAGTAGGGTTGATAGCTGACTCTCTCCCACAGCCTTACACCCCCCCCCCCTAACTTTCCAACCCCTCCCCCACCCCCAATCATCACATAAAAATCCTATAGAAATACAGGTTAAAATATGGGCTGATAGTTCTTTGAGTTTGGCTGTCAGGATCTATTGTTTTTGCTTTTACTATAGATGCTTCTTGCAGTCTCCAATAATGTGCCATCCTAGGCAGCCACCTACACTTGCCTAATGGTTGGGCCAGCCCTGCTACCATAAGGAATCTGCTGGTACAGTCCTGTTTTCGATCATCTTAGAACTTCAAATCCATGCAATCCCTGGGGGACAACCAGAACAGGAGCAGAAGCGTAGCCAAGTTGAGGGCGTGGGGGGAGAGGAAAGCGGACTGCCGATGGCACCGGTGTATATTTTAAATGCAACAGATCGTGTCAAAAATAGGTGCCAGCGCCATTGGAAGTCAATTTGGGGGAGTGGCTGCCCCCCTTGGCAACCCACCTAGCTACGCCTCTGCACAGGAGCACCAGTTTCTTATGATATGAAGCCCTAAGGCAATCCAGGCACGGGCCCTGCATGCCAGAGAAGAGGCAAGAGGGTAAAATCAGAGATACCAAGTTACCCAGTTCCAGGCTATTGACTTGGGGCAGTCCTGGATTTCTGACCATACTGTCCTGCTGCATTATGGGACTTGCAGCACTGATCTCAGTGGGCAGAATCAGGCACTACAAATCCCACTGCTTTGGGAAGTAAGTCCAAAACTAGGACTGGCCATAAATCTCCAGCCTGGAATTGGCATCTCTGTGAAACTGGCCCTAACTTTCCACCTATAATCCCCACTGACTGGGGAATCGCCCAAGAGATAATGCTGCTCTCTTCCACCACTTTTTCCTTTCCCATTCTATCTTTTTCTCTCCTCTCTCCTTGTAGGAGTAAACAAGAGGGGCTTCAGCATTGTCAGGAGAACAGGCTAATCCAGTCCTGGTTTTACAGATTTGCATGTGTGCAGATCAGCTCCTGCAACTCTTAGGTTATAACAGGGATTCTCAGCCTAATCCTCACTAGGCACATAGTCAGGTTTTTCAGGATGTCCACAACGCATATGCATGAGTGATATATGCATATAAAACTGTGCAAATCTCTCTCATGTGTATGCATTGGGAATATTATGAAAACCTAACTGGCTAGGTGCATCCTGAGAACTGGTTGAGTACTCCTGGGTTATAATGATCCTTTTGTTTGCTTGGTCTTTTTCATGCATTTCTGCCCAGTTTGTGTTGAGGCATCAGCCCTAAGTTTTATTTCTTGATGGGGGAAGCCCTTTTTGCCTTGCCCTGTGTGCACAGACAAGTGTTTTAATTCTGTTTTTTTTTTTGTTTATTTTCAACAACCGTCAACCCTAAGTGGATTAACCAAATGATACCAAACAGCTAATATGAAAAGAAAGGGAAAAAAGCCTCAGAAGTCCATGGTAATACAGCACGCTAGCGGACCGGTCTGTCACGGAGTGCTCCATTTATGCTGGATGAAAGCTCTTTCAGGGCTGTTAACACTAGACCTCAATCTATCGTTGGCAAAACCCCTTTCATCAACATTTTACAATTATACTCAATTTATTCAACCTGAAAGTATTTTCAGTATTTTAAAATATTTCTTCTATATATAAAATCTCTTAAGATATGCAGCGCACTTATCTGTACCTTTTATTTTCAACAATAACAAAACAATCAACCACAATTTGTGTGTGTCTAGGTGTGCTCTCTGTGTGTGCCTTTGATTTACAAAGAGAGGGGAGGGACAGCTTTGTTCATGGACTGTGGGGCGTACTTGTTGAGAGTAGTTTTGGAGGGCCATGGTAGGTGTTAGGTAGGTAGTTGGGGGCAGAAGGGCAGCCCCCCTCGCTCCTGCCCCTTGTGGCGCCTCTGTAAAATGGCTGCTGCAACCTTTCGCAGCAGCTCGTGGTACTACAGAAAGTACCGAAAGCTGCCGCGAAAGGTTGTGACACTCATTTTACAGAGGCATCGCAAGAGGCAGGTGCAAGGGGGCTACCCTCCTGCCCCCAACAACCCCACTAGATCACCAGGGATGTACTACTACTACTACTTAACATTTCTAAAGCGCTACTAGGGTTACGCAGCGCTGTACAATTTAACATAGGACAGTCCCTGCTCAAAGAGCTTACAATCTAGAAGACAAGTGAACGGTCAGTCCGATAGGGGCAGTCAAATTGGAGCAGTCTGGATTTACTGAACGGTAAGAGTTAGGTGCCAAACGCAGCATTGAAGAGGTGGGCTTTAAGCAAAGACTTGAAGATGGGCAGGGAGGGGGCTTGGCGTAAGGGCTCGGGAAGGTTGTTCCAAGCATAGGGTGAGGCGAGGCAGAATGAGCGGAGCCTGGAGTTGGCGATGGTGGAGAAGGGTAATGAGAGGAGGGATTTGTCCTGTGAACGGAGGTTTCGGGCGGGAACATAAGGGGAGATGAGGGTACAGAGGTAGTGAGGGGCAGCAGACTGAGTGCATTTGTAGGTAAGGAGGAGAAGCTTGAACTGAATGCGGTATCTGATTGGAAACCAGTGAAGTGACCTGAGGAGAAGGGTGATATGAGTATATCGGTTCTGGCGAAATATAAGACGTGCAGCAGAGTTCTGAACAGATTGAAGGGGGGATAGGTGGCTAAGTGGGAGGCCGGTGAGGAGTAGGTTGCAGTAGTCAAGGCGAGAGGTAATGAGAGCGTGGACGAGAGTTCGGGTGGTGTGTTCAGAGAGGAAAGGGCGAATTTTGCTGATGTTAAAGAGGAAGAAGCGACAGGTCTTGGCTATCTGCTGGATATGCGCAGAGAAGGAGAGGGAGGAGTCAAAGATGACTCCGAGGTTGCGGGCAGATGAGACGGGGAGGATGAGGGTGTTATCAACTGAGATAGAAAGCGGAGGAAGAGAAGTGGGTTTTGGTGGAAAGACGATGAGCTCAGTCTTGGACATGTTCAGTTTCAGGTGGCGGTTGGACATCCAAGCAGCAATGTCGGATAAGCAGGCTGATATCTTTGCCTGGGTCTCCTCGGTAATGTCTGGTGTGGAGAGATACAGCTGGGTATCATCAGCATAGAGATGATACTGGAAATAGGTACTGGATGATACTGGATGTAGGCAAGTCTGGGGGCTTACCATCATGGTTGGGGGGGTGGGGGTCTTCTTGATGCGGGCTGAGAGGAGGGAAGGAGGGGACGATGGTGTGAGGGGGGGGGGGGAGAGGGGCTCGGGTGCTGTTTTGTTTTTTCTTAACAAAGCAAGGTTATGAGGGCCCTGGCTCGATATTCAGCCAGGGTTGCATAACTCTTATGTGGCCCCGGCAGAATATTAGCTGGACCCACATAAACTCTGAGTGGCTAGGCCGCCCAAGGTTATCCCCGATATTCAGTGCCAGTGCCTGTACATGGATTGGCACTGAATATTGGGAGATAATTTAGCTGGCGACAATCAGCGTTTAAAAAAACATTAACCGCCGCTGGCTGAATATCGGGGATAAGTTATACGCACTCTCTCAGAATAGGGTTTAGGCAGTCTGCTACCACCTTCGTAGTTAAGTGTGTATTTATCATGCTAACAGCTAGTATTCTGGACATTAATTAATCTATTTATTTATTTATTGAGATTTATTAACCACCTTTATGAAGAGATTCACCCAATTATTCCGCTCAGCGACTGCATACACGCAGATGCCTAGATTATAGAACTGCTCTTTATGTGTCTTTTCACTGGATTTTCCCCAAGCCAAATTTCATCGGGCCCGGGGGAGACCTCCGCCAGCTTGTTGTGAGTGTATTTTGGGTGGGACTAGGAAGGGCCCAAAGTTAGGATGTCTAACAGCAATAGTCAAATGGGAAGAAACATCCAAGTCTAAAAAGAACATTTTTATTTAGATTTTATTATTTATAACCCTCCCTTATCCAGAGTGAGGTACAAATTATACTCAAGAAACCCACATAAAAGGAAAAGAAAACAAAGTATATAAAAAATAATAATCCAACAACAAAAAATCCAAGGTCAGCAAGTAAAAAAAAAATCAAAAATCACAGCAAGCTATTTACACAGCAGGAGCAAAAAAAGCCAGACACATCAGATGACGCTTTAACTAATACTTAAATATCACATCCAGGGTAGAAAAAGGTGCTCTGATTGAACAGCTGACCACTGGAGGGATTAAGGCATGACCCCTCATGAATCCCTCAGTGATTACTGTCCCTCTCCCTCTCCCCTGAAATGAAACTGGAAAACAATAACAGGCTCCTTGACAGCATCAGGTATTACAGGCTTTACGAACAAAGCAGAAAACAGATCTGAGGAGAAGCCTAATGGTCAGTGCAGTGGACTGTAAACCAGGGGACCGAAGTTCCATTCCTATTTCAACTCTCTTTTTTTCCTTTAAATTGTGAGCCCTCCAGAAACAGAAATATACCTGCCGTACCTATATATTTATGACACCTGCAATCCTGAAGGCTATTGAGGTGGTGTAGAATTAGGTACAGTAGGTATTTCCCTGTTCCTGGAGGACTCAGAATCTAAAATACAAGAGTTGCAGGGGGATATGAACCTGGGTGCCCTGGTTTACAGTCCACTGCAGTGACCACCAGGCTGCCCCTCTGCTCTGCAAGGACATCTGTGTGGCTGTTTCTGTTAAAATGCTGTCACACAGATGTCCTTGTCTCTGTTTTTTTTTTGTTTTGTTTTTTGCTGTTCATAATTTGGATGTTTCCGTTTGCAAAATGGCTGTTCATTTTGGATGTTCTGATGTATTTCCTGTTTGAAAATTACTTTGAGATGGACTTTTTTTTGGGGGGGTGAGGGGTGTTATGAGCTGGATGTCCCATTTCTGACTTGGATGTCCTTTCAAAAATGCCCCTCATTGTGTATACTGAACTCTAGGCAGCTTACAGAAAATGTTTAACTCTTTCTCTGGTAATAAGCTGCATGCCAGAATATAATAGCTTCTTCAAAAAGCAGGTACAGAAAGTTTCAATTAAAAACACTCACATTTGTGTTCAGCAACAGTAGAGAGGTGTGGTAGCCGTGTTAGTCCACTCTTAAGCTTTGATATACCACAAAATCCACAGGTAAAAAGTACCGCAGACTTTATAGTAGTATACACTGAAATTAAATTGACCCCTCTAGATAAATACTTGCTTAGGAGTGGAGGGACTGGGTTCGATTCCCACTGTGGCTTCTTCCGATCCTGGGAAAGTCATCCAACCCTCCATTAGCCCAAAAACTTAGGTTGTGAACCCAGTAGAGACAGAGAAAGTATCTGTATATAATAAATGCAAACCGCTTTTAACCTTTGGGAGAGCACAGCTCAGGCTATCTAATTGTTCCTTTCATCTTCCAGTAGAAGAATTACCTCCAAGGCTCCCAAAAAATTGAAGTAAGATTCACTAACTCATGCCAATCAAACTTGGAACCAGCATTTTCTTTGTGACTGAAGCACAGGTGGTCACAGCATGGAGGAGAAGATGGGAAGTAGAGAAACAAATGTGAGAAAATGCTGCATAGTCCCTATTTTGTCTGGTGAGTGTCAGGCAGATTACTAATTTTAATAGTTAGTAGGAAGGTCAGGCCTGGGACTAGTTTGAGTAAGGAGGCTGATGGCACAGTAATCCACTCACTCAGCGCTTTCCATTCATCCAATAAGTCAGTCCAGGCTGAAGGGTTTATTTAAACTTGGATTCTTCAGACAAAAAACATGGGACAATGCTTAGCATCAACTATATACAGGCAGAGGTAGACAGAACAATAGCTTCAATCCCTTACAGTCTCTAGTGGGTCTCCTTATGAAATCCTTTATAGTTTTATTCTCTCTGGGAATCCCTCTCCCCAAAAGGAAAGCATCTCTGTAAGATTCCTATCAATTTTTTTCAGGGCTCTTTGAGCCTTTAAGTGCACAGTCCTTAGTAGGGGCTCCTTCCCCAAAGGGAATTCAGTTATTGTGGTTCTATATCCTTGTGAGGTTTTCTGGGACTCTTTGCTGGCCCCATTCTGTTCCTTCAGGATTGATCTTTCATCACTTTTTTCCTTTTCTCCTTGGAAGGATGTGGTGGTGGGCTGGCTCCCTGTTCCAGCTATATCATCTGTGACCAGTGCAGCAGCTTCATAGGCTCTGTTACTGCTCCCCACTCTCTCTCTCTCTCCAGGTGCAGTGGCTGTGCTAGCCAGAGACCCTCTCTTCCCTTTACTCTGTGGTATAACGGCCATGGAAGCAGGAGCCAAAGACTAGGGATTTGAAATTGGGCTGAGGTATTATACCAGCTTAGTTTCCATCCAAAAGGTGTCTCCTCCTACCTCTGTCAATCATTGGCATTCAGCCAGCCCCTTGTTCCAGAAATTGTGAGGATATTTACAAGTAAAACTCTATTACATTAGTAGAGCCACTTGAGGTCTCTGTAGTTCCCTAATAGAGCAGAACCTTAGGGTAGATAAGCATAAGCATCGCCATGCTGGGATAGACCAAGGGTCCATCGAGCCCAGCACCCTGTCACCGACAGTGGCCAAAAGAACAAGCAATTTGTCTCGGCCATCCTAGAAATACTGTATTCCCTCGTCCATTCAATAACATTCTATGGCTTTTTCCTCCAGGAAGCCATCCAACCCTTTTTTGAAGTCCGCTAAGTTAATCGCCTTAACCACCTTTTCCGGCAGCAAATTTCCTTCAGCAACTAAACCATAACAGAATTTAGGCATGCACAGAGTAGATACAGAGGGTAGTGGCAAGGTTTGGGGGAGGGGGATCCCAGAAGAAGAATCAGGATTGGCAGTGACACGAGAAAAGGCAAGAATTACAAGGTGGATTGGTGCTTCTAAAACTGGGGTGGTTGTGTCAAAATGGAGGGTCACAAAATTTATATTTGGGATTACAACCGCACTAGGGAGAATAAAGTCATCAGCTCCCACTTCCCTTTGAGCCTGCGCTATAAATATGCTTTCAACCAACACTACAGTATGCCAGGAGCAGTGGCACAGACAGCCGTATGTTTCTCTCCGGCTGCTAGAATAGGGTTTTGGTCACAGAAAGCTTGGTAAGCGCTAATTTAGACAAAGCTTGTGGTATCTGGCTGGTTTGGTTGATTATCGGTATAAATATTAAACAGTGTTGATGCAAACACACTGCCTCGTGGAAGGTCATTTCTCAGCCAGAACCAGCAACTTCACCTTCCAGCACTGGCAGCACCACAAGTGCTTACAATGGAAATTCACAGGAATCCAATTGCCTAGAGTTACTTCCTCTTACGGAGTGAGAACCGGTTGATACTTATCCATACAGACAAAAACAGCACCTATTGCCTTACAGAAATATAAAGCCCATTGCAGAGACTTCTAACGACATCTAATGCATCCTCCCCCCCCCCCCCCCCCCCCCTCCACCACCACACACACGCAGCTTCTGGCTCTAGTTTTCACAATGACTCTGCATGTTGCCCCTGAGAGAGGACTTCCAACAGTTCGCCTTGTCAAAGGAGCTCTTTCAATCAATAGCAAGGGGATGCAACTCTATATCTTCATCTAATTTCCACTTCCTTATTGATGTATTATTTATGATGGCCTGATATTCACACTACAGCCTGGTCTCACCTCACCCACCAGATTACTCCCCTCTTTACACTTGAACACCGTGACACTGAGAAGCTCCTTTTGGGTGGGTGGCAATGGGGTGAATAGGAGCCCTCCTGATTTGGGGGGGGGGGGGGTTCCAGCCCAGTCAGAACTGGGGCTGGCCTCAAGCACCATAAAGTTTTATTCACAACAATTTTCCTTTCTTTGGATTTAGTTCACTTCTTTCTCAGTAGTAGTAACTCAAGGTGAATTACATTCAGGTACAGTAGGTATTTCCCTATCCCCAGAGGCCTTAGAGGCCGATATTCAGACCGTAGAAGTAGGCCAGACTACCTCTTGCAGTCATCGGCGAACCTGTAAATTCAAAGCCAGACCGTATCCAGTGACCGGCATTGAATTTACGCTGGGTTTTTTGGGGGGGGCCGCTATGCACATATCTGGTTAAGCTGGTATTCATCCGCTGACTGGTTAAGTTTTAATGGCCAAAGATAGACCTACTATTTTAGTAAGCCTATCAGGCCGCTACATTTAGCTGGTCAGCCGATGAATATTGGTGCTAACTGGCTATGTTGTACGGCATAGCTGGTGACTGGGCTAATATTCAGCCGAGATATCCAACTATTTTGCAACCGAATATTAGTACATAGCAGGCTTAAGGCTATTTAACCGGCCAGGAGCCCTTCCTGCCAGTTAAACAGTGCTGACTATTGGGCAATCATGATCTAAGGGGCCCTTTTACTAAGATGCACTAAGCCCTGCCAAAAAAGTCTTACCACAGAATGTGCTAAAGTGTCTTGTGCTCATGTTTCCTTTTGCGTGTCCTAATTGCTCAGTATTTATTTTTTTCTATTTATATTTTAGAGGGAGTGTGGCACTGGTGGGACATGGGCGGAAAGCGGGCACAGAAGCATTACCAAACGTTAATCGGTTTACATGGACTTAATGTGGAGGCCCTTAATAGGAGGTGGTAAGTGCTCCCCCGATAATATTTTTGTTGGTTACACGCGCTAATTGAAAAATTTGTGCAGATTTCATTGGTTCCCATGCAACTACAATACTGCTTGTAACGTTAGCACTTGAATCGGACAGAGATGTTTTTCAAGATTCAAGATTGTGTATACGAATTCCCATATACGTATTTTTCCTGATGTTTCTAAGGCAACACAGAAAAGGCGGCAACAGCTTCTGCTGCTTCATCCTAAGGTTCAGCAATTGGGTGGTCTTGTTTTCCTTGTAAATGTTTGGTTAAAACTGGAGCTATTGTGTTCAGTTCTGGTCGCTGTATCTCAAAAAAGATATAGTGGAATTAGAAAAGGTTCAAAGAAGGGCAACGAAAAGGGGATGGAACTCCTCTGGCATTAGAAAAGGCTAAAGAGGTTAGGGCTCTTCAGCTTGGAAAAGAGACAGCTGAGGGGAAATATGATTGAGGTCTACAAAATCCTGAGTGGTGTAGAACGAGTAGAAGTAAATTGATTTTTTTACTCGTTCCAAAAGTACAAAGACTAGGGGACACTCAACAAATAGGAGAAAATACTTTTTCACTCAACGAATAATTAAGCTCTGGAACTCTTTGCTGGAGGATATGGTAATGGTGTTTAGCATATCTGGTTTTAAAAAAGTTTGGATAAGTTCCTGGAGGAAAAGTCCATAGTCTGCTATTGAGACAGACATGGGGAAGCCACTACTTGCCTTGGGATTTGTAGCATGGAATGTTGCTACTAATTGAGTTTCTGCCAGGTACTTGTGACCTGGATTGGCCACTGTTGAAAACAGAATACTGGGTTAGATGGACCACTGGTCTGGCTACTCTTATGTTATGTTTTTTATGAACAACAACAGCTGACTATATTTGTTACTAATAGGATGTCTAGTGATCCACAGTTAGTTCAGGGTTTGGAGCCTGCCTCATGAGTAGAGGTTGTGCGGATTCGAGCATTATAAGGGGGTGTTTCATTAGCTAGGGACCTGTTTCTTCTTTTTTTATTCACATATTGATTTGTGTTATCTCTGTTTCCCCTTTTATTGTGGACTAGTAGAAAAAGTGTGTTTTGATTTTCCTTAGTATTAACTATCTGTAGTACTGAATGATTGTGAACGACCTTTTCTTTTGCAAATTCATGCTTGTAAAGTATAGTTTGAAATTTATAAATATCAAATAAAAAAGGAAAAGAAAAATTAGTGCAGGACAGGCAAAAAGAAAAACAAAGAAAACACCTTACTTTACTGCCATGTTAAATATAGGCTCAGTGCGTGGGAAAGTCCTGCATTAGGAAGCAGGAAGCCCTTTTTATACCAGAGCTTAGCAAAAGGGCTCCTAAGTTTATACCCAAAGGAATGGAGGGTTAAATGACTTGCCCAAGGAGCAGCAGCGGGATTTAAAAGAGCTTCCCTGGTTGTCAGTCCAGTGCTCTAACCACTAACCCTCTAATTCTATAAAAGTTACTAAAATTGCACATGCAAATTTGGGCGTGTGCCCTATTTGTACACACAATGTAACTGAATAACGAGCTAATTAGTACCAATAATTGGCTTGAAAAGCAATTATTGGCACTAATTAGGCTTAATTGGAATATACAATTGTAAATTTAGGCGCAGACTCTGCGCCTAAATTTTATGTGTGAGTTTATAAAAGGGGTATGCAAATGTGAGGGTCATGAGTGGAATGGGGGCATTCATAACATTTACACATTGTTAAAGAATAACGAGGATACACAATTAATTTAGGCATATACATTTGCACCGTGTTTCATTTGGTGCAGATGGCCATGCCTAAAGTTAGACGAGATTCCCGGGCATAAGCGCTATTCTGTAATCCACACCTAACTTTAAGTGTGGTTTATAGAATAGCACTTTTTTTCAGCGCCTATTTTTTTGGTGCCATATAAAGATTTCACCCCTAAGTTACTCCTCCGCTCCTTGTTTTATGTCAGCCCTTCCCCTAATTCATTTAGCTCGATTGCTGCAGTATTTTCTGTAGTTGAGGATCATGTAACAGGAACTCTCTCTAGAACTCTGCAATCATGGGCCTTACTTCCTGTGTCCAGATATCACTATCCTACAAGGATTGTGACTCTCTCCTCCATTCCTCTGGGTGGGGGAGGAAGGGGGCAGTCAGCCACTGGATAAGCTGAAGCAGCCTGGAGGCCCCACTGTTGAGACATTCCACTACTGCAGGTCACGATCCCTCTGATTTTTCAGTTGTGGTGATATATCATGTCACAGTGAGCTGACATGGAGACACTCGTAAGGTGCATCTGAACTGGATGGAACAATGTGGATATTGCATCTTTACGGGGGACACATGAGAGGCAAAGCATGTGCAACGAACACAGAACAGAACAAACAGCAGACCCACAAACACAGGGGATCAAAAAGCAAATGTGCCTGACATGACCACATTTTGCCAGAAGGCTGCATCAGAGGCAGAACTAGAAAAGTCAGATCAAAAAACATGCTTCTCTCTAGATTAACAGTGAAGATGAGTTAGTCTTGCAGCAAATCGTCCAAGGGGTCACCAGCAAATCAACTAGAAGTTCTCCAACAAATCATCTGCTTTATTTGGATTTTTCTTTGAACTTATATGGACTAATCTGTGTGTTTAATTTACCTTAATTAGTGCTGCATGGTATTGCCAATTCTACATAAGAACAGCCATACTGGGTCAGACCAATGGTCCATCTAGCCTAGTAGTCTGCTTCCAAAAGTGGCCAATCCAGGTCACAAGTACCTGGCAGAAACCCAAATAGTAGCAACATTCCAACAACATTTATAATATTCCTTATATAAGGCAAGTCTCTTGGTTATGCCCAGAGACTATGGGAGAACTGCTAACATAGCAATATTTAGTTGATTGGGACCGGGGCTGGGACCAGCAATCTTGATAGCAGAGGCAGTAATCAAAACAGCATTTAAACAATCCTATATCTCATTTCTATCCATATCTTTCTTGTATCGTTTACTCCCTCCTGTGAGAACATGTGAATATCCTCTCTTTCTTTTCCTTGTATAACAGTATAGCAATCAGTATAACCAGGTTTCAAGGGGTGGAGTGGAGGAGTGGCCTAGTGGTTAAAACACCAGTCTTACAATCCAGAGGTGGCTGGTTCAAATCCCACTGCTGCTCCTCGTGATCTTGGGCAAGTCACTTAACCCTCCATTGCCTCAGCTACAAACTTAGATTGTGAGCCCTCCTGGGACAGAGAAATATCCAGTGTACCTGAATTAGAGAGTTGCACAGAGACAGAAATCTTACCCATCCCCACCCGTCCCTGCTGGAATCTTACCCATCCCCACCCATCCCCGTAAGAATTTAATAGTACATAAAAGAAAATTCCAGTCAGCTCCCTCAGTCTGTCTCTGGATTTGAGCCACAGCACTGTAGGCAAGGAAGGAATGGAAGTTGAAACTTGGGACACTCTGGTGTGCACATGTAAGATTTGTCTCTGATTTACTGGCACTGTTTGCTGAGAGGTCACCATATGCACACGTCAGTAGGTCAGGTGACATCCGATGCTCATGCCTTATCAGAGCTGAGGTCTGCGCATCAGCCCGGGAGTAAAGAGGATTAATTGTAACATAGTAAGTGACAGCAAATAAAGACCTGAATGGTCCATCCAGTCTGCCCAATAGTCACACTCATTATCAATTCATGATTAAATCAACACGTGTGATATTATATACTTGATTATGGTCTTTCTTTTGTGTTTCTGGAACATAGACCATAGAAGTCTATCTGGCTCTATCCCTATGTTCCAACTGCTGGAGTTGTCGTTGAAGCCCACTCCAGACTATTCGTCTTCTCATTTGTGGGACACAGACCATAAAGATCTGTCCAGCACTGTCCTTATGTTCCAGCCACTGACGTTGCTGTCTAAGCCCTTTCCAGCCCATCCTAAACAAGACTGCCATATATTAGGCACAGACCATACAAGTCTGCCCGGTATCGGCTCTAGATAATCACAGCCAGAGTCACCATCTAAGTGTCGCTTCACACATCCACACACATGCAGCCATTTAAGGTTAGGTTTTATCATAACTTCCATTTTCTAATTAAAGATCCTCTGTGTTCATCCCACGCCTTTTTGAATTCCATCATCATTTGTGTCTCTACCACTTCCTTAATGGAAGACTTTCCACATTTATGCTGTTAAAGCAAGGAAGAAGAGGAGGAGGAGGAGACAGCACTCAAATAAATTGGTATTCGGTAGATGAGAGGCTGGTGCAGGTGCAGCTTACACTTACATGGGAACCCCACAGGAAGTGCTTCCATCCTCGCGGGAACCCCACAGGAAGTGCTTCTGTCCCCACGGGAACCCCGCAGAACTGCTTCCATCCCTGCGGGAATCCCGCGGGTTCCGCGGGATTCTCGCAAACCCCGTTCCCGTGCAACTCTCTAACCTGAATGTAACTCACCTTGAGCTACTACGGAAAAAGGTGTGAGCAAAATGAGAAAAAAAGGTACATTACCACTTACAGTCTAACCAACTAGATGAGTTGGGAGACACAGGGATGCTGCTGAGCTTTAAATACAGGTTAGATCCTGGTGGAAAATGTGATAGTTCCCAGGAGATTTGTACACTGTTTTGCTCCTCAGTATCTTCTCATACGTCTTTTGGTGCAACTCCCCATAGCATTTTTGTCACTTTTCTTTGAGCCACTCCAAGTCATTATATACTTAGCGAGATATAGCCTCCAAAACTGAACACAGTACTCCAAGTGGGGCCTCACCAACGACTTTAGATTGTAAGCTCTCTTGAGCAGGGACTGTCCTTCCCCATGTTTAAACTTGTACAGCGCTATGTAACCCTGGTAGCGCTATAGAAATGCTAAGTAGTAGTAGTAGACTTGTGCAGGAGCATCAAAACCTCCTTTCTTCTGCTGGTTACACCTCTCTCTATGCAGCCTAGCATCCTTTTGGCTATGGCCCACTGCCTTGTAGCACTGTCCAAATGCTCTCTGAATCTCAGCTAAGGATGGGCAGAGAGAACTTGGTCCTTTCCTGACTGAACTACTGCAGTTCACCTTTTTAGACCTACAGCAAAATCTTTCTTATCTTGCAGCTGATTCAACTTGTAGCACTAAGACTGGTTTTAGGGGCTTCTCCTTGGAAGCATTAGGAATAGTCTAATGATTATAACAATAGACTCAAGGAAGCCACGTTCAAATCTCACTATAGGTCCATGTGACCTTAGGCAAGTCACATAAGCCTTCATTACCTGAGGCAAAACCTTAGCGGTCAGTGTCCAGCAGTGAGCATTTTTTTAAACCAGTGGTGGCTGACTATCAGCATTTAACCACCTAAGGGCTGACTCCATCCCTGAACAGACCACAAAATAGCTGGCTCTGAGTTTAGTGGTCTGTGGTTAAGTGCTGCTAGAAGCCTTGGCACACTAAATTGCTTTATCAACCGCTTAGACTGTAAGCCCACTAGGAACAAGAAAATACCTACTATATGTACACAAACTCAAGTGGAGGAGCAGCCTAGTGGTTAATGCAGTGGACCTTGATCCTGACAAACTGGGTTTGATTCCCACTGCAGCTCCTTGTGACTCTGGACAAGTTACTTAACCCTCCATTGCTCCAGGTACAAATAAGTACCTGTATATACTATGTAAATCACTTTGAATGTAGTTGTAAAAACCACAGAAAGGTTGTAGATCAAGTCCCATTCCCATCTTGAGCTACAACTGAAAAAGGTGCAAACCAAATCCAAGACACTTTCCAGTACCATTTGGTCTTCAGTGGTTGCCAATTTTAGTCAAAGACCAGTTTGAGGTTCCGTGTTGGCCTTCAAACCCCTGAATGATATCGATCTGAGATACTTGGCGGCGAAAGTTAAACTTTATATACTGGTTCGTTTCTTGACATCTGAAAATGAGTTTCATTTGTGTTTGCTTTCTGTGAAGGACTACAGCTTAGTTTGTAGGTCTTTTTTTTTTAAACAGCCTTTTATTTTTGCAGTACAATATTTTGGAACGCTTTTCCAAGACCTTTGCAAGCTGAGAGAGTCTATCTTAGTTTCTGTAGGCTGTCAAACACATTTCTTTTTTCCAAAACTTTTAATATGGCTGAATAGCTCTTAGCTGTCTTTCTGTCATGCTTTATTCGCTGTGTTTTGTATTATTGTGCTTACTGTTGTGTTTTGCATTTTATTCTTTCTGTGTGATGATGATATGCTTTGATTTACAGATCTCATATTGATTTCTTGTGCATCACTTACAGCTTTTGTAGAGGCGACTCATTAAGTTAATAAATGACATGAAATTAAATGAAATCATTTGCGGATTTTGCTTTGACTGCACTTTTGTATTTTAGTTTTATTGCACATTTAATAATACATCATTAAACCCAGATGTACAAGGAACTACTTGATACATGAATATATAAACTAAAATCTCTATAGAGATTCAAATTACTGAACCACTTTTCTTAGCCCCCCAGTGTACTGAGTTTTAGCTTTAGTGAATAGAAATAACACAGAGGAACAATTTATGCCAGCCTTGGTAGAAATTAGCTCTCTTGGTTGCCTATTGAAGCATCCATGCTTATCTGGCTTGGAAGCAGAGCTCAATCTTGAGTAGAAAGAGTGTCCTACTGGACCATAGATTCTTTATTCACTACAGAGAAAATAAAACCAAAAGGCAGACCTTGTGAAGAACACAGTTTTTATTAGTGAATTAAAAGCTCCCAGGAATTCAACATACAGTGCCCGACACGGCCATGTTTCGCCAGAATTACAGGCTGTGTCAGGGGCAATGGTTACCAGCTGGTGTAGAACTTCAAACGTCATCTGGGCTGGCCCAACTGATAAAATGTGACAAGCAATGCTTCTGGCCCTGTCGGGCACTGTATGTTGAATTCCTGGGAGCTTTCAATTCACTAATAAAGACCGGTGTTGTCCACAAGGTCTGCCTTTTGGTTTTATCTTCCACGTTGGATTTGGCGGATCGCCTGCCTTGTTGTTTTCTGACCCCTATTCACTACAGAGGACAGATAAATCATCCTTGTGGTACTGACTGGTGACGGTGCTTGCTGAGAAAGACACGTACTCTCTCTCTCTGCGCTTCTGTTCCATCATGTGGTGGACGTCCTTAGGGATTGCTTTCAGCAGTAGAAAGAGTGATCAAAGCTGACAAGAAGGATATGGCTGGTTGTACCCAATATTGTCCACACGGGGATGTTGGCTGATTGATTGATATAGCATTTAGGGGGGAATTATTATATGGTGATTAAAGTTGTGTGTGCAAATTTGCGTGCACAACTTAATTAACAAGCCAGTTGGTGCCAATAATTGGCCAATAGCATGCAATTATCGGTACTAATTGGCACTAATTAGAATTTACACGTGCAACTTTCTAAGCGTATTTTCTAAAGTGCTGTGCGTAAATTCTAATGCATGGATCTCAAAAAGGGGCGTGGCCATGGGAAAGGGGTGTTCCTAAAATTTACACTCACTGTTCTAGAATATGCCTGATCCGCACCTAAGTTAAGTGTGGGCATTTACACCAGGTTTTAGTTGGCGTAAATGGCTGTGCCTACATTTTAGTGGTGGGGTCGGGCGCTACATGTATTCTATAAACCGTGCCTAACTTTAGATGAGGTTTATAGAATAGCGCTGAGGGCGGGATTCTTCAGTGCTGTTTTTGTGTGCTCAGACGCCCTGCTGGCATTTTCAGAAGTGTGCATTTGTGTGTATAAGTGCTCATATTCTGCAACTTTACATGCACAAGGGGTGCAGAAATGCAGGTGCCCCAGTTATAGAATTGCCTGTATATAGTGGCTTCAAGAAGGCCAGGATTAACCCTTTGTTGGGTCCTAGGCAAACAAGCATGTTGGGCCCCTCCTTGCAATATAAATACATTTTAAGGTTCCCACAAATGAGGCCTCACAGTGCTGCTTGCCAGCGCCTCCTGCTGGCTGGAATATAATGCACAGGGAGTGAGGGAGTATAGACAGACCTCTGTGGGTAATGATGGCTCTAGTCCCTTCTGCACCCCTACCCCTAATACTCTTCTTTCTGCCAGCAGCTTAACTTACCAGGGCAAAAATATGCCTTAGGAGCCATTGATTTACTACTAAAGAAAGTTGCACATGAGGTTAGAGAGATGGTTAACATATAGATAGGTAAGAGATTAAGAGGAAGACAATAGGTGACTAATTTAAAAAAAAAAGGTGCATATGAGGTCAGAGAGATGGTTAAATATTATCTCAGCTAGGGTAGGAGTGGATAAACATGTCCTGCTGCAGTATGTGCAGCCTGTGTCACTCCTTGTGTGTGTGTGTGTGTGTGTGTGTGTGTGTGTGTGTGTGTGTGAGTGAAACAAGTTAGTTACTTATTCCACTAAAGGCCTAGTTGAAGAGCCACCTGCTTCCTGAACTAGAGATAGTCTTGTGTTAAGTGAAACCTTTCAGGAAGTGCATTCCAGAGTGTGGGGAACTACTCCAGAGCAGGGGCGTATCTGGACTCCGGCGGTAGGGGGGGCCAGAGCCAGAGGGAGGGGGCACATTTTAGCGCCCCCCCCGCCCCCCCCCCCCCCCCGCCGCCGCCGCCGCCGCCGCCGAGCCCCCACCGCCACCAATAACTTAGTCTCTCCACCCCCCTCCCGCCGCCAACCCTCCCCCGCTACCGTTCTTACTTTTGCTGGCGGGGGACCCCAACCCCCGCCAGCCGAGGTCTGCTTCCACCTGCCGCTGCCTTCAAAACTTCTTCTTCAGCCGGCGGGGGACCCCAAACCCCCGCCAGCCGCCCCGCGCTGTTTAAAATTCATCTTCGGCCTCCGTGGCCGTGCTGCTGGGATAGGCGGCGCTGTTGAAATCCACTTCGGAGTCTGACGTCGTTGTACGTTGTACGTGCTGCGACGTCAGACTCCGAAGTGGATTTCAACAGCGCCGCCTATCCCAGCAGCACGGCCACGGAGGCCGAAGATGAATTTTAAACAGCGCGGGGCGGCTGGCGGGGGTTTGGGGTCCCCCGCCGGCTGAAGAAGAAGTTTTGAAGGCAGCGGCAGGTGGAAGCAGACCTCGGCTGGCGGGGGTTGGGGTCCCCCGCCAGCAAAAGTAAGAACGGCAGCGGGGGAGGGTTGATGGCGGGTAGGGGGGGCCAGGGCAAAATCTGCGGGGGCCCAGGCCCCTGAGGCCCCACGCAGATACGCCCCTGCTCCAGAGAAGGCTCGCTTGCGGGTATCACACTGTGTAATGTCTTTTGGAGAGGGCATGGTTAGGGATTATTAATCTGATCGTGAGCCCTTGTTCCCAGGCTGAGGCCTAGGAGAGACCTTGGCCAAGGCCTAGGGTAGACCAAGCAGGTGCTATGCAATACCATGGGCCACAAAGCCCTGCACGCTCAGGAAAATCAACAAGCACCACCAGAAAAGGGAAATAGACCACTCATGCGGGCCGCAAGGCTAATCAGGAACCCACTCGTTCAGAGTTCAAGCGTATGGGCTGCAAGGCCAAACTGGAACCAAATCATACACTAGGGAAGGGAAAAGAACAACGAGAGGTCCCAGAAGGGACTGGAGCTCAGGCAGCGCACACAGCGCCAGGCAGTGACACAAAGGGAAGGACGTCAGACCAAACTGGTGGATACAGATGACAACCAGAGGGAGAGAATAAAAACAAAGGCTACACAGTAACCCAGGTAGCAGAAGGCAGTGCCCACAGGGGAAAAGGGAAAGCCGGGGTCACAGCAGGACACTATAGACTCGGAACCTAATGGAGCGAAGCTCCACAGAAATGTCCAAGCAGGAAAAAACAGATTGAAGGAAAAGGCTGCTAGACTCCCCCAGATGGAGGAGGGCCAGGACCCACCAGGGCCAAAACCAACACAGCACACCAAGGGCAAAAGCAGACAGAAAGAAAAGGCAGCTTCTAACTAACTAAACAAGAAAAGAGGAACAGAGCTCACTAGAGCCAAATAACAAATGAGCAAAAGCAGATTACAGAGAAAGACTGCTTTCAAATAAAAAAGACAGGAAAGAAGCAGGGTTCACAAGAGTGCAGAAAGGGTTAAAGCAGACAACAGAGAAAGGCTGCCTATAAGATGCAGGGCTCACAAAAGACACAAACAATAAACACTGCACACAACCAGTTAAAACAGATACAGGGCTATATAAGAGCTAAATACCAAACACTGTACACAAAGGGTTAAAGCAGGCTAGAGGAAAACTAAACAAACAAAGCAGGAAAGAGCGTACCACGGACAAGTCAACACCACAGCTGGGCAGGGAGAGACGAGGCAGAGGAGAGACAACAGACCCAGCTGAACTGCAGTGAAGTAATCAGGGAAAAGCTAGTAACAACCAGCACACACAGATACCACAGACAAAGAGAAGAGCAAGCAAACTACAGAGAAAAACTACATGAGCACAGACTAAGCAGAACAATGACAGCTCATAGCAGCAAGAGATAATGCTAGGGCATCCACTGTAGGGAGAGGTAAGTTTAAATAAGGTGTGACGTCTTCTGCCTCAGATGTCAGCTCAATCCCTGACAGGCCAATCAGAAGAGAGTCCCAGTCATCCCCCTGCCCGTCTTAGTGGAATCATAACAGGGATACTCTTGGGAGGACCTTAGTGCCCTTGGAGGTGTGTGGAGGATCATCCTATTTTTCAGGTACTCAGGGCCATTTCCTTTAAGGGCCTTGAAAATCAGACACAGAGTTTTAAATTTAGCCCTGCATTCTACTGGTAGCCAGTGAAGTTTTAGCAAAAATGGTGTGATGTGGTCACGTCGCTTGCAACCTTATATTAGTCTTGATGCAGCATTCTGAAATCAATTGGAGCTGGTACAAACCCTTTGTAATCAGACCAGTGTAGAGTGCATTATAGTAATCCAGTCTTGATGTTATCATGGCATGCACAACTGGATTTACCTTCTCGATGTAAGGAGAGAGGCAGCATAGCTATTGCTAATAGTAGAAATAGCTCTTGAAGGTTGCTTGGATTTGGGGAATCAGAATAAGTGTTGAATCTAACTGTATTCCAAGGTTCCTGACTTGTGATTTGAGGGGGAGTTCGTACTTCCCAAAAGAGATTTTGACGTCAGGTATGTATCCATTTGTGTTAGAGTCCCACAGAAGCTCAGTTTTACTTGGGTTCAGACAAAGTTTGTTGTGTTTAGCCCATTCTTGAATTGATGTTAGGCAGGTAATCAGTTTATTCAGGGCTGTAGGTACCGTAAGTCAGGTTCAGTGGGTATGAGTAGCTGAACATCATCCACGTAGATATAGAACTGAGTGTCCATTGACCAAATCAGCTCAGCTAGTGGCTTAAGATAGATATTGAACAGAATTGGTGACAGTATCGATCCTTGTGGTACCCCACAAATCAGTGCCCATGGTGGCAATGAGTTGCTGCCAAACATTATGGATTGTTGCCTGATAGATGGGATCTGAACCAGGCAAGTACTGTTCCACTGATACCTGTTTCTGTTAGTCATGCTAGCATGATATCATGATCCACAGTGTCAAAAGCTGCTGAGAAATCTAGCAATACTAACACTGAGGCGAATCCCCGGTCTCAATTTCTGTGAATATCATCTGGTAGGGATACGAGGACCGTTTCTGTTCCATAACTGGGTCTGAATCCAGATTGACATGGATCTAGCCAGTTTCTCTCTTCTAGCCAATCACTGAGTTGCACACAGACTGTTTGTTCTATAAGTTTTCCTAGAAATGGGATGTTGGATACTTGCCGGTAACTTTCAGGTTTGTCTTGTTCAAGGTTGTTTTTCTCAAGCAAAGGGCAGGACCGCCGAGAGAATGGCCAGGCCCTGGACAAGGCCGCCCCCAGGGCTCCCCTCCACCTGCCACCGGGCCCTTTCTCCACCCCCGGGCCCTCTGCACTGACCTTAAGCGCTTCACCTTCGACAGCGCAGCAAGCAGCGGCAGACCACTCCTTCCTTCCGTATCCCGCCCTTATGGAAGTTACATCAGGCGAGGGCGGGACACAGAAGGAAGGAGTGGTCTGCCGCTGCTTGCTGTGCTTTCGAAGGTGAGGCGCTTAAGTTCAATGCCAGGGAGCGACGGAGGGCGAGCAGGCCGGACTGCGGCGGTGGCGCCGGGCCCCCCTGGAGGCCCGGGCCTGGGGAATTTTGTCCCCCCTGTCCCCCTCTCTCGGCAGTCCTGGCAAAGGGTGAACCGCTGACCTTTTTAATGCTGTTGGTAGTTCACTTTAGAATGAGAGGAGTTCACAATTTTTGTGGAGCCTTCTATGAGGCCCATACTTGCCTGTTGCACTATCTTTGATGGGCAGGGGTCAAGGGAGCAGGTAGTTTGGTCAAAGGTCTCTTAGGATTTTGACAAGGCTCTTCTCTGTCATTGGGGTAAAAGTGTCCCATCTATCTCTGTCAGGAGGGGGCGAGTTTGTGCACTCCTGGTTAACTGATTGGACACTGGGTGGGATTGCCTGTAAATCCCGGTGGAGACTTTTAATTTTGTTGGCAAAAACTGGGCAGGCTGGTTCTGTTGTGGGTGTTGCAGTAGACTGTTTACTATACTGAGCAGCAGCTTGGCTGAATTGGCAGCCCGTGCAATGCATTGAGAGAAATATTGTTTTTTGGTTGCTGTTAAGGCTTGGCAGTATTTTGTTGTATGCTTCCTAAAGTTTAGCCTGTCTTCATCCAGGCAAAATTTACACCATCTCCTTTCCAGTTTCTGTCCTTCATGTTTAAGGATCCAAAGTTCTGGAGAAAACCAAGGTGAGCGTTTGTGAGTGGGGCATAAGACCTTTTTTAGTGGTGCTGTTTTCTCTAAGGTCTTGGCTAAGCGTGTATTCCAAATGTCAACCCTTTCTGACACTGTAGTTGTCTTTTCACCCACATGTGGATAGTCCAAGGCCTCTAGGAAATTCTCCGCGGTCAGCTTTTTTTTCTCTCTGATCTCCTTCCAAACTCTGGGAGGTGCCATTTGTTTCAGGTGGTCACTGAGGGAAAATTAGAAAATAGTCTGACCACGATAGGGGTGTTATTTCAATATTGTTATCCCAGAATTCTGGGATGTCAACCCCTTTGTAGAGTACCTGGTCTAGTATGTGACCCATTTGGAGAATTGATCACCTGTCTGAATCCTAGTGCTGTCATTGTATCCAGAAAGGCAGCTGTGGTGCTATCTGGGGTTTTGATGTGTAGACTGAAATCTCCCATGATCACCAGCCTAGGGTAATTCAGGGTCACTTGCGTAATCAGGTCTAGAAGTTCTTGCACAGATAACGTGTTGTTATGAGGTGCGTGGTATTACCATGAGCAGCCAGATTGGTTTCTCCTCCTCAAACTGGATTAAAAGAGATACTGATTCATTTAGCTGGGGGATGGAGATTCTGAGGTTTGATTGTATCCTGAATCAAGACTGCTACCCCTCTTCCTGGTCTTGGTTGATGTTGGATGTTGAAATCTGTTGGGCATAGTTCAGCCAGTGGTAAACCCAAACTTCCATCTAGCCAGGTTTCATTTATTCCTAGGATGTCAAGATGCTGTTCATGTATGACATCATGGACCATTGAGGATTTCTTTTCAGCTGATCTGGAATTCACCAGTCCTATAGTTGTCAAGGGTGGTCTAGGGGTGTTGGTGGTAACCTTGGTGTGGCCATGAGGTGCTCTTTTAAGTATTGTTATGTAGGTGTTTGACCTCTTGCACTTTTGTCTTCTGTTTGGTTGGTGGGAATGATAGTTTCCTCTCTCACACACCACTGGGATCCCTGAGGTCTCTGCTGGACCAAGACACATTCTTTGTGTCAGAAGCCAGTTAGGCAAAATTTCACTGGGTGGCACTGCAGTCCACCCTGTGGAGTTGACACTGTGAATCAGCAGTCTTTTTTTTTAATCATTTATTTATAATTTTTCATTTTACAAGGGTCACTTGCAAACAGTAATACAGAGATGATTGCACATTAATACAATATAAGAAGAAAACAATCCCAACTAGATATATGGATTATATACAATCTTTCTTTTTCTTAGACCACAAACTTTGAAAAAAAATAGGGAGAGTGAAATTAAACAAGGAGATCAATTAAACAGTAAACAGAAAAAAGAAAGCATGGTATTAACCTGATTATCCCCAGATATTACTCAACTAATACATTATTCCACACTGATCATCTGGTTGGCTTCCTCAAGACCAAATACGGCGTATAGTCAATTCATTTCATTGAGAACATACTTATTGTCCAGGTTTTAGTTAGAAATAATACATCTGATTACATTCTCTCTCTTTTAAAAACCAGAAATTATTTAACGATACATATACTCAAATCTCTAATTCAAATCCCGCTGATTAAAGCAATCCCAGTTTTCACAGGCTTCACTCCTTTCGAAGTAATAATTAAGAAAATATTTCTGAGGAAAACTTTAGGAGTCATACCTGGAACACTGGGAAAAACAATAATCTCGACATTAATCATCCACAAAAACATCCACCTTATTATTCAAAGTTTCTGGTCCATTATCATTTTCAAGATCATAACCACTTCTTGTTTGTACAGAACTTCATCTGTCATATCAATTTTTTCACTCTCAGAGGGTTCAGTCAAATTGTCCATGCAACTCTCCAATAAGATCATATCTGAAACAAAGTTATTTACTACCGCTGTTAGGTCCCGAAGCGCCTTCCAGATGGTATTCAATGTAACCTCCACGGAAGCCAAAAACTCCAAGATGATTTCTCTTGAGGTGTTTAGGAGTGGTTAAGCCGATTCGGGTTCTGCTGTAAACGTCCTCCGTTTCAGCATATGCCTCTAACTCACTCCTCCACTCCTTTGGACATGGTGGTTGAATAATTCGGGAGCGATGGAGTTGTTTTTCCAGGTCCAACAGCGTCGACGCTCCTTCGCCGGCACTAATCAAAGGACTTGCCAACCCTTTCATCTGTGGGCAGTTCGATGTCCCACACTTGCTGCTCATGGGACAAAATGCTGGCCATCAGCGGCTGACCGCCGGTTGTTCCCTTCCTCTCAGTTAAGGAAAATGTAATTGCAAAGAGGAAATTTACATAAAAAAAGACAGAACCTCAGAGGGCAGCTGCACCGTTGGGTATACGAACTCCAGGTCACCATCTCACCACTCTCCCAGTTTGGGACACTCTTTGTCTGGTTTCTCCTCAGAGGCCTGTCTGATATGGGTAACCCTTCAGCATAGCCCTCTGAGTCATTGAAACACGGAAGCCCCTCCACCACTACAAGGTGGTGTCCCTTCCGAGAGGTGGATCAGCAGTCTTACTAGTTGGCAATGCAGGGTTAAGGCTTTAAATAATCTAAGAGGCCTTTTCCAGCAATAGAGAAACAAATGGCTGTACTTAGCACTTCTATGTGAATTTCTTTGGAGACAATGCAGAGGAGATTGTTGGTTCACTTTACTTTTAAGGAATCTAACAGACAGAATTTTAGAAAAAGTTACATAGTTAAAATAAAACTTTAACTCACGGATTGTAGGTATGCACTTTATAGTTTCTGGTTCTGATAGCCTTGCATGGTCCAACTGATGCAGGTTGGTGTAGGCTTTTCCTTTGTTGTCCAGGAGGAGGGTTAGATGTAAATATAGATCCAGCGCCAATCACAGGGCATGAGGAGAGTTATTTGTAATCTGAAGGGAAGATAAAAGTTTCTTTTCTCTAGCCAAATTAAATGAAAGAAGTTTAAAGTAAAATTGAGGACTGGTGCTTCAACACAGACTGAGTAGTATTATTGATGAGGTATGCTTCTTTGATAATTGGCACAATCTGTTATCACAGTACTGTGCATTCCTTATAAATCAGTCTCTGGCAGTGTTATCGATGCAGTGCACCCCACTTTGATAATCAGAACAGTCTGTTTTCAGTGTACTGTGCACTCCTTGTAAGTCAGTCTATGTCAGTGTTATCTATGCAGTGTACACACTCTTGTTAGATCAGTGTACTGCATACTTCTTGAACATCAGTTTCCGTCAGTGTTGTCGATTCAGTGTACCCTGCTTTCATAATCAGCACAGTCTGTTATCAATATACTGCATTCTTCTTGTAAATCAGTTTCCATTAGTGTTATCGATGCAGTGTACCCTGCTTTCATAATAAGCACAGTCTGTTATCAATGTACTGCATACTTCTTGTAAATCAGTTTCCATTAGTGTTATCGATGCAGTGTACTCTGCTTTCATGATAAGCACAGTCTGTTATCAGTGTACTGAACACTCCTTGTAAATCAGTCTCTGGCAGTGTTATCGATGCAATGTACACTTCCTTGTTAGATCACTGTCAGTGTTATTGATGTAGTGTATACTCCCTTGTTAGATGACTCTGTCAGTGTAATCGGTGCACTGTACACTTCCTTGTTAGATGAATGTCAGTGTTACTGGTGCAGTGTACGCTGCTTTAATAATCAGGGTACTGCATACCTTGTAAATCAGTCTCTGGCAGTGTTACTGATGTACTGTGCACTCTCATGTTAGATTACTCTGTCAGTATTATCAATGCAGCATACACTGCTTTGATAATCACCACAATCTGTTATCATTGTACTGCACACTCCATGTAAATCAGTCTCTGTCAGTGTTATCTATGCAGTGTACACTCCCTTGTTAGATCAGTGCACTGCGCACTTCTTGTAAATCAGTCTCCGTCAGTGTTATCCATGCAGTGTACCCTGCTTTCATAATCATCACAGTCTGTACTGTGCACTCTTTGTAAATTAGTGTATATAAGTATTGTTTCCATACCTGTATTATCTCAGTGATACTTTGTACCATACTTTGTAAGCCGCACTGAACCTGCTATCGAGCGGGAAAGAGCGGGGTATAAATGCCACAAATAAATAAATAAATAAATTATCAGTGCAGTTTACCCTGCTTTAATAATCAGCACAGTCTGTTATCAGTATACTGAACATGCTTTGTAAATCAGTCTCTGGCAGTGTTATCAATGCAGTGTATACTCTCTTGTTAGATCACTCTCCAGCTTATAATCGAAAGTGATCGCCGGCCATCTTCCGACACAAATCGGGAGATGGCCAGCGATTTCTTAAAAGCGGCGAAATCTGTATAATCAAAAGTGGCATTTTTGACAGCATCACCACTTTCCTGTTGCTTCGCCGGCGAAAGTTCAAGGGGGCGTGTCGGTAGATTAGCGAAGGTGGGACATGGGCGGGCATGGCTACCAGATGGCCGGCTTTCGCCGATAATGGGAAAAAAAAAGCGTCGTTAAGCAGTATTTCGGCGGCTTTACTTGGTCCTTTTATTTTCACGACCAAGCCTCAAAAAGTTGCCCCAATTGACCAGATGACCACTGGAGGGAATGGGGTATGACCTCCCCATACTCCCCCAGTGGTCACCAATCCCCTTCCAAACTAAAAAAAATAAAACTAAAAACCTTTTTTGCCAGCCTCTATGCCAGCCTCAAATGCCGTGGCTCTACTCCCATGGTGCTTTTCCCCCCTGCTAACTGGATCAGAGTGTGCCCTGTTTTGTTTCCTGTTGTAGTCCATGCAGTAGTGGCCATTTTTGTAAGCCAGTTCTCTTTCCTGTGTTACCCACGTTAGAGAACGTAGTTCTTACCTTGAATGGTGCTGAAAGAGGGCATTGTACACCATTGTGCCAACTCTGACCTACTGCTAATCTTAGTACCAGGGGACTCTTTGCCAGTGGGGCACAACCTCTGATCTGCAGTTAACTGTGAGTAAACGTGGTTATTTCAAGAAATGACTTTTTCAGAGAGATTAGTCTTCAGGTGTGAACTGGTGTGCCAAAGTTATACAGCAGCAATAAGTCCTAGAGGCTGTATGCAGGTCCCTGGAGCAATTTTAGTGGGTGCAGTACATTTGTGGGTAGTGGGTTTGGGGGGCTCAGCTCCCAAAGTAAGGGAGCTATGCACATGGGAGCTTTTCTGAAGTCCACCGCAGTGACCCCTAGGGTGGTTGGTTGGTGTCCTGGCATGTCAGGGGGGCCAGTGCACTAAAAATGCTGGGTCCTCCCACGGCCAAATGCCTTGAATTTTGCCGGGGTTTGAGATGGCCGACATAACTTTCCATTATCGCTGAAAAACAAACCCGGCCATCTCAACCTCGGCGAACTCTGCCATTTGGCCGGGCTAAACCGTATTATCGAAAAAAAAGATGGCCGGCCATCTTTTTCGATAATACGGTTCCGGCCAGCTGTAGCGCCGCCGCCAACATAGATCGCCGACGATCTATTTGGTCGGCAACGTTCGATTATGCCCCTCTCTGTCAGTGTTATCAAAGCAGTGCACCCTACTTTGATAATCAGCATAGTCTGTTATCAGGGTATTGCACGCTCCTTGTAAATCAGCATCTGACGGTGTTATCAATGCAGTGTACCATGCTTTGACAGTCCGCACAGTCTGTTATTCTACTTCATACTCATTAGTCTCTGGCAGTGTTACCGATGCAATGTGATGCAGTGTACACTCTCTTGTTAGATCACTCTGTCAGTGTTATCAAAGCAGTGCACCCTACTTTGATAATCAGCACCAGTCTGTTATCATGTGTAGTGAACACTCCTTGTAAAATCAGTGTCTGTCATTGGTATCAGTGCTCTTCATTCTCTTTTGCTGTATTGGCACTTTGTCAATGTTCTTTGTGCTTTGCCATTGTGTGACATGATATTGGGAACATTGCATCATTTCAGCACGTGCCAAACATACTCACGTGTAACAAGTACTGAAAGACCGTCGCTTGTTTGTATGCTTAGCAGTTTTTAGTTATCAGAATATACTTAATATCAATAAAATCAAGAAAGATGATCCTCATTGTAACAGCAAGAACACATTGATCTGAAGAAAACCAGTGTGCTGGAGAGAAGGCTGTTTTTTGGCTTTCCCAGCTGTTAAAATGTTTCCCTAGCTCACTATAATGGAGATAACCCTTAACCCTCTATTGCCCCTGGAGTGGAGGAGTAGCCTAATGGTGTGCAGTAAGCTGGGGAACTGAGTTCAATTTCCACCGCTGCTCTTTGTGACCCTGAACAAGTCACTTAACCCTCCATTGCTCCAGGTACAAATAACAGCTAGATGGTGAGCATATTTGGGACAGAAAGTACCTGTACAGATATTTGTGTGTGAGACACTCTACTGTGTAGGCTTGAGCAGTATGTCAAATAAATATTTGATAGATTTTTTTTTTATCTTCGCAATGGTTAAATGACTTTATAGATTCTGAAATCACCACGTTGCTCTTAATTTCTAACAAATAATATTACCGTGGACAGAAAAAAGCCTACAGACTAGGAGAGTGTAATAGAAGTGAATTTTAAAGATTGTTTTTCAACTCTGCCTTGAACAACATTGCACTCGGGGTCTGTATTTTTGATTAGAAGTAATTCTGTTTAAAAATGATTGTTTAACTTTGTTTGAAAATAAGTTGTAATGTAGAAGATAATACACAGCTCTAATTAATTTGGTATGTGAAGGGAGAGGTGGAGCCTGTTTCGAGTTCAGACTGGCCACATTCCCACAGACTCCTAACCACTTCTCACTTACCCTTTCCTTTAACCTCTCCTATTATTCCCTTACCCGTATTTGTTCTGTCTGTTTACCTGTCTTATCTAGATTGTAAGCTCTTTGAGCAGGGACTGTCTTTTTTGTGTATGGTGTACAGCACTGCATATGCCTTGTAGCGCTATAGAAATGATAAATAGTAGTAGTAGTAGTAATTACAAACAAGAATCAATATCCTTAGATTTTAGAACAGAGAAAAATGTGTATTCTCAATGATACTTTGTACCAATCTATTATGTAATAGAGTTATTGAGGCTCAGAATATTTGTTTAACATCAAAGATACATTTCAATAGACAGATCAGTTTGCGTTGTGCGTATTTCATCATAGTCCCATCGTATGAGTCTTTTTTTTTCTTTGCACATAAAACCTATGACACAATATAAGTCTCCAAATGTAAAAATATTTCAAGTGCACTGAAATCCTGCTACAAAGGAAAAATGAAAATGCTGCAGCCAGTATGTTCCAACAACTACAGAGTGGGTCATCACGTATTAAATGCTCTGAGCTGGTGGTTTTGTTGTCAAAATGGCATTATCAAAGAGCCCAAGAAAACAAGAAGGCAGATGATCCGCAAAATCCAACGTGGAAGCAAACAAAAGAGCAGATCACTAGGTGGTATTACTAAGACTTTATTGGAGAAATAAACACCAGACACAGACTGTGTTTCGCCCACAAGGGCTGCGTCAGGGGCTTTCAGTTGCTGTAATATCAAACAAAGCAAAAGCATATAAACAGCAGGTCAACTTCTTCCCAAGCAATATTGCGCTCAAAATCAGGACATCATATGATCAAAAAGATCTTCTATAGTAAAAAAACTGGAAGTGAGCAATGACTTCCTTTATATTAGTACAGATGTCAAAGGTCAGACTTTCAATGCTGACGCAGCCCTTGTGGGTGAAACACAGTCTGTGTTGGGCGATTATTTCTCCAATAAAGTCTTATTAATACCACCTAGTGATCTGCTCTTTTATTATCAAAGAGCCACCTTAGAGCCCTAAGAAATGAGTTTAAAACCAGTTTTAAAAAAATATCAAAATTAAAAATTAAACAACAAAAATTAAATCCAGGTCCCCATGTTATGCCATGTTATTTCCAAATACTTCACGCACTTTTTTTTTGTCAATGTGGCCCCTTAGGTATACTATAAATCCTCCAGGAATTTAATTAATTCACCCAGGGTCTGGGGTTCTCAATCCAGTCCTTGTGACACACCGAGTCAGTCGGGTTTTCAAGATACCCACCACAACAAATATGCACAAGACAGATTTACATTCAGTGGAAGCAATGCTTGCAAATATAACTTATGCAAATTCATTGTATATATCTTGAAAACCAAACTGGCTTGGTGTGTCCTGAGGATTGAGTAAAAAAACAAACTAAAAAACAAACCCTTGTCATGGACTAACACTGGAAAGGTGTGAGCTTTAAATCCAAACTGAAAAGAGAAGAACTGCTGACCAAAAAGAATGGAGAACCGGGAATAAGAGGCTGCTCATAGAATGTAAGCCACATTGAGCCTGCAAATATGTGGGGAAATGTGGGATACAAATGTAACAAATAATAATAATAATAACCAATTTGGTATTTCGCAGAGCAGTCTATGCACAGAGACAAACTCTGTAACAGGACCCTATGCTTGGAATAAACTCCCTCAGCCCATACGCCAAGCCCCCTCCCTGCCCATCTTCAAATCCTTGCTCAAAGCCCACCTCTTCAATGTCGCTTTTGGCACCTAACCATTGTACCTCTATCCAGGAAATCTAGACTGCCCCCAATTTGATTGACTTTTTGTCCTTTAGATTGTAAGCTCCTTTGAGAAGGGACTGTCCTTCTTTGTTAGATTGTACAGCGCTGCATAACCCTGGTAGCGCTTTAGAAATGTTAAATAGTAGTAGTAGTAGTAGAAACACTGAACATTCATGCACCTACCCCCTCCTCTTTGTCAAATTTCTTTCACAGCAAGGTCACCAGAGAAGTGGGATGGAAGACAGGACTAGAGGGCCATGAATGCAGTACCATATCTGACAGATGACAGTAGCAGCAGATTCAGCACAGCAGGCTACTGTTTTGGGATGAGGGCAATTGTACAGAGCCCCAAGATCTCTTGGTAAAGCTCGGTGATGTTGCTCATGCATTGTTATCAGTGCAGCGTGTGTTCTTTGGTTAATCAGTAGCTGTCAGTGTTATCAGTGCAGTGTGCATTCCTATGGTGAATCAGTCCCTATCAATGCTACTGGTGCAGTGTGTGCTCCTTTAACAAATGAATACCTGTCAGGGGTATCAGTGCAGTGTGCACTCCTTTAGTAAATCAGCACCTATCAGAGTTATCAGTGCAGTCTGTGTACTTTGGTAAATCAGTACCTTTAACTGTTATTAGTGTACGGTCTGCTCCTTTGGTAAATGAATACCTGTCAGTGTCATCAGTGCAGTTTGTACTCCTTTAGAAAATGAGTACTTGTCAGCATGAACAGTGCAGTGTTCACTCCCCTAGTAAATGAGTACCTGTCAGTGTTATCGATGAAGTGCACTCCTTTGGTAAATGAGTACCCGACAGTGTTATCAGTGCAGTGTGCACTCCTTTAGTAAATAAGTACCTGTCAGTGTTATCAGTGCACTGTGCATTAGTAGCTGTCAGTATTATCAGTGCTGTGTGCACTCCTTTGGTAAATGAGCACCTGTCAGTGTCATCAGTGCAGTGTGCACTCCTTTTTTAAATGAGTACTTGTCAGTGTTAATGGTACAGTGTATGCTCCTTTGGTAAATGAGTGCCTGTCAGTATTATCAGTGCAGTGTGCACTCTAGTAAATGAGTACCAGGTCAGTGTTATCGGTAGACAGTGCACACCTTTAATAAATGAGTACCTGTCAGTGTTATCAGTGTAGTGGGCATGAGTACTTGTCAGTATTATCAGTGCTTTGTGCACTGCATTAGTAAATGAGTACCTATCGGTGTTATCAGTTCAGTCTGCAGGAGGAGGAGTAGCCTAGTGGTTAGTACAGTGGACTTTGATCCTGGGGAACTGAGCTCGATTCCCACTGCAGCTCCTTGTGACTCTGGGCAAGTCACCTAACCCTCCATTGCACCTGGTACAAAAAAAAAGTACCTGAATATATGTAAACCACTTCAAATGTAATTGCAATAACCTCAGAAAGGTGGTATATCAAGTCCCATTTCCCTTTCTTAAATGAATACTTGTCAGTGGAATCAGTACAGCATATGCTCCTTTAGTAAATCAGTATCTCTCAGTGCAGTTTTCCCTCCTTTGGTAAATCATTATCTGTCAGTGTTATCAGTGCAGTATGCACTATTTTAATAAATGTGTACCTGTCAGTGTTATCAGTGCAGTGCTCCCTCCTTTGGTAAATGAGTACCTGTTGGTGTTATCACTGCAGTGTGTAGCCCTTTAGAAAATGAGCACTTGTGAGTACTATCAGTGCAATATGCACTCCTCTAGTAAATGAGTACCTGTCAGTGTTATCAGTGCAGTGTGCCCTCCTTTGGTAAATGAGTATCTGTCAATGTTATCAGTGCAGTGTGCATGAGTACTTGGCAGTATTATCTGTGCTGTGCGCACTCCTTTGGTAAATAAGTACTTGTCAGTATTATCAGTGCAGAATGCACTTCTTTAGTAAATGAGTACCTGTCAGTGTTATCAGCGCAGTGTGCCCACCTTTGGTAAATGAGTACCTGTCAGTGTTATCAGTGCAGTGTGTGCTCTTTTAGGAAATGTGTACCTATCAGTTTTATCAGTACAGTGTTCATTCCTTTAGTATAGCAATACCTGTCAGTCTTATCAGTGCAGTGTGCAATTTCCACAGAAAGAGAGCTCCAGGATGTCTGGTTCAGGCTGCTTCCACTCCTTATCCTCTGCCCTCTTCTCTGGTGTACCTAATGCCAGCCTCGCCTTGGGGCATGGCATGAGCAGAAGCACATGTTCTGCTGTCTGGCCAGCACCCAGAGTGTTTTGTGGTCTTATAAGAGCCTTCAGGAGAAGAGCTGGTGTCACTCCACCCTTAAGCTAACTGGGAATGACTTGGTTCTCCTCTCCCTGTCCAGGGCTGACTGCCTCCCACTAACCTCTTCTGCCTCTGGGCTCCTTAAGAGTAACTGAGCTGCCAAACTGCAGCTAATAGAATTGTAATTGCCAATTAAAAGCTGTCCTGTTAATTGTCTGTCCTTTGATTGTTTGACTGTTGCCTGGGCTTGTGTGATTGTAATTGATTTGGTGTTATATTGTTTTGCAGCTTCACTATTGGGAGAGAGACAGAGAGATAAGGTGATGTTGGAAACTGGAGGGGGGTTGCTTCTGGCCAGCCAGAAAAGAACAAGATACCTCCATCCCCTTGTAGAAAACTAACAGCTACTGTTAGCCAGATATTTTACTCCCAAGCATTCCAGAAAATGGTTCTCTGCAGCCTGTAATTCCCTGGATTGGCTTTACCCTGGGGGAGCAGTATCTGCAAATGGGTTAGTCTAGCATATACGGCAGTAATGAACCTCACTCCTAAGCCACAGTATAAACTCCAGTCTCTCACATTTCATGAAAGGATTATCCATGATGGTACAGGAGCTAGAGAGCTTTGAAATAATACAAAAATCCCATTTTAAGAAGAAAAGAGTTACAGGGTCAAAAAAGGGTATGTTGCTCAGGAAATTAAACCTAAGAACAGCCCATCCGCACCTACCAAGCCCTCTCTCCCTCATAGGTCCTCTTTGCTTATTATGTATCATTTCTTCCCTCTTGTTATGGTTGGTGACCCTCCTTTGTGCTATGAATTTTCAAGGGAGTTAATCATCAAGGGGGACTAGCTTAGTGGTTAAAATACTAAGCCCTGACATTCAGGAGTTCCAAGTTCAAATCCCACTGCTGCTGTTTGTTATCTTGGCAAGTCACTTAACCCTCCATTGCCTCAGGTACAGACTTAGACTGAGAAACTTCCAAGGACAAAAGAAATGCTTAGAGTACCTGAGCTCACCTTGAGCTACTACTGAAAAGGTATCAGCACAATCCAAATAAAAATAAAAGCCCTCTTCATTGCCCAGGAGTGGTCTACAGGCTGTGCAGAGGGATGTGGGGGTGGAGTACAGAAACCCCTTAGCACAAGTCAGTAGGGGTTGAACAGCAGGGCTGGAAAGTAAGGCAAGGCAGGTCCTGTCACTGCACCTTCAAAGCAACACTTACATGTCTTTGTGGAGTTTTCAAAGCTTTATAGTTTGTTAAAGTTACTATACCAGCTTTCATGACCACATTTCAGAGCAGTTTCCAGACCAAAACTAGGTTGAAAGGAATGCCATTAAATAAATAGGAAGGTTTCCTTGGTACAACCAAAGCAGGCTACAGATCATATGCAGGTATTTTCTCTCTTCCTAGTGGGCTCACAAACTTAGGGCGTCTTTTACTAAAGTGCGTTCACGTTTTTGGTGCGTGCTAAAATTGTGGGTGCGCTAAATGTTAGAGACGCCAATGCATTCCTAAGGGCGTCTCTAACATTTAGGATGCTCACAATTTTAGCATGCGCTAAAAACGTGAACGTGCTTTAGTAAAAGACGCCCTAAGTTTGGTACCAAACATACCAAAACATCAGCAGCTATAAATTAAACATTCAGAGAGAAAGAGAGGGGGGTGAAGGCATGGTGGTTTGTCTTTGCTTCCCATCCCTGCTTGCAGCTGTCCCCCCCGGCCGTACTGTAAACTCAAATCAAAGCAAATGTGAGCTGCTGCATACATGTTATCATTCTTTATTGCTGGTAGCAATTTTATTTAATCTCACATATTTTCAAACATGCCGGCTTGTGTAGTATTTGGATGTACACAAAGGAAATACAATAATGGAATAATCGATTTACTTCTACTCGTTCTTGGATTTTGTAGACCTCAATCATATCTCCCCTTATCTGTCTCTTTTCCAAGCTGAAGAGCCCTAACCTCTTTAGCCTTTCCTGATATGAGAGGAGTTCCATCCCCTTAATCATTTTGGTCACCCTTCTTTGAACCTTTTCTAAATCCGCTATATCTTTTTTGAGATGTGGCGACCAGAAATGAAAGCAATACTCAAGGTGCGGACACACCATGGAGCGATAAAAAGGCATTATCGTATTTTCGGTCTTATTCACTTTAATTTTCTCAGGAGTCTCTCACGGGGAACTTTATGAAAAGGTTTCTGAAAATCTAGATACACTACATCAACCGGTTCACTTTTATCCACATGTTTATCCATGCTTTCAAAGAAATGAAGCAAATTGATGAGGCAAGACTTTTCTCGGCTGAACCCATGCTATGTCCCATTAAATCATGTTTGTCTAAGTGTTCTATAATTTTATTCTTTATAATAGTTTCCACTATTGTGCCCAGCACCAATATCAGGCTTACCGGCTATAATTTCCTGGATCACACCTAGAACCCTTTTAAAAATCAGTGTCATATTGGCCACCCTCCAATCTTCAGATACTATTGATAATTTTAATGACAGGTTACATATTATTATCAGCAGATCAGCAAATGCTTGAGTTCTTTGAGTACCCTTGGATGTATGCCATCTGGTCTAGGTGATTTACTACTCTTGTCAATTTGGCTCAGTACATCTTCCAGGTTCACTGAGTTTTCTTTCAGTTCCTCTGCATCATCACCCTTGAAAACCATTTCCGGTACAGGCAGATCTCTTACTTCTTCTTCCGTAAAGATAGAAGCAAAGAATTCAGTTTCTCCGCTATGGCCTTGTCCTCCTTGAGCGCCTCTGTTGCTCCTTCGTGATCTAATGGTCCCATGGATTCCCTCGCAGGCTTTCTGCTTCTGATGTGCCTGAAAAAGTTCTTACTGTGAGTTTTAGCCTCTGCGGCAAGTTTCTCTTCACATTCTCTTTTACCCTTCTTTATTAATGCTTTGCATCTGACTTGCCAGTGTTTATGTTGCTTCTTATTTTCTTCATTTGGGTCCTTTTTCCATTCTTTGAAGGACAATCTTTTGACTGTAATGGCCTCTTTTACTGCACCTTTTAACCACCCTGATGTTTTCTCTTCTTTCCACCTTTGCAAATATGTGGAATGCATCTGGACTGGGATTCCAAGATTGTATTTTTTAATAACGTCCATGCCTGATTTAGTGTCTTAACCTTTGCAGCCGATCTTTTTAGTTTCATTTTAACCATTTTCCTCATTTTTTTTATAGTTGCCCTTTCGAAAATTAAATGCAGCTACAGTAGATTTCCTTTGCGGGTTCATCCCAGATAGTAGATCAAACTTGATCATGTTATGATCACTGTTTCCCGGGGGACCCAACACTGTCACCTCTCGCACTATGCCCTGCACACCACCATGTGCCAGATCCAAAATGGCTCCCCCTCTTGTTGGTTCCTGGACCAGCTGCTCCAAGAAGCAGTCATTTATTACATCTAGAAATGTTATCTCCCTGGCACTCCCTGATGTAACATTTATCCAGTCAATATCGGGGTTATTGAAATCACCCATTATTATAGCATTGCCTAATTTGCCAGCTTTCCTAATCTCTGTAAACATTTCTTCATCCATCTGTTTGTTCTGTCCCAGCAGATGGTAGTATAGCCCTACAAGAATACTCCTTCCCTTCACACATGGGATTTCTATCCATAATGATTCCACACTGATGTTTCATGTGGAATGGTTATTTTATTTGACTCAATTCCCTCTTTAACATATAGCGCAAACAAACCCCTCCAATTTGATGCTCTCTATCATTGCGCTAACATTTGTACCCTGTTAACACAGTGTCCCATTGATTGTCCTCTATCCACCAAGTCTCTGAGATGCTTATTATATCTACCTCATCATTTAGTACTATATATTCTAACTCTCCCATCTTATTTTTTAGGCTTCTAGCATTTTTATACAGGCACTTCAAATTGTGTTTTTTCCTCTCCCCCCCCCCCCCCCCATTATAGTTTAAAAGCTGCTCTATCTCCTTTTTAAAAGTTGGTGCCAGCAGCCTGGTTCCATCCCGGTTAAGGTGGAGTCCATCCTTTCAGAATAGTCTCCCCCTTTCTCAGAATGTCACCCATTTCCTAACAAATCTATGTCCCCCATCCCTGCACAATCATCTCAACCACGCATTGAGACTTCAGAGCTCTGCATGCCTTTTGGGTTCTGTGCGTGGAATGGGGAGCATCTCTGAAAATGCGACCTTGGAGGACCTGGACTTCAGCTTTCTACCTAAGAACTTAAATTTGGCTTCCAGAACCTCCCTCCCACATTTTCCTATATCATTGGTACCCACATGTACCAAGACAGCCGGCTCCTCCCCAGCACTAAGATCCTGTCTAGGTGACGCGTGAGGTTCATTACCTTCACACCAGACAGGCAAGTCACCAGGCGATCCTCACGTCCACCAGCCACCCAGCTATCTATATCCCTAATGATCGAATCACCAACTACAACAGCTGTCCTAACACTTCCCTCCTGTGCAGAAGTTCTTGTCAGTGTGAGAGGATAGTACATTCCCTGGTGGGCAGGTCCTGGCTACCAGAGTACTTCCTACTTCACCAGGGTGATGCTTTCCTTCTAGGAGACCTCACTCCTCAAAGGCAACACAGGGGCACAGCAGAAAAAGGGCATTTCCCCAGGAACTCACCATATTAAAAAAAAAAGTTGATTTTGGTGTAACCTCAGTTAAAACATAGACCCTCTCCAGTCTCAAGCATATTTATTTACTTATTTGGAATTTGCTCACACCTTTTTCAGTAGTAGCTGAAGGTGAGTTACATTCAGGAACACTCTGTATTTCCCTGTCCCTGGAGGGCTCACAATCTAATTTTGTACCTGAGACAATGGAGGGTTAAGTGCAGTGGTGTGCTGGAGCGGGCTCTCACTGGCTCGCGAGAGCCATTTGTTAAGTTTTTAAGAATTTTGGGAGCCGGTTGTTAAAGTAGGCCTCCCCATGGCTACTTTAACAACTGACTCCCAAAATGTGGGCTTGGGCCCCTTCCTGAATTCTCTTTTACTTTGCTGGCAGTGATGCTGGCCCCACCAGCCAAGTAAATAGACTGCTGCTGCTCCCTGCTCCTTGTTTCTGACTCTGAGCATCAGGCTGGGACTTTTCATGCAAGCGCAAGAAGGTTCCATCATGCTGCTCAGAGCCAGAAACAAGCAGCAGAGAATGGTGGCAGTCCATTTATTGGCTGGTGGGGCTCGGCAAAGGTATGCCTAGCGTGCCTGCACAAGGGAGGGGAGAGAGAGGCATGTATTCCCCCCCCCCCCCCAAATTTCAGGGTCGGCTATGCCTGGAGAGAGAGCCCGTTGTTAAAAATCTACCAGCACACCCCTGGTTAAGTGAGTTGCTCAAGATCACAAGGAGCAGCAGTGGGATTTGAACCGGGTACCTCTGGATGGCAAGACTGGTAGTCAAAAGTCCACTCCTGTGAAATATCTGTAATACAAAGGTTACATAAATCTCTCAGGACCTATAGAGCTAATCTACTTTACCATAACACCACTAATTTACAGAAGTAACACAATAAGGACCCTACCTAGGCAAGCACAACACAGTATATATTGCAGTCAGACCTAGGTCATCAATATGCCTCTTGGAAACTGAACAAGCTGAATTATTACAGATGCTTACTTGGTCACTGAACACAAATAGACCCTTGCTAGGTATAGAATAACCCCCCTGATTACTAAGCCACGTGGCGGTGCCGACATAGCCCATTCATTTTGAGGTCCTCTTTTACAAAGCCGCGCTACCAATTCTCGCTGCGGCAAATAAGAGGAAGCCCATTCAATTCCTATGGGCTTCCTCTCATTTGCCACCCGGGAATCGCTAACGCAGCTCTGTAAAAGAAGCACTTAATGAGCTGTGTCAACATTAGCACACGGCTTAATAAACAGGAGGGTAAGAAGAGGGCACAAAGTTAAAATATGAATAGGTAGACAAAAATTAAATTTAAACCCCGAGGAAGCCACACTCTGCAGGCAGTGCAACACTAGAGGAAGTGAAATAGAAACAGCACCCTGCACTGCAAAATATAAAGAAAGCTGCGTGAATTTACTGTAAATTTGACTTTTCCTTTCACTGAATTAAGAATAAAATTCTTTCTACCTTTGTTGTCTGGTTGTTTTGGTTTTTTTCTAATTATGTTTGTCCCAGGCTCCAATTTCTGCTTTCCTCTGCGTTTTCTTAACTTTGTTTACAAGATCTCCACTCCATCTGCCACTTCTCTCCTTTCCTGTCTTCTTCACTTCCTCTCCTATATCCATCTCTGACTGATCTCTTCCTTTCAGCCTTCCTTCATTTATTTTTCTGTCTATCTGCTCAGAGTTCATCCATTCTTACTATTCAGTCTTCAATCTTACTATTTTTTTTTACCACATCTATCTACAGCTTTTCAATCTTCCTCATCCCAGTCCTCCTATTCTTCATCATATTATTCCTCATTTTTCTTCCAGCACCTTCTCTTTCTTCCCTTCTGTACAGTACTCTCTCTATTTTCACTCCTCTGACCAGTATCTTCTCCCTTTCTTTCTCTCATTCTCTTCGTCCAGCATATTCTCTTTCCCTCATCACAGTCCAGCAGCCTCTCTGTGTCTCGCCCCCCCCCCCCATCTTCCATCCAGCATCTCCTCTTGTGTTTTCTTCTCTCTCTCTCCCCGCCCACACCTTCCTGCATCTCCTCTCTGTCTCTCTCCACCTGCCCCACCATCTAGAATTGCCCCTGTCTCTCTCTGTCCTTGGCATGCAGCATTTCCTCTCTCTCTTTCCCCCCTTCACCATTGCCCATATCTCTCTTTTTCTCCCATCCAGCATTGTCCAATCTTTTTCTTTTCCAGGCCTCATGCAGTATTGTCTCTACCTACCTCTCTCTCCTCCTCTCTTTCTCCTCATGTCATCCCTTATCTGTCTATCTATCCCTATACAGCAGTGCCCCCTTATCTGTCTCTCTCCCACACCATTCAGCATTGCCTTGCTTGTCTGTCTGTACCCCCACCTGGCATTGCCCTGTCTTTCTGCCCCTTATCAACTCCCCACCCCACCTGCTCCTGTCTCTGTCCCTCCTCCTGGCACTGTTCCCTGCCCCCTCCAGCATTGCTCCTATATCTCTTCCTGCCCCATTGCTCCTGTTTCTCTCCCTCCTCCAAAGCCGCCCAAACCAGCAAGCAATGGTTTTGCTTCCTTCCCTGTAGCTGCCATCAATGCCAGCCCGCGGTGATAATTACAAAGCACAGTTGTGCGACGTGCGGGACCACGGCTCTCGGCAGGCTGCAGGCGGTGGCTGCTTCCCGCAGGCGGCTCCGCCTCCTCTGATACAACTTCCTCTTTCAGAGGAGGTGGGGCTGGCTCAAAGGAAACAGCTGCAGCGTGGTGGGAGGGAGCCATGGGCGCACATTGGTGGCAGCTGTAGGGAAGGAAGGAAAACTGCTGTATGCAGAGCTTAAGGGGGGGGTGAGAGTGGGAAAGGTAGCTGGTGGGCATGCTGGTCACTGGATTGGGGGGGGGGGGGCGCCAAGACCCTCCCCTTAGCTACACCCCTGCATCCTTGTACTCTCTTTTCTCTCCTTTCTGCTGTGTCCTTCTCCCAGTTCCTTTCTACTGTCTCTCCCCTCTCCTCTGTCTCTTCTCTCTGCTCCTTTCTATCCTGCACTCCCTTCTGCTAGGCTCCCTCTCTCTCCCAGCTTCCTTCTTGGCTTCTCTCACTGCTGCTGTGTCCCCTCTTCTAGCTTCTTTCTGTTCACTTTCTACTACTACTACTACTACTATTGATCATTTCTATAGCGCTACAAGGCATACGCAGCACTGTACACCACACACAAAAAGGAGACAGTCCCTTCTCAAAGAGCTTACAATTTCTCTTAAGTTCTACTCCTAGCCCCCCCCCCCTCTGTCTTTCTCTGCCTTCCCTCCTCTTCTGTTTTTAAACTCTAAGCCTCTCATTTGCAGGTTCATTTGAATAGCAGGAGATGGAGTCCTGTCAGCGAAGGTTGCAGAGCACTTCTCACTGCTGTGTCCATGGCTGCAGAGCACTGATCACTGAAGTGTTCATGGCTGCCATGGATTCGTGCCAGGTTCTGGGATCTCTTCTGTACTATGAAAATCATCAGCTGAAGCAAAGTGATCCCAGCAGTACTGGGCTCAGAAGATGAAGTGCGTAGTCAGCAAGGATTTCCATCATTATGCTCACAATGCAGTCCCAGATTAACCCCCGGTTTACCAGAGCAGCAGCTTCCTCTTTCTCTTCACAGATTTTAGATTCCATGCTGTTAGGGAGGCACAGAGCTCAGGCAAAGATTTTGGTTGCCATTTCAACCAGGTCAATCTAAAGAGGCTGATCCAGTCCTGGGTTTTACCCCATGAAACATAGAGAGATACCTTCCCAGAACCAGTAGTACGTTTCCAAAAAAAAAAAAGGTACCGGGTCAGGCACATTTCAAGCAGGATATTGGGCTAGATGGGCCATTGGTCTGACCCAGTATGGCTATTCTTATGTTCTTATCACCACTCTTGCGCCTCATGAGATTTCCGAGGTCTTTTTCTCCCATTTCAAATCATTCTTTCTATCTGTCAGATCCTAGGTAATTGTCCCAAACTTTCTTGAATTCAGATACAGTTTTCAACAACATCATTTCCACCAGGAGGCTGTTCCAGAAATTCACCACCCTTTCCATGAAGAAGTATTTTCTCAGATTACTTCTGAGTCTATCCCCTTCCATCCTATGCCCCTTTGTTCCAGAGCTTCCTTTCAATTGAAAGACTTGCCTGCTGTGCATTTATGCCACATAGGTATTCATACCTACGTGGATTAACTTGGAGACACGTCCATGCCCCTCCATTTATATGCTCCCCTTGCAATTACACAACTCCATTACAGAATACTGCAAAGTGCATTTGTGCATGTAAGAGCTAATGATCATCTGTTAACTACATGTGTCCAGTTATAGAATTGTGAGTCCTCTGGGGTCAGGAAATTGACTACTGTACCTGAATGTAACTTGCCATGAGCTACATTTTATTATTTATTTATTTAGATTTTTGCTCACACCTTTTTCAGTAGTAGCTCAAGGTAAGTTACATTCAGATACTCTGGATGTTTCTCTGTCCCAGAAGGGCTCACAATTTAGGTTTGTAGCTGAGGCAATGGAGGGTTAAGTGACTTGCCCATGATCACAAGGAGCAGCAGTGGGATTTGAACCGGCCACCTCTGAAAAAAGCATGAGCTGAATCCAAAATCCCTTTGCTGTGAAAGAACACCCAGTATGGAGGGATCAGGACAGATGGAAATGACTCCTGCATACAATTAGCTGCATCCTGTTATTTAATAGGAGAACTTTTTGGAGTCTTCTCTTTGTCACTAAAGAAACACATTTCATAATTTGTCTCCTTCCACACCTTTCACTCAGCCATCTCTCTGTGCTCAAGAATGTTTATGAAATGTGTACTAACACCTGTAAATGAATAAAGAGCACAGTAAAACAGGACAGGGAGGAAAAAGAGAACATACATTTGGCTAAAGAGTACAGATATGGCCCTGGATGCTCTTTGTATGTCACTGGTAGCCACTAGAAGGCATCCTGAGACTAGGGCAGGCTGAGCTCAGTGCTCTGCGGAAGAAGTCGATGGGATCATTTGTCCGAGGCTCCCGAGTTGATGGGCCTGACACTCTGCAGTCATCGCTCTGATTAAGATGCCACACTTGAGTTAAAGCGTACATTAAGATTTGATGAAGAATTGATCAGGGCATCAACTGGGAGATTCAGCTGGATGGAAGAGTCCAGGCTGCGGATGTCTGTTTAAAAGCCTCTTCTGCTCGCTCATCTTTCTGTGCTTCTTATAAAACTTAAAGGAGCCTGATCCCTGAGAGAGGAAAAAGAGCTTCTAGAGCCGGACATGAAATGTTTACATCGGATTTGCTGTTTTTATTTCAAACAGCGTATATGTGACCTCCTGGAAGTGCGTTACCTGGCTGTGAGATGCCCCAAGGACAGGCCAGCTGGACCTGGAAGGGAGCAGCAGCTGAAAGAGAGTGTGATAATAAATAAATAAATAAAATAAACAAGCTGACCGCCTTTGCCCCCTTGCCACTAGGCAATTTTCTGTGTCACTGAAACCAGCAGCTAGCACTTGTATCAGCAGCTAACACCTGTGAAAGAGGTCAAGGGTGAATGGGTCAACTTCAGAATTAATCAGACCAAGGCTGCACCACACTGCCAGGTCTCTGTACAAAGCTGGCCCTGCCACAAGGCAAGCTAGACATCTGCCTAGGGTGGCAGCATATGGGAGGGGGGAAGCAGGAGAGCAGCACCTACTCTCCCCTCCTTACTCCCCCATTCTGTGTCCAGCTTCTTCCCCCTCCCCCCGTTTGCTGCCCTACCTATTCCAGGACTGGGCTGAGTTTGAAAGCAGACTCATCACCAGCACAACCTTTAACACAGGCCTGCGCTCAAGGCTGCTGTAACCCCCCCCCCCCCCACCCCAACACAAAGTCCAGTGTGGGAGGGGCTGGAACTCAGCAGCACCACTTGAGCACAGGCTCATATCTCAAGCCCCCACACATGGGCTGAGTGACTTCAACTTTGGATTGGAACTCGGGAAAGGTAGAAAAATGACAGGGCAGGGAAAAAAGTACACAAGTATTGCCATACTGGGACAGACAGAAGGTCCATCAAGCCTAGCATCCTGTTTCCAACAGTGGCCAATCCAGGTCACAAATACCTGGCAAGAGCCCACAAAAATACAATACTTTTTATGCTGCTTATCCTAGAAATAAGCAGTGGATTTTCCCCAAGTCCATTTTAATAAAGGGCTATGGACTTTTCCTTTAGGAAGCCAACCAAACCTTTTTTAAACCCCACTAAGCTAACTGCTTTTACTACATTCTCTGGCAATGAATTCCAGAGTTTAATTACATGTTGAGTGAAGAAACATTTTCTCTGCTTCATTTTAAATGTACTATTTTGTTGCTTCATTGCGTGCTCCCTAGTCCTGGTATTTTTGGAAAGAGTGAACAATCGATTCACTTCTACCCATTCCATTCCACTCCACTCATTATTTTAAAGACCTCTATCGTATCACCCTTCAGCCATCTTTTCTCCAAGCTGAAGAGCCCTAGCCGCTTTAGTCTTTTCTCATAGGGAAGTCGTCCCATTCCCTTTATCATTTTCATCTTCCTTCTCTGTACCTTTTCTAATTCCACTATATCTTTTTTGAGATGTGGTGACCAGAATTGAACACAATATTTGAGGTGCGGTTGCACCATGGATTGATACAAAGGCATTATAACGTCCTCATTTTTGTTTTCCATTCCTTTCCTAATAATATCTAACATTCTATTTGCTTTCTTAGCCACTGCCGCACACTGAGCAGAGGGTTTCAACATTTCATCAACGATGATGCCTAGATCCCTTTCCCAGTCAGTGTCTCCTAATGTGGAACCTTGCATTACATAGCTATAATTCCGGTTCCTCTTTCCCACAAGCATCACTTTGCACTTGCTCATATTAAATGTCATCTGCCATTTAGATGACCAATCTTCCAGTCTTATACGGTCCTCTTGTAATTTTTCACAGTCCTCTTGCGATTTGACAACTTTGAATAACTTTGTATCATCAGCAAATTTAATTACCTCACTAGTTACTTCCATCCAGTGGCGTACCAAGGGGGGGCAGTCTGCCCCGGGTGCACGCCGCTGAGGGGGTGCCGCGCGCCTGTGGGCTCCACTCGTTCCCTGCTCCCTCTGCCCCAGAACAGGTTACTTCCTGTTTCGGGGCAGAGGGAGCAGGGAACAAGCAAAGCCGACAGACGCGCAGCACCCCCCCCCCCCCAGCAGGTAAAAATGCACCCAGGGGGGGTGTCCTTTCACCGGGGGAGGTGTCCTTTCACCGGGGGGGGGGAGGTGTCTGTCCTTTCGCCAGGGGGAGGTGTCCTTTCGCCGGGGGTGGGGGGTCACGCTGCACCCAGGGGGGGGGGGCGCATCGGCGATCCGCCCTGGGTGTCAGCCACCCTAGGAACTCCACTGCTCCCATCTCTAGATCATTTATAAATATGTTAAAAAGCAATGGTCCCAGCACAGACCTCTGGGGAACCCCACTATCTACCCTTCTCAAGTGCAGGCACCAGGCGTCAAGTATTCTGGGACCAATGGAGCCTGCCTAAAGAGGACTGCAGCCAGAGACACCCATAGGGGACACTACATATGCACATAAATTATGGTATTCTTAATTTACTCATGTTCTGGCTAGCATCTCAGTGTAAATATATATGTGACTCTAGTCTACTTAAAATAAGTAATAGACTTCAAACTAAGCAATAGTAGACTAATCTCACTCTAGTATGCAACCAGTGTGTGTCAGGGGAAAGTCTCATACTGTCACAGGGACATAATGTAATCTACACCCGCAGTATGGGTGAAGCCCTTTTCGTGACTAGTATAATCATAGACAAAACCCCCTCCTTCCAAATGTGTTGCTTATTAAAGCGTGTGCTCTCAAAGTGTCAGTGTAAAAATATATATTTTTTACAGTATTTCACTTTTTTACATAATCACACTGAAAATGGCAGGCAAAAAGCGGACACATCTTTAAGATCTGTCAACCCCTAGCTCATTGTATCCACTGTTGTTGTACAAGACCTTACGGGACCTGCAGTTTCACCTCTTTTTAAAGGAAATACCCTTTCCCCAACCTGACAGGTGCTGGACCTGTCACAGTACGTAAATATAGACACACTATGATAGGAATTGGCCCCGTATTCACACAGATACTTAAGTGAACAGCAAATTAAGGGGTCTTTATAATAAGCAGTGGTAGGAATTGGCCTTATCGCACCCTTGTGCCATTTTTTTCTGTGGTTATGAAAAAGACCTATTTTCCAGTTTTTCAATTTATGGTCATGTGCTCATGTTAGCATTTATAAAAATTACCACAGGGGCATTACTGCCATCTGTTTTGGAGGCGGTACGGACTCCCATGTTAACCATACACTATACAGTTAGTGCACAGTAAAGATAGCACAGGAGCCCTCACTCTCTGCCCCAGATACAACTTCTCAAGAAAAATTAAGAAAAAATAATGACCAAGCACATAGCATACGCAAATGGTAAAACTAATATGGAAGGCTTCAGCACGAGACCATTTTTGCTGCATTTGAGGGTCCTTACAAAGGTACGGTAGACCTAATGCGGGCCTGTTACGCACTAAAAGGGCGGGAGGTGTACCCATGGGCAGAGAGTAGGCATGCCAGCGTTAATCAGGTAGCGCAGAAACATTACCGTGCGCTACCCCGATTAGTGCGGGAGCCCTTACCGTCTCCTAAATGGGTGGCTGTAAGGGCTTCCATGGTAAAGTAGAAAGTGAACATAAAATTTATTGGATGGAAACCAAATATGCAAATCAGCCCGACACAGGCCGTGTTTTGCCCAGCAGGGCTGCGTCAGGGGCTACACAATTTTTCTTAATTTTCACAGACACCCTCGCAACTCTTTTATTTTCAGCATCACAGAGTTGCGAGGGTCTCTGACGATGTACACATCAACACTTTTTTGATCATTAGGTTGTGCTGTTTTTTCAATATATTTAAAAAATATATTTTAGAAGACTTCAGTTCATTTCACATCTAAACACATATCCACTTAATTGTGAAAATTAAGGAAAATTGTGTAGCCCCTGACACAGCCCTGCTGGGTGAAACATGGCTTGATTTGCATATTTGGTTTCTATCCAATACATTTATGTTCACTTTCTACTGATCTGCTTTGTTGTTTTTCCATCTTGGAGCTTGCAGATCGTCTGCCTTGTTGTTTTCTTGGACCCTCCCATGGTAAAGGCAATATGCTAATGGGGAAATTAATGTGTGCACACAAAAAAAGCAACACTGGGCCTTCAAGACTGGGACAACTGAAGTTCTTTATTGATGAGTGACCCGAAATGAATAGTTGTAATCGCAGTTTGCCGCACTTGCGAAAGTAGAGCTCTGTAGAGAGCCTTCTCATTTGCACAAAAGCGATTACAATTATTCATTTCTGGGGCATTGATTTCACACCACGTGTATGCCATAGAGCTATTCTTTGACCCCTGAGGCAGGCATTGTTTAACGCCGAAACACGGCCCGTGTCGAGTCACTCATCAATAAAGAACTTCAATTGTCCCAGTCTTGAAGGCCCAGTGTTGCTTTTTTTGTGTGTACATTTTCTATGTATGCTGTATTACCCTCTATTTGTGTTGAAATTAATGTGTAGCCATTACAAAAAAATATGGCACGGTCTCCATTTTACCGCCACCCTACAAGAGGCCACAGCTAGCAGAAAACCCATACACTGACACCAGCAATGGCCACTGTTTAGCGTAGCTTGGTAAAAGGAGCCCTAGGTACGTATTAGTAAAAGGGTATCTCTAATCTTGTTCACAAATCTAGTCTTGTATGGTATATATTACCACAGAATGATATATTATGTCAAATTATGTACCTTTATCTTTCAAATACTAAATGGCACAGCTCCAGACTATATGGTACCATTAATAAACTTACCTCAAAGAAACACTAAATATGAGGCAAGAAACTATCTCAGACTACACCTCCCAAATTGCAAAAAAGTGATCTACAAAACTTCACTTACCTAGGAACCAAATGGTGGAACTCCTTACCACCCAAAATAAGAAATATACAGGAATATACTAGATTCCGCAAAATCCTCAAATCGTTCCTATTCAAACAAACCCTCACAAAGAACAACCATATCTCAAACAATTAATTATTACCTGAATTGGTTATTACTCTATTTACCATTAACTTTCTCTTTGCTTCATGTACAATTTCTCATTCATAATAGATTTTATAAATGTTAAACATTGTGACACTTGTGAGGGGTTAGGCAAATCCAGGAGCCGTAACTCTGGACCGGGGCGCTGGAAAGGCCGGCGTGGGTGGGAACAATGGAGGGGCTACCAATCCCAGCATGCTCGGGAAGGCTCACCTGAACCCTCTAGAAAGCCTAACCAGCACTGCAATGCTCCTGACTCCCAGAGGAGGCCACTATTTAGATTGTGAGCTCTTTGAACAGGGACTGTCTTTATGTGTATGGTGTACAACGCTGCGTATGCCTTGTAGCACTATAGAAGTGTTAAGTAGTAGTAGTAGTAGTAGACTCCCTTAGAGAAGGTGAACCAGACTACAACTCCCAGGTTCCCAGGGGGGAGGAGGAGGAGGCTTTTGAGCAGGCTCATGATAAAGATTGGGAGCAGCTGGGGAGAGGGGGGGAGACAGATAGAGCCTATGGAATGGATGCTTTAGGAGGTGATTACCGAGGCCAAAGAGGTTGGTGAAGGAATGCAGGTAGAGCCCATTGATATTTCTGCCTTAGCCCGGGTGGAAAAGGGGCAATCTCAGGGCCTGCTAGCAACCTTGATGAACTGATTAATTCAATTCATTGAGAGAAAAGCCCAGAGAAGTATCTGAGCGGGTTTCCTGGGGAAGTAGCTTCCACCTGGCCCTGGGCTCAAGCATGACCCTTGGGGATGATACCAGGAGTTAATGGCTGGTATGAATGGGAGGGGGTCCCCTTTCCTCAGGTTGCTCTGAGGTGAGGGTTTGCTAGGGTGAGTGTGAAGTGTGCAGCAGAACCTTTTTTGCTGAATGAACTTTGGGGCTTTTTGCTGAATGGACTTCGGGGAACCTTTTTTTACTGGGGAAAGTGCTGGAACTTTTGCCCAAGGATTAGTGGACTTGATGAACTCGGGGAGGGAAAGATTTGGACTGTGGGACTCAGGGCTGGGTTAATACCTGTTGGAAAAGAGTTTGTTTTTATGTTTTCCTTTCTGTTGCTGAGTTGAAGCTATAAGAGTACTGGAGCTACGTACTAAACCCGGGGAGGCAAGTAGCCCCAGGGAAGAGACTATTCCTAATTAAATACAGAAAATTTCTGACTGGTTTGATATTGTTTGAACTGCCAAGTATCTAGAGTTACCCAGTAAACCTGGTGTGGAGTTGGTCCCAGGTCTGGGAAAGTCGAAGCACAGCCAAGCGGCGTGGGAAGTGTTTACAACATCCATAATTATCCCAGTAAGTTTATGATATTGTATTGTAAAATTGGATTCTTACAACAAATTACTTTCTTATGCACTATTCTTTATGTATCCTATACTGTTTATTGGAAGCCACATTGAACTCAAACTTGTTTGGGATAATGTGGGAAGTAAATGTCATAAATAAATATGATTCTGCTAATAAAGCTTTCCAATAGTGCATATATTTAACAGTGATGAACTTCTTTGTTCTAAGAGGGGCAGATATAATGGATTTATGTGCTTGTGTGTGAATGCATGTGCATGCGTACCTGTATATCCAGCCAGAGAGAAATGTGGAGGGAGACCGAGATAGAGAATGAGGAAGAAGGGCATGTATCGTGCTGTCACATTTACTGAGGGAGCCTCATTAATACATGGCTAATACCAGGGCCTGGGAGCCGGATTCCAGCGCCCACCGGGGAGCAGAAATCAGATACTCCGTCTCCGATCATTTATCACCAGCAGATGGGTGCTTGAGAGCTCTCTCGCTCAGTACCTCAGTGGCAGTTCTAGTTATTAACCTCACTTAGCCTCCGGCGAGTCTTGGAAGCACTGGAGACAAATGAGATTTGTTCACTGTGGTTTTTTTGTCCTGAGCACACGTTCCCCAGACCCAGCAGGGCAGCAGGGGAGGCAAAGTCCAGCGATTTACATCCCGGCAAAATTAAACCCAGATCTCCCAGCAGAGAGGGCAGAGGAAAGGCCTGGTTATGAATAAATCCCAATAGAGTCTTTGCAGTGATTCCTCTAAAATAACAGCTTGTTCCATATCCATAGTGAAAGAATATTAGGAACAAGGCATCACAGACTGGAGGACAGAGAGTGTAAAAGAATTTAATTTAAACAGAATTTATATCTCGCACCATGTACCACTCTGGGCAAGTTACAACCAACATAGCAATGTAATAAAACCAAATAAAAAAATCAAACAGACATACGAGCCTATTCTTGTTATGCACCTCCCCTGTAAAACATGCTACCAGTTGTATTACGTAAGGCAGATGACAGTGATTTTAATAGGTATTTAACGGGCTATTTATTTAGAAGTGTATGTTTTTGTTGTTTTCCATTGTTTCTTCTGAGTATGTGAATGGGATTTGATATACCATCTTCTGTGGTTACAATCAAAGTACTTATTTTGGGTTAAGTGATTTTTTCAGAGTCATAAAAAGGTGCAGTAGGAATCAAACCCAATTCTCCTGGTTCTCAGGCTATTGCAGTAGCCAGACTAGTAGTGAAGTCCATTTGGATAGGTTGAAAAAGGCCAACAAATACATGGGTAATGGCCCACTAAAGTTACTCAAATAAAAATGTACCACCTACAAAACTTTACAAGTAGACTGATACAAGAGGTCGACAGAAGAACCAAGCCAAACGCAGATTTATGGGCCCAGGTTGCTTTACAAGGGAAGAGACACAAAGTGACACCATATTTGGCTTATTTCCATGAAAAGTGTTTCTTGAGTAGCTGGAGAAAATGCTAGGAGTACAAGTTCCTGCTATGTGGAAAAATGGATGTGAGGGGAGGAGTCAAGTGGAATATAGCACCCTCAATTGTTGGGAAGGTGTGGGAGAAAAGTGGGGGCTTTCTGTGTTGTAACGCACAGGTGGGTGTGTTTGGAGCAGAAATGGAGCAGGGCTTCCTGTGGTATTGGGAAGAGAGATAAAATCAAAGACAGAGGATGCTGTATTATTTATATGAGCTTCAATACAGTAACAGTTGTATTAGAAATGCTATCTCAAAGCTGGAGTATTTCAGTAAATACTCATTTGATAAAATATATCTGCAAAAAACTGACGGTGTGTCTTGACAATTTTTGTGCTCTGGGAGGACAGAGAGAGGAACGGTTTTGTTTTACCTCTTTATGTAGCAAATCCTGCCATGAACCCTATACTCTTCCCCTATATCTGTACTTTTTTAATAAAGTACATTTTAGTTTAAAGTATGTTTTCTGGCACTTCACAGTTATGACAACTTTGTGAAATTTGGTTTGGTGTGCCACGAGGTTCAGCGAGGTTGAAAGTGAGCCCCAAAATTTTAAAAAAGGTTGAGAACCACAGATTTGGGGCATTGCCTATTTGTACATAGGATCCTTGTATTGGTAGGTAGTGCAGGGTTGGAAGCTTTGCTCTAGGTCCTGGTTGACTTTTTTTTGTAGAGTTGTATTACTTCACGCCTGGCACTGACAGAGTTTATGTTGATATTAGCGAGATTACACTAGAATCAGAAATGCAACTGTATGCTGAGTTGATAGGAAAATTTCCTAGCTCTGCTCTGCACCTATGCCTGGGAGAGGGCCGGAGGGTTTTGTGGATGCAGAAATTGTTGGGCTTTGTGATGGGGTTTATAAGACATTGCCCCTCACCCTTAAGACAAGTCCCTCTTTAAATAGCCTGGGCCACCTTAAGATAGCAGGTCTCGCCTTGGGAGGAAGTAAGCCAGGTAGGGCGGAGTCACTACCCGGAAGTTCAAAAGACAGGGCCAGTGAGAAGGTAGGGAGGCCTAGGGGAGAAAGAGGAGAAACCCAGCATATGCCCTGACTGGATACATCTAAATGCTGTGATCTGGCTAAGGTAAGCCAACCGTTGTGCTTTTGATAAGCCTTACATGGGCATGGGCCAGACCTGAACTTTGACAGCGACTTGAGAACTCATGGTTGTGTTTGGAGTGTGGCAAACCCGTGTCACGTTTGTGACCATATTCCATGCTGGGCTTGCTTTGGGGTAGCTCCAGTCAAGTCTGGCCGGCTGGAAAATCCTGAAGCCTGGGGGAAAATCCTGAGTCCCATTCCAGTCAAGCCAGATCTGGTCCGGGATCCTGTTCTTGCCAAGCCATGCTCTGCTGTCAAGCCTCACCCTTCTTCATGACCTCAGCTGGGAGTGCCTTTATCAAGCACCTGGGAACTTTCTGGTTTGCCTTTGCAACAGAGGTCCTCAGAGGAGTTTTCCTTTATGAGAGTTAGTTGCAGTGCTTCTTCCTGTTTTCAGCTTTGACCCTGCTAGCCTTTTGGATTATTCTACTGTCTGCCGCCTGCCTAGAGAACCATCTTGGTTTTGGATTATTCTACTGTCTGCTGCTTGCCTAGATACCCAGCTTGCTTCTGGACTTTTCTACTGTCGGCTGCCTGCCTAGAGACCCGGCTTGGTTTTGGATTATTCTACTGTCTACTGCCTGCCTAGAGACCTTACTTCTGGACTTTTCTACTGTCTGCTGCCTGTCTGGAGACCCCAGCGTGTATTGCCTCAGCTGCAGTTCCTGTCCGGTGGTTCTTGGCCTGGGATTGACGGTACGTCTATTTTACCTTGTCTTGGGTTTGGGTGATTCTCCTGCTGCTGTTGCTTTGCGGCAGTGGTCCAAGGGCTCACTACCCAGAGGTTCTGCGAGAAACCTGACAACCTGGCAGCCACAAACTGTAGTAGATCTGCCCCAGAGGCCTGTTTTAATAGCTGAATTTCTAAACTCCTGAGATTTACCTACGCTATGACCCGGGCCCTGTGAAGTAACAGGCCCAGGAATCCTGTATATAAATACTTATTGTTGCATTCATACCTGTTGTCCGGCTATGTTATTCCACTGGCCCACTCCTTGCTCTCGCTTGGGGTCTCACAGACTTTAATACTGTATGGGGGAAGCATATGTGTGCCAAGAACTGTGGCTCAATGGGAACTGAAAAGTGCAACCTCTTGTACTTCTCCCCCCCCCTTCCCCCAGCCCTCAATGTGGCCTTCAGTGCTGAATCCTGTACTGCTGCCCTAACTGCTATTATTATTCTTGTTTTTGGAGGATGGGAGGTGTTATGTTGGTGACATTGAGCCTCTCTGCCGAGAGGGGGAGGCAAAATTCCCTGGGCCCGGGCCTTCAAGGGGGGCCCGGCGCCGGAGTCAGGCCTCCGGCGCTGCAGTCCCCGGTCTCACCTGCCTGCCTCCTCGGCTCCGGGCCCCCTGCATTCGAAGCGGCAGTCACAGATCGCCTCCCTTCGGGCCTTCCCTCCCTGTGTCCCGCCCTCGCAGAAACCGGGAGTTACATCAGATGAGGGCGGGACACAGGGAGGGAAGGCCAGAAGAGAGGCAATCTGTGACTGCCGCTTCGAATGTAGGGGGCCTGGAGCCGAGGTGGCAGGCAGGTGAAACCAGGGACTGCAGCGGTGGGGGGAGCGATGGGGGGTGGCAGGGGGAGCGACGGTGGATGGCAGAGGCAGGGTGGCGGAGGCGGGGTGGCCTTGCCCCGGGCCCGGCCCCGGCCTTGTCTCTCGGCGGCCCTTGTGGTAGATCTAATGCGTGGTAGCATGTGCCAAATCAACACTACTGCAGGGGTAGCGTGGGCGCTCTGCGTTAGTTAATTAGTTGGCATGCACTGTTTCCCGTGATAGAAAATAATTTTCTATTTTGTACCACAGGGAGCATTCCCGGCGGTAATCGGCAATGTGGCCACATTGGTGCACACTGCCTGATTACTGCATGAGCCATTACCACTAGGTCAATGGGTAGCGGTAAGGGCTCAAGCAGTAAATTGCCCCATACTACTTTAATTTTAGTGCATGACCATTTACTGCCCCCTTTTAAAAAAGACCTTGTTCCCAGCCACAGTAAAAAGTGACCCGGTGGATGCCAATTTCATGTGTCCACATTACCACAGGCCACTTTTTACTGCTGCTTAATAAAAGGACCCCTTACTGAATCTCCTTTTATAAAAATCACTGCATACTACTGGGTTATAGTAACCAAAACTGGCAAAATGTAAACATTGTAGGGACAGAGATAAAGAAAAAGAAAATGGTGGCTAAGAACACGAAATGTAGGTGATTTGAGATGTTCAAGTAAGTTGGGTGATGACCCAACTGGGTAGATTGAATGAACCAAGAGATTCCTGGCTGCTGTCAACTGCCAGGATACTATGTTGTTAGCAAGTGACTTATTATTATTATTATTTGTTGCATTTGTATCATTTTCCCACCTTTTTGCAGGCTCAATGTGGCTTACATAGTACTGTAATTGGCGTTAACCGATTTCGGTATGAACAAATACAAATTGCGATTAATATCAAGGTGATATTATGGTAGAGTGAGATACATGTATGGTAAAGACAATTGGGGAGAACTTAGAGAGAGAAAGGAAGAGTTAGGATATGTCCATTATGATCTTTGGTTAAGTTGTGTCGCAGATGTCCAGGTTTTTTATGTTGGGTCAGTGGGGTATGCCCGTCTGAACAGTTCTGTTTTTAGTGCTTTCTGGAAATTCATGTGGTCGAGTGTGGTTTTTACTACTTTTGGTAGTGTGTTCCATAATTGTGCGCTCAGGTAGGGAAAGCTGGAAGCATGGATGGATTTCTATTTGAGTCCTTTGCTACTTGGGTAATGGAGGTTAGGTATGGTCGTGCTGATTTTATGGTGTTTCTGGGTGGTAGGTCGATGAGGTCTGTCATGTATCCCAGTGCCTCGCCGGAGATGATTTTGTGAACTGTCGTACAGATTTTGAATGTGATACGTTCTTTAATTGGAAGCCAGTGCAGTTTTTCTCGGAGTGGTTTGGCGCTGTCAAAACGTTTTTTTTCCATATGTAAGCCGTGCTGCTGTGTTTTGTGTGGTTTGAAGTTTCTTTATGATTTGTTCTTTGCATTCCGCATAGAAGTTCGCAAATAGCATATTAGCCTTTCTCTTTATCCCTTTAGGCTTTTACCATTTTCAGCACAGTAAGGTCATTCACTCCAAGATGGCCGTCACGACAGGCTTGAATGAGACAATGTGTTCATACTGTACATCTCAACTGATCTGAGTAGCTTAAGTGGACACATCAGGAAATACAAGGAATATGTCCCCAAGGAAAGTGATGCCAGGAGATCTGTAAGATAAGCACAGCAATGCTTCTTTATCTTATATGAAGACAAAAGATACCAAAAAAGTAGCTTATATATTTAGGTACAGTAGGTATTTTTCTGTTTCTGGAGGGCTCACAATAAAAATAAATAAATAAAAGTAGGAGTCAAACCCAAATCCTCTGGTTTACAGTCTACTGCACTAACCACTTGGCTAGTCCTCAGCCTTGGTTTATGCTTTGCTAAGAATTGCCTTAATACCTGAAGCTATCATAGAACTTTTCCTTTATATGATATTGGAGCCCCACCCACTGCATCCCAGGTTCCACTGGACAGGGCAGGGCACTGCTATTTTGAAATGGCACCCCAGGAGGAGGGAGTACTACTCCCTCCTCCTCCCTTCTCAAAGTATGGAGGGGGATTGTGGGGCACTAGGCCACCAGGGTGGGTGGGGGTATGGTTGCCACTGGGCCATCAAGGAAAATTTTTGACATGGTGGGGGGGGGGGGGGGTTAGAGGTCCACTGGACCTCCAGCCCTCTATACCTGGGGGGTGAGAGGCAGTGGTGTAGCCACAGGTGGGCCTGGGTGGGCTGGGGCCCACCCACTTAGGGCTCAAGGCCACCCAACAGTAACACATGTTTAGCAGTAGCTGTGGGGATCCCAAGCTCTGCCAGCTGAAGACTTCCCCCTGATGGTAATGAAAATGCTGCTCTCCACGATACTGGAACCTGTGCATGCTTAGTTTTCAGCGCATGCCTACTGCAGACTACCAAGGTGGAGAGAAGCATTTTCCCACCAGCTGAGATATTTTTTTGGTGGGGGGGGGGGATGGAGGGAGAACATTTGGTGCCCACCCGCTTCTTGCCTAGGCCCACCCAAAATCTGTTGTCTAGCTACACCCCTGGAGGGAGGGAAAAGGCCACTGGGCTACCGGGCCACTAGGGAAATTTCCAGGAAGGGTTAGGGGGCTTGGAGGTCCACCGAACCTCCAGCCCCTTGTGTGCAGGGGGGTGGGTGTCTGGGAATTCACTGGACCCCAGGACTGATGGTGGAAGTCTGGGCTGCCTAGCTTAGATGGGGGAGGGGCATAAAGACACGAGAGGAGTTTTAATCCTAACGCCAGCTCCAAGCTCGCATAGGGTTAAGGTGGTATTCCGCCTGTATGATCAGAGCACTCTGTAGTATTCCATGGCACGGGCGTTGCTTGCCATACCAGACCTCTCTGATCATTGTGCACTGATAAATGCGGATGCTGATCCGGTGCTAGTGGCCTCTAGCACCCGCATTGGCATTAGGACCTTAATGTGGAACTTACAGTGGCGTACCTACCTTAGTTGCCACCCGTGGCCAAGTACTCCCCCCAGGTGAAGCACCCCCTCCTCTGAGTAAACGGGTGTGCTGAGCAGGCTGTTGGCTCTACCGGTCCCCTGCCCAAGAACAGGAAGTTGACAGAAAGGGCAGGGGACTGGTAGAGCTGACAGCTACGTGCCTGCTCAGTGCACCTCCTTGATGTTTGCATCCAGGCCGGATGCTAGAGATGTTTAATACTGTTGGCTTAGGTCTCATGAACATGCTATCAGAGACTAAGCACTAGGGCTTCCAGTTTCAGGGGGACAGGGCCCCTCATCTTGTTCTTCCACTCAGGCATGGAGATAATTGTTGTAAAAGTAAGAAACCAAAGGAATTCCACAGAGCTCCTTCAGTGACCTCCTACCCTCACCTTTCTTTCTTTTGAGTGAATTCCATTTATCACCATCCTCTATCGTCTATCGGTCAACCAATTTCTGACACAGTTCACCACCTCGGGTTCCATTCCCAAACTGCTTAGTTTATACATGAGCCTCCTAAGAGCAACAGTATCAAGGGCTTTGCTGAAATCTAAGTAGACCACATCCAGTGCATATGCTCGATCCAGGTCTTTTGTCATCCAGTGAAAGATATCAATCAGATTTGTTTACACTATTTGCAGCCTTGTTTCTACCAACACCCCCTATATCCATCCCAAGCACGTTTAAATTTAGTTAACAAGTACAGGACCACTTAGACAACCAGCCAGAGGGCTATGTTTGCACTCATATCTTACAGGTTTTTCTGACTTCCAGGTCCCAGTGGTTCTTGGCTCTGACCTGGAGTCATACCCAACCAGTTTGGTTTTCTGGACTTCTGCAGCTAATATGTATGAGATAAAGTTGCATTCACTGAATCTTCAAGATATGCACATTTATCTCATCTATCCGCATTATGGATAGCCAGTTAGTTATCGCCTCTAGATGTGGGTTGAGAACCATTCTCATAAACCATTGCAATTAATTAACTGGCCTGAGCAGTGGCATACCTAGCTTGTTTGTCACCTGAGGCAGGTCACTGCTGCACCCCCTTGGTGCACCACCCCCGGCATGTCATCTCTCCAAGGCACGCCATTCCCCCTGAAGCTTGTCACCCTCCTCCCCCTGAAGCGCATCACCCCACCACCTTTCCTCCTAGCATGGGGGTGTACAGAGCAGGCATGCGGCTGTCAGCTCTGCCGGTCCTGTGCCCCGGAACAGGAAGTAACATCAGAGGGAGCAGGGGACCGGCAGAGCCAACAGCCGCACGCCTGCTCCACATACCCCTTGCTGCATGCACCCAAGGCAGACCACCTCACCCTTGGTACACTATCTGCCCTGAGAAAGGTCCAGGTAAGAATTGAAACATTGGTATCTGATCAGAAGTATGAAGTATATCACTTTGGTTCATTTTCTGGTGTGTTCAACCTCTTTATGTCCTGAGGTGGTTCACAATGGCGCTTAAACCCAGATCACAATGGCTCTTAAACCCAGATCTAGTGCCTTTTTTACATTTTGAATTCCTTCCAGGTTTTGATGCTTTTTCATGCGGGGAGCAAATTCTATAGCTGGCAACGATTGCTGACACTAGTGTCACCTCGAAGGCATGTGGTAGGAGTCTGTTCTAGACAGGAAGTGAGGTGCCAAGCATCGTTCTCTCTAAGCTAAGCGGGAGCCCTTCATCTGCATTGCTGCCACTGGGGTGCGGTGCGTCAATATTGTTTTTTCAATCACGTGAGACAGGCAGGTTCCTTGGAATCCTGCAGAGCTTGCCTGTCCCTGACTATTGAAAATGTGATAGTGAAACAGCACCTCCCACTGGCAGCACTGTTGGTGGAGGACTCCTGCTTAGCTTAGAGGAAAAAGTGATGCCAAGGTTGTACCATAGAATACCAGTGAAACCCAGTATTACTGTGCCTAGCAGTTAGGTGCCCACACTTTTGCCAGTCATAGAGCTGAAGTAAGCATCAGTGCATGTGTGGGATAAACACAAAGGAATATTGTTTAGAAGGAATGGATCTATGGAATCTTAGCGGAGATTGGGTGGCAACACCGGTAATTGGGAAGCAAAACCAGTGCAGGGCAGACTTCTATGGTCTATGCACTGATTGTAACTGAATGGATATGGAAAGTTCAAGAACAGTTCTGGGGAGACTTTAACGGTCTGTGCCTTGAGAAAGGCAAGGATAAATCAAACTCAGGTATACATATAAAGTATCACATACCATGAGTTTATCTTGTTGAGCAGACTGGATGGACCATACAGGTCTTTATCTGCCATCATTTACTATGTATTAAGTGAGAAACTCGCCTAGGTGTGGCCCATGAGCTACCCCTACCTATGCCCCCTTCCAAACATATGTTATATATGTTAAATAAGAATTTGCAGAATAACACTTAGACATTTCCATTCATAAGCACATACATGCATTCATATGTGACATCATAGGAGCCAACTTTTCAAAATTATTGGGGGTGCTAAGCCCAGTGGAAATAACACTTCCTTGGCCACATACAAGGAATGTTCTCATTATTGGGGGTGCTCAAGCACCCACAGCGTCGGCTCCTATGTGTGACATTCTAAGCATTTGCCCATGTACCCCTGGATTCTATATATGGCACCCAAAATTGCATGTGCAAATAAATTGAATAATGAGCTCTAAATTATTAATAGCTGAGTGCTAACAACTAATTACTGATGCTAATTGGCACTCATTAAAATTTGCACACGCATCTGGCTATGCGTTGTTCTATAAGGCGCAATGCCCAGCTCCCATGGCGCGTATCTTAAAAGCGGATGTGGCCATGGGTGTGTCAGGGGCATTCTGATAAGAGGTGTGAGGAATTACAGAATAAGGCCTTACTGCGCCTAACTTGGGAGCCGGCATTTATTAATAGCTGAGTGCTAACAACTAATTACTGATGCTAATTGGCTCTCATTAAAATTTGCACACGCATCTGGCTGTGCGCTGTTCTATAAGGCGCAATGCCCAGCTCCCATGGCGCGTATCTTAAAAGTGGATGTGGCCATGGGTGTGTCAGGGGCATTCTGATAAGAGGTGTGAGGAATTACAGAATACGGCCTTACTGCGCCTAACTTGGGAGCCGGCATTTCCACCAGGTTTCAGCAGGCATAAGTCCAGCACCCAAAAGTTAGGGGTGAGATCTGCGCTAAATGATATGTAAGGTGTGCACCCTTTATAGAATAATGATTTAGTGCTGTGCTGTTTATTGAATTCCCTCCATAATACATACATAAATCTTGCATGCCAAAGTTGTAGAATTGCCCTTATGATGTTCCATATTAACTTTCCAGACCACCCCACCACCTTTCCTCCTAACATGGGGGTGTACAGAGCAGGCACGCGGCTGTCAGCTCTGCCGGTCCTCTGCCCCGGAACAGGACGTAACGTCAGAGGGAGCAGGGGACCGGTAGAGCCAACAGACACACGCCTGCTCCATATACCCCTTGCTGCATGCACCCAGGGCAGACCACCTCACCCTTGGTACACTATCTGCCCTGAGAAAAGTCCAGGTAAGGATTGAAACATTGGTATCTGATGAGAAATATGAAGTATATCACTTTGGTTCATTTTCTGGTGTGTTCAACCTCTTTATGACCTGAGGTGGTCGGGGGTGGGGGGGGGGGGGTAGGGGAGATACTTTCCTACCAAACATCTATATTTCTCCAGTCCCCATTGTCCCTCCCAGAACTTGGTATTTCAGCATTTCAGGACTGTGCGTGCTGTTTGAATTGCTTTCTGTTAGCTCAGAAGAGTACAGCTCCTCTAGCCGTGCCTTGCACATTTCACTGCACAAGAGTGAAACATAGAGAAGGCGGATGGATTTGAACACAGAACTCCTACAGTTCAATTAGCAGTGTCCTAGACAGCCAGATGCAGACTACCAACAAGCTTGTTTAACAAGGTGATGACTTTTGCAAGGCAAAGGGGAGAGAATAACCTGGGGAAAATGCATTTCTCCAGCCTTGCTGCTTGCAGTCTGTATGCAATTACTCTCTTGGGAGCCAAGAGCAACATCCGATTCTGCTTGCTTCCCTCACCGTCTGTGTTTAATGTCTCCCTAGCTGTAACACTGCCTGGTTGGCAGATCTCACGCTGAGTGTCATTTTGAAACATTATGAAACAGATTCCTTTACAGTAGAATCTGCAGGATGTTGGTCTACTCTGCAAGCAGCCCCTCTCCTGATCCCGGAAACTGAAGCAGATTGCTGACTCCTGAGCGCTAGGCTTTAACTGAAATGGATAGGGGACTGCTTGCCATGGATCAGACTTTCTAACCCCTAGCTGGTCTTTCCCCACACTGTACATTCAGGGGGACATGCTTTCATTTTAAAACACAATGAAAACCACTACAAAACCGACTTTTCTTTGTGATGAAATTCCTTTTCCAATACCCATTTAGAGCACAATTTTCAAACAGTGTATGTTATTTGCAAATAAGGTACACTAGTATCAACCACTTTGGTTCAATTTTTTTTTTAGAGAAAAAGCAGTGGTAATTAAAGGTAATGCAAGGAAACCCGGTAAGTTAACTGATGTCTGCTAACTATTAAACTGAGTGTTGGGTGGTTAAATTTATACCTGCTGCTCCTCGTGTCCTTGGGTGAGACACTTAACCCTCCATTGCTTCAGGAACAAACTTACCCCATAACTCTATAAAAGTCGACAAAAATTGCATGCACAATTTAACTGAATAACGAGCTAATTAACTCCAATAATTGGCTTTTTAACAAGCAATTATTGGCACTAATTAGATATAATTGGCATTTACATGTGGGATCCACGCCTAAAATTTTCAGGATCTAAAATAGGGGGTGTGGAAATGGGAGGATCATGGCATAACAGAGGCATTCCTAAAATTAACGCGTGTTATTATAGAATAACGCAGATACGCGCTTAATGTAGGCACCACCTAAAAAATCGGCACCGGATAAAGTGCTATTCCATAACCTGTGCTTAAAGTTAGGCATGGTTTATAGCATATAACGCTTATGCCCGGGATTCGTGCCTAACTTTAGGTGTGGCCATTTGAACCAACTGAAACGTATTGCAAACGTACGTGCCTACATTAGGCGTGTATCCCCATTATTCTATAAGAAGGCGAGTTCATTTTAGTAACACCCTGTTATGCCCGTGATCCTTCCATTTCCATGCTCTCTTTTTCAGATGTTGGTTCAAATGGCCATGCCTAAAGTTAGGTGTGAGTCCTGTTTAGAAGG